>NW_027507718.1:492143131-492682184 GCF_037356315.1 Lithobates pipiens | reverse complement strand
AGAGAGAGAGCGAGGAGAGCGAGAGAGAGAGAGAGAGCGAGAGAGAGAGAGAGAGCTCGAGAGAGCGAGAGCTCGAGAGAGAGCGAGAGCTCGAGAGAGAGCGAGAGCTCGAGAGCGAGAGCTCGAGAGAGAGAGCGAGCGAGGAGAGAGAGAGCGAGCGAGTGAGAGAGAGCGAGCGAGAGAGAGCGCGAGAGAGCGAGAGAGCGAGAGAGAGCGCGAGAGAGCGAGAGAGCGAGAGAGATCGAGAGAGCGAGAGAGCGAGAGCTCGAGAGCTCGAGAGAGCTCGAGAGCTCGAGAGCTCGAGAGAGCGAGAGATAGAGAGAGAGAGAGGGCGCGAGCGAGCGCACCAGAGAGAGAAAAAAACGCGAGAGAGAGTCACAACTAAAATTTATTTTTTCGTTTTGGCCCTGCCATTTGGCTTAGCCACAGCACCACCACTCGCTCTCTCTCTTGCGCGAGAGGGCGCGCGAGAGAGCGCACGAGAAAGCACACGCACGAGGAGAGAGTGCGCGCGAGAGAGAGACACAACTAACATTTATTTTTTAGTTGTGGCCCTGCCATTTGGCTTAGCCACAGCACCACCAGTGTTTGGAAAGATTCTGGCACCTCTCTCTCGCGCTCTCTCTCGCGCGCGCTCACTCGCTCGCTCTCGCGCGCGTGCTCTCTCTCGCTCTCTCTCGTGCGCTCTCTCTTGCGAGAGATAGAGAGAGCGAGCGAGAGAGAGGTGCCAGAATCTTTCCAAACACTGGTGGTGCTGTGGCTAAGCCAAATGACAGGGCCACAATTCAAAAATAAATTTTAGTTGTGGCTCTCTCTCGTGCTCTCTCTCGCACACCCTCTCTCTCTCTCGCGCGCACCCTCTCTCTCGCGCGCGCGCGTGCGCTCTCGCTCTCTCTCGCGCGCGCTCTCGCTCTCTGGCGCGCGCTCTCGCTCTCTCACGCGCTCGCGTTCTGGAAGTACCATGTACCCCTCCCTCCTGTCTCACTGTGTCCATGTACTATCGCAGTGCTGCTCTAAGTTGCTGATCGCCGTCATTACTAGTATTAAAAAAGAAAAGGAAAAACTCCAGAATATATAATAATCTGTAGGCTAACTTTCACACAAACCTAATAATAATATAAACTTCTAGTGGATTTTTTATTTTTATTTTTTTTAAGCAAAGACATGTAGAAGAATGCGTTTTGGCCAACATTTATTGGGTATGTTTTATTGCAAAAAGTAAAATAGCTTTGTCGGTTGTTAAAAAAAAGAAAGAAAAAAAACCTGGCTCCTAACTTTTTTTAGCTGGCTCCTAGATTCCAAGCAAATTTGTCACGCCCTGGCGTACGGGACCCCAAAAACCAAGCCCTGCCTTCAGGCTTTCTAAGGGTGTAAATTTTTTATTTCACTCATCACTGCCAATCAATGCCCAGATGGCACAACTCCCCCCCCCCCCAAATGACCCAATTTGGGAAAGTAGACACCCTAAGCTATTGGCTGAGAGGTATGGTGAGTATTTTGCAGATCTCGCTTTTCGTCACAAAGTTTTGAAATTTGAAAAAAATATTTTTTTTCTTTTACTTTCTTAATTTTCAAAAACAAATGAGAGCTGTAAAATACTCACCATGGCTCTCAGCAAATAGCTTGGGGTGTCTACTTTCCAAAATTGGGTAATTTGGGGGAGTTTTGTGCTATTTTGCCATTTTATGGCCTAGGAAACTGTGATAGGTAGTGAGGAGTGAAATCAACAATTTGCGCCCTTAGAAATCCTGAAGGTGTTGATTGGTTTTCGGGGCCCCGTACGCAGCTAGGCTCCCAAAAAGTCCCACACATGTGGTATCCCCATACTCAGGAGAAGCAGCACAATGCATTTTGGGGTGAAATTCCACATATAACCATGAGGAGCAGGATGGGGGGAATTCTGAGCATTCTTTGTGATTACTGTGTGATGTGAGGGTCGGCACCAGTATAAGACACAGTGCCCTGCACATGAGAGAGAATAGTGCTCACTGCACATGTCCTTATGTTACGCTGCCCCTTCTCTTGTTATCCCCCCGTCACCCTGTCCATGTACCCCCCCTCCTGTCACCCTGTCCATGTACCCCCCCTCCTGTCACCCTGTCCATGTACCCCCCCTCCTGTCACCCTATGTCCATGTACCCCTCCCTCCTGTCACACTGTGTCCATGTACCCCTCCCTCCTGTCACACTGTGTCCATGTACCCCTCCCTCCTGTCACACTGTGTCCATGTACCCCTCCCTCCTGTCTCGCTGTGTTCATGTTCCCCTCCCTCCTGTCTCACTGTGTCCATGTACCCCCCCGTCACACTGCCCAGGTATCCCCCCATCACACTGCCCATGTACCCCCCCTCCTGCCACACGTCACACAGCCCAGGTATCCCCCCTCCTGTCACACTGCCCAGGTATCCCCCCTCCTGCCACACGTCACACTGCCCAGGTATCCCCCCTCCGTCACACTGCCCAGGTATTCCGACTCCTATCACCCTATCCATGTACCCCCCTCTTGTCACACTGCCCAGATATCCCCCCTCTTGTCACACTGTCCATGTACCTCTCCCCTCTCACACGTCACACTGCCCAGGTATCCCCCCTCTGTCACACTGCGCAGGTATCCCCCCATCACACTGCCCAGGTATCCTCCTCCTGTCACACGTCACACTGCCCAGGTATCCCCCCCGCGTTGGCATTCTAACTCTGGGCACCCGGTGTCGCTTCACAGCCGGGCACCCACTGCACATGCGCGAGCGGTGGCGCACGCCGTGATTGGCCGCGCAGCCATCTGGGACCTGTCACATGTCCCAGATGACTGACGGGAGGGGGCAGAGCTGAGCCCTTCCTGCGCCGAGGGTAAGTGATGTCACCAGCCCAGACACTGAAGGAGGCAGACTACGAGGAACCCCCTAGCAACAGGCATTTAGAGGCGAGTTAAAAAAAAAAAAACATTTTTTACAAATGTTTTTTTTTAGGAATTTTAATGAATATATTTTTTTTTTCTGTGGAACACCACTTTAAAACCATTTGTGTAATTAAACAGGTGTTGGCACCAAAGAATAATACCAATAGTGAATAAAAAATGTGAGTGCAGCTGCCCCTTTTAAAGTGGAAAAGCCACCTTGATAATGGGTATAAGAAGAATAAAAATGGTGAGGTGCTAACTCAAACAACAAAAATAATCATCTGTGCAAAATTATCCAGTCCAAAATGTGTAGGTTCCGCAATTAAAAATTCCATAAATTAGGACAAGGAAAGTCCTCACAGAATATTCACTGTGATAAAGGAAATAGGTGCAGTAGTAAATTAAAGTTTTGACCGTGTGCCACCATCAACCTCGTGTGAGAAATGCAAACTCACCAGAAACCTAAATGACACAAGTCTTGTATCTATTCCACTCCTTTGGTCAGTGGTATATCTGAAGGGGATGGTTCTCAGCTCCAGAGTTGTCTTCTTACATCGATGTACCATAAAAGCTCAGGAGAAGCATATTAAATATCATAGTGCAGTATGTTTATTAAAAGTGTTCCAACAAGTAGATAGCAAATGCACACTTACATTTAGCACTGCTGTAAGTCAAAACGTTCATTTACTACTGCACCTATTTCCTTTACCACAGTGACTGCAATAATCTGTGCAGACTTTCCTTGTCATAATTTATGGAGTTTTATTGCAAAACCTACACATTTTGAACTGGACAATTTTGCACAGATAATTATTACTTTTGTTATTTGAGTTAGCGCCTCACTTTTTTTTTATTCTTATATCCAGAATCACTCAGAGCTTTCTACTACACCCCATGTGACATCACATGGAGTGTAAACCTGGGCATCGGACAGCATTACTGCAGTCTTATCAGCTGAATGAAGCTAATAAGACTGACATAGGTAAACACTAGATAATCGGCACAAGTAAATACTATGAAAGTATTTACTTGTTTCTATGGCAACCCTGCTTCCCTGCTCAGTTATGAGCAGGGAAGCAGGGTTGCCATAGGAACGTTGGATTGAGAAGGAGGCTTGGTTAACAGTACAGGAAGTGCTCAATGTAAGGGTGGAAATACACTCCACTCTGGACTCAGAAAACAATACTTAAGATGGCACTGCCTTACTCCTGAAAACAAGTTTTTTTTTTATAGTTTCTTTAAACAGTAAGTAATATGCGATTTGCAGTGACTATAGTTTGATAATTACTTATTATAATGGAGTAAATGAAAAGAAGCATCAGAATGGAAGAGTTTACTTCCTCTTTAACTGTGAGACCTTATATAGACAGGTCTGTTCCTTTTAAATCATATCGAATCAACTGAATTTAAGACAGGTGGACTCCAATCAAGTTGTAGCACCATTGAGGATGATAAGTTGAAACAGGATGCACCTGAGCTAAATTTTGAGTGTCATGGCAAAGGCTGTGAATAAATATGTACATGGCATTTTTTCATTTTTAATAAAGTTTTCAAAGATTTCAAACAAATTTCTTTCACGTTGTCATTATGGAGTATTGTTTGTAGAACTTTTAATAAGGCTGTAACATAACAAAATGTGGAAAAAGTAAAGCACTGTGAATACTTTCCAGATGCACTGTACTCACAAATAAACTCACCTGCCTGCTTGCAGTGTTCTGTAGATCGTACTGCTCTCCTTGATAAGGCATCACATCGTGGTCAACATTTAAATTGAATTTATGAGCAAAATAAAAGTTACAGACAGTATGTGTTAATGTTTTCTCCAGATTTTATGATTGTGTGTCCCCACCAATAGGTTTCATTACCTGCCAATCCTGTCAGCAGATTTTCCCCCCACTCCATATAACAGACCAAGCTGTCCAGGAAAAGTGGCAGTTAGGGGGTTGAGACCTGGCATAATACGCTGACAGGGGTGCTTACAATAATCTGATTTTATTTATTTATGTGGCCTAAAACTTTTTCCAAAAACAAAAACACACCACTACTGTACAAAAAGATGGTATCGGGCTTTAATCTGTTTGCCTTTTACTTTTAAATGTTTCTAAACCCAGAAACTTAGGTCCTTTTCACGCGATCGGTTCAGGTCTGTTTTTCAGGTGGAATCGATTGGACCCTCCATTCACCGCTATAGAGGGGTGGATTTAATTTGACTTTGTCTACCTCCAATCCGCAAAAAAAAAACACAACACACAAACAAAAAAAGGATAGTTCACACTAGTGGTGCATCAAAATGAAAATTCTGTTACCAAAACAAACTTCAGGATGCACTTGGCCGAAGGGGAATTGACAGTTTTTAAAATTATATATATATATATATATATATTTTTTTTTTAATAAATAATTGTATTATATTCAACTCATTGATTCGATCATTAATGTATTGTCAGCACCTTTCTGAAGCAGTGTTAAAAATCCTGCTTGCTGTATTTTTGGTGCAAATTTGGCAAACTGCACCAAAAATGTACCCCCCCCCCCCCCCCTTTGAAATGCATTTTTTAAGTCACATGACCTATGAAACACCATAAACAAGGTCAAATCACATGAAAATCGATGTATAATCATGGGCGTTTTCGGCAGCCATTATTGGCACTACGCTGAAAACCCTATTTTCAGGGGCCAAAAATTTCGGTGCATCACTAGTTTATACCTGACCACCCGTAGAGCAAAGCAGGAAGCAGGCTGTCCTTGTCCACTCATAAGATGTGGTGGTTGTTTTCACCAAGCTATCCTGCCAGTTGTGTACTTCCTATCCTAGGGGACGACACTTAAAAGTGCCATCGTTGTAAATCTGAGGGGAAGATCTGAAATGAGGGGAAGATCTGTTGATTTTATCATCCAATTATGTGCAAGCTAAAATGCTGTTTTGTTTATTTTCCTTGAATGTCCCCCTCGGATCTACAGCGACTGTACTTTCAGTGTATTTTCAAATGCACTTGTAGTGCAAAGTGGATTTACCTTTAGTAAATAACCCCCTCGTTTTCATGGGCAACTTTCATTTAGCGACAGGATCTCAAACCAGATGCTAAATGATCAACCTCAAGAGTTCATTCTGCAGACATGCATTGTCAGAGTAGACATTGTGCATGTTTGTGCCTATGGAGGAAGAAGAGGAAAAAACTCTGCAAATAGCCCTTCGTGGGAAACCCAATCCAGCCAATCTACTGATGATGAAGTAGGCTTATGCGGCGTACACACGACCTGACTTTCCGGTAGACTAGGTCCGAAGGGATTAGTCGGACAATCCGATTGTGTGTGGGCTAGTCCGATCCTTTTTCAAAAAAGATAAAAAATCCGATGGACCTAGAAATAGAACATGTTTCAAACCTATCCAACGGACTAAAATCGGGAAACCTGTCCGTGTGCTGGTCCGACGGACCAAATACGACGCAAGTGAAGCTTGAACTTCCTTGTTTGGTCCCGTTTACGTCATCAGGTTCCAAACGAATGGACTTACTAATGGACTTAGTCCGTTTGTGTGTGGCCAAGTCCGTTTGTTAAGTCCGTCGCAACTCCGCGAAAATCCGTCGGGAAGACCGTCGCACATAGTCTGCTGGAAAGTCCGGTCATGTGTATGCGGCATAACAGACAGATTTGTTCCCCAAAATCTCTGCCTATAAATACTGTAAAAGTGAAAATTTCTTATACATTAGAGATGAATTAACATGTGGTTCTTACATAAACGTACACATTCTGCCTTTACCATAGGTCCTGCTGATGCGAGAATATGTTTGGATATACCTAGAAATGTAGAAAGAAAATAGAATCCAATTAGAGTTTAAACACCGTCAGTTATTAGTTGTATGGGTCAGTCCACTCAAAAGTCGTATTTAAGTTATAGGTAGATCATGGTGGGCTGAGTCAAAATTGCCAAATCTGCTTTGCCCACCTAAAAGACTGATATATCGGTTTGGAGCAGCTTTCATTTTAATTGGGAACATCATCAATACGTTTTCCTTTGATCTCTTATAAGTATAAATTTTATAAAAGCCCACTTATCCTTGGACTTCACAATAGACAGGGGTGCAGGTTTAAGCTATAAATAAAATTACTACTCAGAATAAGGTATGAAATTAGGAATGATTGGAAATGCTTACCAACGTCTTGATCCAATGTTGCATTAGTTAGATTAACAATGGCATCTGTACTTTCAAGAGTGATGTCACCAAATTTTATTTCCACAGAGGTGTCACCTACAACAACCTCACTCATAATGGAGGTCAACCCAAGGCCTTTGTGCTCACACCTGGAACTCTTCAGAAAAAGACATTGTATTAATAACATAACAATGGTCTCAGCGTCATTTAAAATGAACCATATGTGTTTTCCATAAATTCCTTATGTAATAAAAAAAAAGCATATACCGTATTTAAAAAACAAATTAAAGAAAAATCAAGCTTTTTAATAAAGGCACATACATCCAATGTAGACACAGCATTAGCAGAAAAAGGGCCCGATGGGAGTCCTTGTGGAATTGTGCACATATACCCAGGTATCTATACAGAAGTTATTATGAGAGATGCCTCCAGATGAATGTTGTGACAGAGGCCTCTGAGGATGATGCAGCATCTGTCTTTGCGTCAGAGGCCTGAGGACAAAATCAGCGGTCACAGCGGGATCCACCAACTGTGGTCTGACCAGCCTAGAATGGAACTCCTCACCAACCAGAACTGTAGCGTGCACTGGAACTCGGAGTCATGCCACGTACACACGACCGGACTTTCCAGCAGAAAAGGTCAGACGGAATCAGTCTGTCAGATATTCTGATCGTGTGTGGGCTTCATCTAAATTTTTTCTTCAAAAATTCAGACGGACCTAGAAATAGAACATGTTTCAAGTCTTTTTGATGGAATCAATTTCTATTGGGAAAACCGTTCGTCTGTATGTTGGTCTGACACTCTCTCCCTTCCCCGCAACACTCTCTCCCTCTCTCCCCCCTCCTGACGCCCTCTCCCCCCTCCCCACATCCTTTCCCTCTCCCCCCAACACTCTTCCTCCCCCCCCTCACACTCTCTATCTCTTCCTTTCCTCCCCACACTCACTCTCTCTCCCTCCTCCAACACTCTCCCCCTCCTCCCGACACTCTCTCCCTCTCCTCCCGACACTCTCTCCCTCTCCTCCCCCCCCGACACTCTCTCCCTCTCCTCCCCCGACACTCTCTCCCTCTCCTCCCCCTGACACTCTCTCCCCCGACACTCTCTCCCTCGACACTCTCTCTCCCTCTCTCCCCCGATACTTTCTCCCTCTCTTCCCCGACACTCTCTCTCCCTCTCTCCCCCGACACTCTCTCCCTCTCTCCCCCCGACACTCTCTCTCCCTCTCTCCCCCCGACACTGTCTCTCCCCCCCCCCCGACACTCTCTCCCTCTCCCCCGACACACTCTCCCTCTCGACATTCTCTTCCTCTCCCCCCGACACTCTCTCCCTCTCCCTCTCGACATTCTCTTCCTCTCTCCCTCTCCCCCCCGACACTCTCTCCCCCCTGACACTCTCTCCCTCTCTCTCCCCCGACACTCTGACTCTCTCACGCACACACTCTCTCTTGCTCTCTTTCCTAACTTCTTCTAGGGTTTCAAAGCCAATAAACAGATCAAGGAAGTGCATGTATTTACAGGCATTTAGAAATTCAGACCGTAGAGGGCAGCAGATCCTTACAACTATAAATATATCTAGCCAAGTGTAGCTAGCGTTAGCAAAAATACAGTAAACATCCTCTATTCCATTCCCCAATCACACCTGAGCGTAGCGTTTTCAGGCAGAAAGTTGCACGATTTTTGCTGCGATTTTAGGGGGTTTTGCCGGGATTTTGTGCAGGTCAAAAGGTCACCAATGTATTAGGAAGAAAAACGCCCAAATCTGCATAAAAAAAAAGTTCCAGAACTTGTTTGAGCTTCAGGTGTTTTTGGAGCTTCTGGCTTCAGGCATTTTAGAGTGGAGATGTGAACCAATAATAATAGATTTTTTCCCCTCCAGCTTTTTGTAGCTTCATGCTTCAAGCTACAAAATGCTCAGGTGTGAATGGGGCCTAATACTTAACTGAACCCAATCCAGCGACGTGCACATGAGAAGTTGCTGTTCTGGCTCTCTGCCTCCTCATTGGCTCAGAGACAGTAGCGGTAGCCGTTGTCAATAACAGCCAGTGAGGGAGCGAGGGCGAGGCAAAGCCCCACTGTCTGAGACAGCATGAGTACCCACCCTAGCTAGGGGGGTACTTGAATGGGGGAGATTATATATATATATATATATATATATATATATATATATATATATATATATATATAGGCCTTTAGAATCACTTTAAATCAAACCTATACTGACCAAGTGGAATGATTCTGACTAGCAAATCTTACAGCTTAAAGTCTAGTTAAGGGTAAAACGTATATTTTTAGTTTTGGATAGAGCGCAGAGATATCAGAACACCTGACAGTTTTTATTGCTGTCTATGCCCCCCTTAGGGAGATTCACCCTCTTTATTTGTCCTGTTTACCATTATCATTGAAAGTGAAAGCAAAAGAGAATCCAACATTTTGGGTTGTCCCCAATAAAGTAATAAAGGGGAAATCCTCCAATGGGGACACTAATTCTGGTGACCTTAGTTTGCAGGGATTTCCTCTCACTTCCTGTTTGATTATGGGACAGGAAGTGAAGGTAAATCTCTGCAATGGGACACAGATGGTGAAAAAAACAAACAAAAAAAAACTGACCGAAACAGGAGCATTCATGCAAGGAGAATAGGAGCTTCCCTATAATTACTGCCCTTGTCTTACTTATCTTGCTGACTTTGTCGGCCTGCATCCATAGTTAGATGCTGGACCAGGCATATTGCAGTGGAGCATGTTTTATGCTATGTACACAGGATCAGACATTCCGACAACAAAACCATGTTTTTTTTTTTCTGTCAGATATTGGCTCAAACTTGTCTTGCATAAACACAGTCACACAAATGTTGTCGGAAATTCCACGTACGGTACGTACAACAAGCCGAGAAAAATTAAGTTCAATAGCCAGTGCGGCTCTTCTGCTTGATCCCGACCATACGTGGACTTTTGTGCGTCAGCATTGTGTACACATGCTCAGAATTTCCGTCTTCTTGACGGAAAATTTGAGAACCTGCTCTCAAACAGTTGTTGTTGGAAATTCAGACAGCAAATGTCCGATGGAGCATATACACGGTCGGAATTTACGACAACAAGCTCACATCGAATATTTGTTGTTGGAAAATCCTATCATGCGTACGGCCCATTGGTTTTGCAGGATTATCCTAGGCTTTAACCAAAATCCCTGTGTCCCGTGGGTCCAGGACATGTCCCACTGCTGGTTTCTGGAATTTTTGGTCCAGCACCTGACTGCAGATGCTTGCTGGCAACGTTAGCAAGATGGGCGGGGGCGAGGGCAGTAATTGAGTGTGTTATCCCTGCATGCATTTCCTCCTGCAAGTGTGCACAGACATAACTGACCCAGTAAGTCCGCTGGGCTTTGTTATGAAAATCATGAGATGAGAGTTGGGAGATCCGAGGTGGATAATGGAACCTGTGGAATAACAATCAAATGAAAAAGATTCTTTGACACCGTGTCAGAACATCCAGGTCATGGGTGGGGGGCAGAAGGCAGTAGGAGCACATTTTGGATGTGGAGGGAGGAAAGAAGTCATTGGGACTGGATTGAACCATTGAACAGAGAGGAAGTAGATGTGCAGTGAGAGAAATTAAAGTGACTAGAAATAGGGATGCCGAACTGTTCGCCCAGCGGTCGTTTCGCGGCGAATTTTGCATGTTCGTGATTCGGTGGACTATTGCCGCTGTTCGCGGCGGACATATGTGTTTACAGTGTGAAAGAACTTTGACCCATGATAACACATCCATCATGGGGTACAGGACAGCTAATTGAGACATTTCAGCACATGGACAATTGGACATTCCCCCTACCTTATAAATAGACCTGATCTGGCGGCCATTTTACATTCTGTCTTATGTCACTATAGGGAGAGGTTGCTGTGTGGAGCAGGGAGAGACTGTAGTGACACAAATCACTAGCTATTAGGTCCACAAAAGTCCTTTTAAGGACTGGTATGGTATAGGTGTAGTACAGTATATACTGCTGTGCTGGTGATTGAAGCAGCCTGTCTTTTGTCAGTGCAGGGAGGGACAGTCAGTTTAATCACTAGCTATTACTATTAGGTCCACAAAGGTTCTTTTAAGGACTGGTATAAGTGTACAGTATATAGGGTTGTACACATATAAAATACTTTCTTCTAAATATAAAAAGAATATTATACTTGACTGCTGCCCTATTCTGCAGCAGTCTTTTATCAGTATCAAAATATAAAATCTGCGCTTGGTAAAAAATATTAAGATGAAAAAAGATTATTTGAAAAAACAGCAGCTGGACACAATAACCCAGATACTAGGCCCAATAACAAAAATGTGAATAATAGTGCAGCGCTTGCTAATAAGTGCATTTACATATAACTAGATGCAATAAAATAAATTTTCATAAAAGACCTTAGTGTTAGTGATTCCAAAGAATGAACATCAGTGACAAAGAATATTGAAAAATTGAAAGGTTATTAACCCAAAAAATTCCCAAAAAATTAATGCAAAAAAGTTTGTTAACCAAAAATTGTTGCTAAAAAAACAAAAGAGATTCAAAAAAAAGAAAGAAATTCAAAAAAGGTCCCCTGCCTTAAATGTGTGAAAGTGACTTTTCAAGGTCCCATACAAGTGAAAATAATTATTAAACATATGAGATATAGGTGAACAAAAAATAAAGCTGATCCCGTGTATCTCAGGTGAAGGTGCTTGACCACGTAAACTTTTTCACTTTTTCACAGCAGCAACTTCAAGTAAGTAATGCAGGCTTACCAGAATATCTATTAATGTGCACAAATACGAATTCCCAAACGATTCGAATTGGTCGAGACGGTTCCTCAGACGCTCCACAGTCACACGGACGACTCGAATCCTCTTTCCGGGCGGGAAGATGAAACACAGCCCCCACCTTCGGGTGTTCCGTGATCGAAGTCCGTTCCGGTCTGTTCGGAAGTCTCAAGGTGTCGTATCACCGAATGGATAAAAAGATAAATGCGCCCAATCGTGTGATAAAGTTTCAAACACGTAGAATTTATTTCTCAACCGAATACATGTTGGAAACTACGAATGACTCGATCGAGTCGCAAAAAAATAATCGTAACATAAAAAAGAAGAACAGTTTTGCTAGCAAAAGTATAAAACGAGTAAAAATAGCACGAGGTGTAAGCGTATCTACCCGACGATCGTTTCATCACAGTTTGACGTCATCAGGGGTACGCCCACACCCTCGTGCTAAAGCCTTTTATGTCCTATGGGTAAGGTAGGAAGCCTTGCCATAGGTGCAGACAGAAACGTCCGTTCATGATCAAATTAACCACCGAATGACCAATTTATTCGAACAAGTTCCCATCTATTGAAAAGGATGGAAAAGGTACTATAAATGATAGGGTGTCCCCCAACCAACAAATATATTCCAGCAAAACCTAGAACCATTCTGTTCGAATAAGGTTGGGATCCCCTCTTATTGTTTAGTAATAAAACGTTTTATCGTACATTAAAAAAATGTCTACTGAGCAGTGAAAACATTCGATCCAGATCGAAAACCCCCCTAGTTCTTCCAATGGCCACATACACTAGTAATGACCTATACCACACAATTTGACCACACATGTGTCACAAAAATTGGTGGCAGGTCCAAAAAAACGAAGCTAGTGGGTACGTATAGGTTAAGAACAGCCATCCCAAAAATCATAAAAATATACAAATATGATGTTGTAATGAAAGGCCTAAACAGCATTGACTACCCACCATTAACCATAGTCCACTCAAAAAACTTCATAGATAAAATATGTGCACTAAGTTTGAAAACATTACATTTTTTCCTTTTTTACAAAAGATGTGCAGATAATGTCACAAAAATTGTACAAAAATACAAACAATAGAATCATAAATAATATAATATGGTGAGTCCTCAGGGCATAAACTACGTGTATTAACTGCAAATAAGACATGCTGAAGAGGGGGGCATCAACCATTGTTAATGAAGCAGTTGATGTCCCACTCAATATTGAGTCCCCCAGGGATATGTGTCCCTAATTTGTGTATCCAATTAGTTTCCGCTCTTGAAATAGTACGCTTAGCGTTACTGCCGCGCCAATGCGGAATATATTTCTCTATAGCTAGAAAGGTGGTACCTCTTGGGTCACGGTTGTGTTTTAAATCATAATGTTTGCTAACATTGTGTTTATCAAAACCTTTGCAGATGTTGGTTATATGCTCCCCCAGACGCACGTGTAACATGCGTACTGTGCGACCCACATATTCTAAACAACATGGACACCTAAGCAGGTACACAACACACTTAGTGGTGCATGTGATAAATGTTCGAATAGGGTATGTGAGTCCCGTCCCCTGTGAGGTAAAATCAGCAAATCTCCTGCCCCGTAACGCATTTAGCTTGCAGGCTCTACATTTTCCACATGGGAAAAAACCTTTCAAGTCTCCAAAAAATGTAGGTCTTATAGGGGGATCAGGGACATTAGGAGCAATCATATTTCTCAAGCTGGTAGCACCCCTAAAGATCACATTTGGTCTGTCGGGTAACTCAGGACCCAAAATTCGATCATTTTTAATTATTGACCAGTGTTTCCGTAGGATTCTTTTAACAGCCCAGTGTTGATTAGAAAAAGTTGTAATTAAAGATACCCCATAATTGTCTATGCTACCAGTCCTAGATTGTTTATCGACTAACAATGATTGGCGATCTCTACTAATAACCTCCGTTATGATGGAATCAAGAGATTCACTATTGTAGCCCTTAACCAGGAATCTCTGCTTTAAAACTTGTGCCTCCCAGAGGAAATCATCATTAAAAGTGCAATTGCGCTTAAGGCGCAGAAATTGGCCTTTAGGGACAGCTGACAGCCAAGATTTATGATGGCAGGAATCTAACGGAATATAGCTATTCCTATACGTTTTCTTAAAAAACGTTGTAGTAGTTATGTTATTGTCCCTAATAGAGATGTTCAAATCCAAAAATTGGATGTTAGTAGGACTCAAGACATGACTGAGAACTATCCCACGGTCATTATTATTTAAATGGGACAGAAAAAGCTCTGCTGATAAACTATCTCCGTCCCAAATGAATAGAATATCATCGATTAACCTTTTCCAGGTCACCAATTCGGGAGGTTTGTTACTCAAGACAGTATCCTCCTCCCACTTTGCCATGAAGAGGTTGGCCATACTGGGAGCAAATTTACCTCCCATGGCCACCCCCCTCACTAGCAAAAAAATTCCCGTGTTGGTTGGACTGGTCTCAACCTCAAATCATTGAGATCTTTTATTACCAATAATGTACGATAAAAAGTTTTATTACTAAACAATAAGAGGGGATCCCAACCTTATTCGAAATGATCGAATTTTGGGTCCTGAGTTACCCGACAGACCAAATGTGATCTTTAGGGGTGCTACCAGCTTGAGAAATATGATTGCTCCTAATGTCCCTGATCCCCCTATAAGACCTAAATTTTTTGGAGACTTGAAAGGTTTTTTCCCATGTGGAAAATGTAGAGCCTGCAAGCTAAATGCGTTACGGGGCAGGAGATTTGCTGATTTTACCTCACAGGGGACGGGACTCACATACCCTATTCGAACATTTATCACATGCACCACTAAGTGTGTTGTGTACCTGCTTAGGTGTCCATGTTGTTTAGAATATGTGGGTCGCACAGTACGCATGTTACACGTGCGTCTGGGGGAGCATATAACCAACATCTGCAAAGGTTTTGATAAACACAATGTTAGCAAACATTATGATTTAAAACACAACCGTGACCCAAGAGGTACCACCTTTCTAGCTATAGAGAAATATATTCCGCATTGGCGCGGCAGTAACGCTAAGCGTACTATTTCAAGAGCGGAAACTAATTGGATACACAAATTAGGGACACATATCCCTGGGGGACTCAATATTGAGTGGGACATCAACTGCTTCATTAACAATGGTTGATGCCCCCCTCTTCAGCATGTCTTATTTGCAGTTAATACACGTAGTTTATGCCCTGAGGACTCACCATATTATATTATTTATGATTCTATTGTTTGTATTTTTGTACAATTTTTGTGACATTATCTGCACATCTTTTGTAAAAAAGGAAAAAATGTAATGTTTTCAAACTTAGTGCACATATTTTATCTATGAAGTTTTTTGAGTGGACTATGGTTAATGGTGGGTAGTCAATGCTGTTTAGGCCTTTCATTACAACATCATATTTGTATATTTTTATGATTTTTGGGATGGCTGTTCTTAACCTATACGTACCCACTAGCTTCGTTTTTTTGGACCTGCCACCAATTTTTGTGACACATGTGTGGTCAAATTGTGTGGTATAGGTCATTACTAGTGTATGTGGCCATTGGAAGAACTAGGGGGGTTTTCGATCTGGATCGAATGTTTTCACTGCTCAGTAGACATTTTTTTAATGTACGATAAAACGTTTTATTACTAAACAATAAGAGGGGATCCCAACCTTATTCGAACAGAATGGTTCTAGGTTTTGCTGGAATATATTTGTTGGTTGGGGGACACCCTATCATTTATAGTACCTTTTCCATCCTTTTCAATAGATGGGAACTTGTTCGAATAAATTGGTCATTCGGTGGTTAATTTGATCATGAACGGACGTTTCTGTCTGCACCTATGGCAAGGCTTCCTACCTTACCCATAGGACATAAAAGGCTTTAGCACGAGGGTGTGGGCGTACCCCTGATGACGTCAAACTGTGATGAAACGATCGTCGGGTAGATACGCTTACACCTCGTGCTATTTTTACTCGTTTTATACTTTTGCTAGCAAAACTGTTCTTCTTTTTTATGTTACGATTATTTTTTTGCGACTCGATCGAGTCATTCGTAGTTTCCAACATGTATTCGGTTGAGAAATAAATTCTACGTGTTTGAAACTTTATCACACGATTGGGCGCATTTATCTTTTTATCCATTCGGTGATACGACACCTTGAGACTTCCGAACAGACCGGAACGGACTTCGATCACGGAACACCCGAAGGTGTGGGCTGTGTTTCATCTTCCCGCCCGGAAAGAGGATTCGAGTCGTCCGTGTGACTGTGGAGCGTCTGAGGAACTGTCTCGACCAATTCGAATCGTTTGGGAATTCGTATTTGTGCACATTAATAGATATTCTGGTAAGCCTGCATTACTTACTTGAAGTTGCTGCTGTGAAAAAGTGAAAAAGTTTACGTGGTCAAGCACCTTCACCTGAGATACACGGGATCAGCTTTATTTTTTGTTCACCTATATCTCATATGTTTAATAATTATTTTCACTTGTATGGGACCTTGAAAAGTCACTTTCACACATTTAAGGCAGGGGACCTTTTTTGAATTTCTTTCTTTTTTTTGAATCTCTTTTGTTTTTTTAGCAACAATTTTTGGTTAACAAACTTTTTAGCATTAATTTTTTGGGAATTTTTTGGGTTAATAACCTTTCAATTTTTCAATATTCTTTGTCACTGATGTTCATTCTTTGGAATCACTAACACTAAGGTCTTTTATGAAAATTTATTTTATAGTGAGGCCCGGAACGAACAAAAGAGAAACAAAATAGTGCAGGGCCGGGCATGACTATGTGGAATAGGGAGACAACAAAGGGTTAAAAAGTGTGAGAGGTCTTAAGGGGGAGGAGTTAAGCAATAAAGGAATTTGAGGGGGAGGAGAGTTTATTTAAAGGGGAGGCGGGGACTTCCGGGCACAGTCAGTGAGAGAGACAGAAGGAGGCCGTTTTTTCACAGGCTGCTCCTCTGTCTGAACTACACGGAGGCCGCTTTGATCACGGCGCGGTGGCGGGCTGCAGCGACGAGCGGGGGGACTGAGTGGCGTCCATGCGGCGGTGCGGTGTGGGAATCGTGCGGAGGAGGCAGCGCCACGGAGGTAGGTTCGTTTATGCGCTCGGCGGCCGGTGCACGAGGCGTTTCTTGCCCCTGCTTCTCTCCCCCAGCGGCGAGCAGCGCCACTTCGGTGCCCCCCCTCCCCCCCCCCCTTATTTTACCGGTCCGTGACCCATAGGCTAGTAGCACACGGGGGTTTAGCCCCCATGAGAAAAAAAAAAAAAAAAAAAAAAAAAAATCCTTGTCGCTGGGGGAGCGGGGGGTGGGGCGGTGGGCCGTATGGCGCCCGTTCCCTGGCAGCGGCGCGGGCCGGTGGTAGATGGCGTCCCCCCCCCCCCCCCTTTTAACAGCGCCAGCCAGGGGGGTGGGCCAGCGGGGTGGGTGCTGGTTTTTCCCTGCGCACAGGGCCTGTGGGACGCGAAGCATGGGGGAGGACGGCGGGGCGGCCCACCTGTAGTTGGCACACGCGGGGCTTGTGCTGCGGTGGGCGGATCCACCGAACGGAAGAGGCCCGCTATGCAGCTGGGAATCTACGGCCCCCAGGCATGCTGCACCTGGGAGGCTGCTTCCACCTATGGGCCCAGCTCATGAGGTGAGGTCGGGGGAGGGACGGTCCGGTTTGCCGGACGATGAGCAGCCGTGGGATCTCGCATCGTTGGAGTGGCAGGAGCAGCGGCTGTGGGGCCCTACCCGTCAGCTAGGTACGATGGTACATTGTCTCACGTTGAGTTCTTGATGCTCTTTGGCAGTGGCTGGGAGTGGGGAATTGGGGGTGCTAGGCTGCGGGCACGTACGGATGCAACGGTTGTCCCCGGGGCGTCGGGCGTTTTCGCCTGGCACTTTTGGGACGGTGGGGAAACTGCGCAGTGTTGGGGGGGTTGGTAGGACCTGTTTGTGGGCCCCTGTGGGTAAACCCAGGGGTTGCCGGGGGATGAGAGTAGACTGGGCGTGCCCCCCCCCCCCACCCCTCGGCCTTGACAAGGCCCCCTGCCAAGCGTCCTGGTAGGCAGGTTGGTGCAATGTGCGGGGTGCAGGGGGGGGCCCGGGTGGGTTATGTTTGCAGTGGCCACGTAAAGGGTTTTCCCGATGCTCCGAGGGGCTGTTGGGAGCCCATTTACGGCAGGGCTTCGGATCCAGCACGGTGGGGGTGAGTATGGGGGAGTTATTCTGTTGCTGCACCTTGGAGATTGCGGGTCGTTGTGCCTTGGCTGCCGGCGTTTGCTATGTGACGAGCGCAAGGTCCAGGGACGACGGGCACCTTGCTCGGCTCTTGCCGGTTACACTGCGGCCATTGGGGGGGGGCACATTAGTTTACGGAGGGGGTCTGCTGGGCTGCAGTATGGTACTTCCTTTCAACGGGCAGGGGGTGGTTCGTCGATCTCTCTGGGGGGATGGCGGGATATCGGCCTACGTGGGCGCTTGGGGTTTTAGACGTGGGGCCCCCCGCGGCAGTTTTTCTGCAAGGGGGTGGGGGGCTGGGGAGACACCCGCCTCGGTGTTTATATGGGTGCTACGGTGGATTGGGGGGTTACGGCTGTCCGGGGCGGGAGGGCATCTGCTGTGGGGGTTCTTATCCCCTGTCCCGGCCTGTGTCGAGGAGTTGGCGAACAGGGGGGATGGTGACAGTGGGGAGAAGGGGAAATATGCCGCCTTTTCCAAACTAGGTACCCTGATTGGGGGGGCGGTGGGCTGTTGGCTTCTGGGTGGGTAGAAGGTTTCTTGGGCTGCCGTGTTCCCTGGCGGGGGTGCCGTTTGTGGTGCAGTATTTCCGGTCTGCTCCGAAACACATCTGGGGGGTTTTTCGGCGAAAATGGAGAGGGTGGGGCATGGGGGAGGGCCCCGGTTAAGCTGTTCAATACAAAACAAAAAAAAAAAAAAAAAAAAAAAATAAAGAATGGAATTAATGTGGTGGGATTTGGTTTGTTCGCATATGGGGGTGGTCCCGGAAGGGGAATCGAGGGAGGTTAGTCTTATGCCCCCCATTCTCGTTTCCCAGCTGGGATTCGGTTACTGTGGCGAGGGACCCCTAAGCTGGTTCGGTGTCTGATTCTTCCTTGCAGTTGCTGACAGGTGGGTTAGCGCTATGGAGAGGAACATTCGGGGCTTCGCCGGATGTCGAGGTAGTTTTTGCCTTGTTCTTCGGGGATGCTGGGGCAAGGGACCCGTACAGGAAAGGGGGTCTGGACGGGGGGGTTGCTCTATGCCTTGCAAGCTGTTTTCGTGGGTTAGTCACGGTGGGGTGGGTGGTTTAGAGTATGTTGGGGCCTGTTTCTGTCATCCGCTATTGGATGCCTTTCTGGGCGTGGGGATACCGATCTCGAAAGGGGGGTGCGATTCTCCTGTCTATGTTACGGCACTTTGCAAGTGGGTTCGGGGTGCCATGGGTGGCGGTTATGTAGACTGAGGGCTCGAGGGCAGATGTTAATTTTCTGGGGGCATCTGGGTTGCCCCGGATCCTCGAATGGAGGTGGTTGGGATTGAGATTCGGGGATGTTGGGTCAGCGGGGTTTGTTTGGGGTTATTACAGTCGTTACTGGGCGGGGGTTTTTTACTTTTGCGGGTCGCGTCAGTCCGCGTGCGGGGATTTCTGCCGACGGCTGGCGGTGGCAGCTGCTGGGGTGCAGGCCCAGGCCCGATTTATAAGGTTTTCTAAGGCATACAACGGGGACCGGACTGTTGGGCGCACGTGTTGGTGGAGTATCGGGGGCGATCGGGTTGGGCGGGACCGGGGAGTGAGCTGATATTAATTGGTTTGCAGGGTCCCAGCTATGGAGTTGTGAGGGGGACGTGTAGGACCTTGAAGAGTGGGTGGCAGAGTGACCCTGTGTGCGGTACAGGTTGCCTACCGCATGCCCACGTCCTAACAGATGGCGGTGCGGTTGCGGCACCATTTTCGTTTGGGCATTGCATGCAGTTGACCACTGTTCTGGATGCTGCACGCCTCCTGGGAAGTGTCCATACTCTGTTGGTTTTCCTGTCTCGGTTTTTAGTGGGCCGAGTTCGGGAGCTAGCTCCATCTGCAGAGCAGGGGGGGTTCCCGGGGGGGGGTGAGTGGTTCGGCCGGGTGGCTTGCAACGGGGTGAGGAGTGAATGGATGGTTTTTGTATGGCTTGCTGGGGGCTGTGTTGGTTGGGTCAGAGGTCAGACTGTGGGGTGGGGTATTTCCTTCAGTGCACATGCAGGTGTGGGGGGGGCGGTGTCCGCCGTTGGGCGGCAAATGGATGGTTTTGGCTGTGTTCATCCGCTTTGGGGTCAGATGGACGTCACGGATGGAGGGTTGGGAGCCACACGAGTTTATAGGACTTCGGAGGTGTCACATGCATGCGGACCCTTGGTTGCCATTGGCTTTGCGTTCTTGGGACATGGGGGCCATTGGGGTTCCATGTGTTCCTTGACTTAAAAAAAAAAAAAAAAAAAAAAAAAAATAAAAAAATAAAATAACAATTTTATGCAGCTGATGTACATAGCTTTTGGCGCCATTTGAGTGGGGCCTGGGGGGGTGATGATGGAATCTTTGAGTGTGCAGTTTGTAGGGGGGGTGGGCCATTCTAGTTGCGCGACGGGGGGTGCCGGAGTGTCCACGTCCAGTCGTGGTAGTTATCGGAAAAGCCTTAGGGCGGTGGGGGTGGAACTGTATGGGCAACCACAGGGGTGCCTGGGGTGGGGCTACATGAGGTGGCGGTAATGAGGGTGGCACGGTGAGAAGCTAGGTATGTCCGCACTCGAGTTTGCCTACATATTGTTACACATTTGGGAGTGGGCGTGGTACGGAGTTGGAGGTAGCTGTCTAAGAGTTGGCTCTGCTTTAGTTGTGGAATGGGGTTCTACGTTGGTGTTATCCTGGTTTTGTACATTCTGTCCTTTCAGAGGAAGTGCAAATCTGCCTTGTCTGGATATTGGGGCATCTCTTTGTCTGTGGGTGCTACATTTGTTTGTCGTGCTGTCCTTTCAGATGAAGTGCACTTACGCCTTGTCTGGAGGTAGGGGCATCCCTATGTCTGTTGGTGCTACCCTTGTTTGTCGTACCGCTCGTTCAGATGCAGTGCACATACGCCTGGTCTGGTTATGGGGCATCCCTATGTCTGTTGGTGCTACCCCCTTTGTTTGTCGTTCTGTCCTTTCAGATGCAGTGCACATACGCCTGGTCTGGTTGTGGCAGCTTCCCTATGTCTGTTGGTGCTACCCCCTTTGTTTGTCGTGCTGTCCTGTCAGATGAAGTGCGCATGCGCCTTGTCTGGATATGGCGGCATCCCTAGGTCTGTTGGTACTACCCCCTTTGTTTGTCGTTCTGTCCTTTCAGATGAAGTGCACATACGCCTTGTCTGGTCGTGGGGACATCCCCGTGTCTTTGTTGATACCCTTGTTTGTTGTTCTGTCCTGTCGGATGAAGTGCGCATACGCCTTGTCTGGCTATTGAGGCATCCCTAGGTTATTGGGGGGCCAGGTGGGCGGAGGATGGATCAGATGGCAGGCGGCTGGGTGTTTCTCGGGAGGAGGCGGTGTGTATCCACTGGATGGGGACCCCTGGGATGGTGTGGAACAGGGTGGTACCGGAGGTGCAACATTAAGCTTGGCTCGGTCGGGCACCTGGACGTTCTGGTTCTCCGGGTGGGAGAGGATGTTTAGGGGTCAGTCTCATCGGGGGGGGTAAGCTCGGCTGTTAAGTCGGACGGTGGCACTCCGCTCAACTTTTCCCTGCCGGGTTCATGGGTGGTCCGGCATTGTTGCCCGGACTACAAGATTTGGGCATTAGCAGTGGGAAAATATAATAAAGCCTGTATGTGGTAAAAGGTTGTGGGTGAGTGGTGTCGTGTACGGGGGTTTGGGCTGTTATACACATGGAGTTGGAGCCTAAGGTGGGTATGTTTTCAACGAAGGGATTCATCTCTCAGCTGGGGGTATTGACCGGTGGGCGCTGGGTCTTTAGGAGGAGATTCGGCGGGCCCTGCGGGTGTGGAGGGGCCCTTAAGGGTAAGGGGTCACCCTTGCGGGCTGTGGCGGTGTCTTTGGTCTTTGATGGTGGCAAAATCATACGTGATGGAAGTGGTGGGGGGCTCATCGGTAGTATGTGCCCCTCTGGTTTATTCCAGTGGAACGGTGTCTGCTGGACTACGGTAATGGTTGCACTGCGGGAAGGGGGTTGTCTCCAAACTGATCATTCGGCTGGAGGCCTGTTATGGTGAAAAAGGTCCCGCAGTGTAGTGGTGGAAAGTGTTAAGTTTGGGGTACCATCAGAGACCAATAGACTGGTATTTAAAAGTTGTCGTTACAAAGGTTATATGATAAAATTGGAAAATATTTAATAGTTGGTTAATAATAAAAAGGCTGCTATGGCCAATTTTATACTCCAAACTCCTGTGTGGTCTCATTATTTTATGGGGGTAAAAGAAAAGGGGATTGGGGTAGTATGTGTGGTCCAAGGACAGTAAAGAAGGTTGGGGATATCTAGACTACAATAGTCAAGTGAGGCCCGGAACGAACAAAAGAGAAACAAAATAGTGCAGGGCCGGGCATGACTATGTGGAATAGGGAGACAACAAAGGGTTAAAAAGTGTGAGAGGTCTTAAGGGGGAGGAGTTAAGCAATAAAGGAATTTGAGGGGGAGGAGAGTTTATTTAAAGGGGAGGCGGGGACTTCCGGGCACAGTCAGTGAGAGAGACAGAAGGAGGCCGTTTTTCCCACCCACCCTCCCTGTGTTTCTGTTGTGTGTTGTCTGTTTGTTTCCTTTTATTTCAGGAACCATGGACTTGGGTCGTCATAGCAGCTGTGTAACGGCGGTGTCTTTGGTCTTTGATGGTGGCAAAATCATACGTGATGGAAGTGGTGGGGGGCTCATCGGTAGTATGTGCCCCTCTGGTTTATTCCAGTGGAACGGTGTCTGCTGGACTACGGTAATGGTTGCACTGCGGGAAGGGGGTTGTCTCCAAACTGATCATTCGGCTGGAGGCCTGTTATGGTGAAAAAGGTCCCGCAGTGTAGTGGTGGAAAGTGTTAAGTTTGGGGTACCATCAGAGACCAATAGACTGGTATTTAAAAGTTGTCGTTACAAAGGTTATATGATAAAATTGGAAAATATTTAATAGTTGGTTAATAATAAAAAGGCTGCTATGGCCAATTTTATACTCCAAACTCCTGTGTGGTCTCATTATTTTATGGGGGTAAAAGAAAAGGGGATTGGGGTAGTATGTGTGGTCCAAGGACAGTAAAGAAGGTTGGGGATATCTAGACTACAATAGTCATGCATCTAGTTATATGTAAATGCACTTATTAGCAAGCGCTGCACTATTATTCACAGTCTTTTATCAGTGTAGGGACTGAGGTACAATCTGAAAATCACTAGCTACTAGGTCCACAAAGGTCCTTGTAAGGACTGGTATAGGTGTACAATATATAGGGTTGTGGTGCACTGCTGTAGATTACTGCCCTATTCTGCACCAGTCCTTTATCAGTGAAGGGAATGAGGGACAGTCTCCAAATCACTAGCTACTAGGTCCAGAAAGGTCCTTGGAAGGACTGGTATAGGTGTACAATATATAGGGTGCTGCTGCAGGGCTGTGCTGCAGATTACTGCCCTATTCTACAGCAGTCCTTTATCAGTGTATGGACTGAGGTACAGTCTGCAAATCACTAGCTACCAGGTCCACAAAGGTCTTTGTAAGGACTGGCATAGGTGTACAATATATAGGGTCCTGGTACAGGGCTGTGCTGCAGATTACTGCCCTATTCTGCAGCAGTCCTTTATCAGTGTAGGGACTTAGTTACAGTCTGCAAATCACTAGCTACTACGTCCACAAAGGTCCTTGTAAGGACTGGTATAGGTGTACTATTTGGTGTGCAGTATATAGGTGTGTAATACATGTATAAAATACTTGCACATATAGAAAGCATAGTATAGTGCATTTTCACAGTGCAGCATTGTGACTGCTGACTGGTTCTGCAGCGATACTACAAAGAGTGACAAACGCAATAAAAAAATAAGTATTATAACTGGTGTGATAGACCAGTGGCCCCCAAATAAAACAGATTGAAGCGGGGTGTTATATACCTTCTTCCACATACATACTGCACTTCTCTAGAGACTTTTGTCACAGGGTCATTTAAAAAATGACAGGCAGAGGAAGAGGCAGGCCCTTCCACAGGGGTGGTAGGGGTAGGGCAGGAGCAACAGACTTGAGCCAAAGTGGCAAATCGCAGAAGGTGCGTGCGATTACATCAAAGGACACACCAGACTTTGTTGAGTGGCTCACTCAGCCTTACTCTTCTGCACCCTCCTCATCCTCTCGATCTGCACCCTCTTCTTCACTCTCTGCTATGTGCACCCCAAAGACGCTTGAGTCACAGGAATTATTTTCTGATCCATATCAAGACATTTCCGATGCGCAGCCACTCTTGGCATTGGAGGAGGTAGCAACAACTGCCACTCAGCAGTCTAACAACAGTACCCAGATCAGCCCAAGGAGCAGGTTTGTCCCCGCTGTTGCTGCCTACTCCGAGATCTCTAATTATAGCGGTGGGGAAGGTGACGTCGATGATGATGTGTCTAGTGATGAGGAAGAGGAGGGGAGTTCAGAGGGAGATATGGACCAGCAGATAGGGAGGAGAAGCAGGAAGAACTTAGATTGCACAGGAGGGACAAACCAGAATGCAAATGTATCAGGAGCGAGGCATCAACCATGTACGGTCACATCTGGCGCTCCCAGGACGCCGGCACATGGCTCTGCAGTGTGGGCTTTTTTTAATGTGTCCGCTGCTGACAATAGTGTTGCCATCTACAATCTTTGCAGTCAACGCATAAGTCGCGGTAAGCCCAACACTCACCTAGGGACGACCGCCTTAAGAAGGCACATGAGCTGCCATCACCGAGCCCAGTGGGAGCAACGGAACACACAAAGACACACTCCAGGCTCTCACCGTCCAGCCTCGTCTTCTACTTCTCCTTCTCCTCTCTCCTCACAATTGTCCTCAACTCCACCTTCCATCATGCCAAGCTCACATTTTTCTGGAAAAAGGCAGGCTTCCGTGGGCCAAATGTTCGAGCGTAAAAAAATGATGGTGCCGGATAACCCTCTTGCCCAACGGTTGATGGCTGGCTTGTCAGAACTGATAGCCCGCCAACTACTGCCATATAAACTGGTGGACTCGGAGGCATTTTGAAAATTTGTGGCCATTGGAACACAATAATGGAAGGTCCCAGGAAGGAAGTATTTCTCACAGAAGTGCAACCCAGAGCTATATGGCCATGTTCAGCGGCAAGTGAATGTATCTCTGGCACACAGTGTCGGTGCCAAGATACATCTGACCACAGACACGTGGTCTAACAAACATGGGCAGGGAAGGTATATCACTTTTACTGCCCACTGGGTGAACATTCTGATGACCATCAAGCATGTAACCCGTGGCACCCGTGTAGATTTGGTTTTACCACCACAGATTGCATGAAGGCCTGGCTCTTCTTCTCCTCCTCCTCCTACTCCATCCTCCTCCCTCTCCTCCTCGGCTGACTCCTCCTTTTCCGCTGCTAGCGTCTCTTCCGCTGCGCCACCCAAGCTCCCCAGAACCTATTCGACATGCCAGGTGAGACGTTGCCACGCCGTGCTGCGTCTGTTGTGCCTGGAAGCCAAGAGCCACACTGGCCCGGCACTCCTTTCAGCTTTGCGTTCACAGGCAGATCAGTGGCTAACACCGCTCAATTTGACAGTTGGTAAAGTGGTGTGTGACAACGGTGCCAATCTGCTTAGCGCATTGAAACAGGGCAAAACTCTGCACATGCCATGCATGGCACACGTCTTAAACTTGGTCGTGCAGTGATTCGTTGTCAAATACCCTGGGGTCCAGGACATCTTGCGGCAGGCAAGAAAAATCTCTGCCCATTTCAGAAGATCTTACACGGCCATGGCTCGCCTTGCTGACATTCAGTGGCGACACAATCTGCCGGTCAGATGTCTTATTTGCGATTGCCCGACGCGATAGAACTCAACCTTCTATATGCTTGATAGGCTGCTCCAGCAGAAACGTGCAGTTAACGTCTACCTGTATGAACTCTGCGGCAGAACAGGTTCTGGGGAGCTGGGTTTTTTCACTGCGCCAGTGGCTGCTCCTGCGCAACGCATGCAGACTTCTGCGGCCAATTGAGATCACCAAACTGGTCAGTTATGGCGCCATCAGTGAAATGGTACCTTATGCCTTTTTTATGGAGCGTGCATTGCGTTGTGTCATTGATCAAGCCGTGGAGGAGCAGGAGTGGGAAGATGAGGATGCAATGCTGGATGAATTCCCAGGGGGGGGCTACTCTATCTGAGACAAGTCAACAACAGGAGTCTGAAGAGGAGTCAGAGGAGGATGGTGCCAGAGCGGATGAGGAGGAGCAAGAAGAGCATGCTTTAAACCTTTCTGGGGTCCCTGTTGTTGTGCGTGGATGGGGAGAGGAGAACGAGGAGGACGACATTATCCTGGATGATGAGCAGGAGCCTGGCCACCACACCACTTCCAGTTTAGTGCAAATGGGGGCCTTCATGCTCCAGTGTTTTAACAGGGACCCCCGTATAAAAAGCATAAGGGTCAAGGACCAGTACTGGGTGGCAACTTACTTAGACCCCCGGTAAAAACACAAAATGGTGTAAATTTACCACCGTCACAGAGGACTGTCAGGATGGAGCACTTCCAGGCCTTGCTTCGAGAAATGCTGCATTCTGCTTTTGTGTGCGCTGGCAGAGGAGCAATTCCCACTCCCAGAGAAAGAGTTGCGGGTACCAATCCAACAGCGTTTGCTAGAAGAGGGCGGTTTGAAGATGTGTTGGTGACTTCTGATATGAGGTCATTCTTTCAGCTGACGCATCGACAGGTGTCATCCGGATCCAGCATCAGGGAACGCCTAGACCGACAGGTGTCGGGTTAACGGCCGATGTGGACACTCTGAGAAGTGATGAACCCCTGGACTACTGGGTGGGCAGGCTTGACCTCTGGCCAGAGCTTGCCCAATTTGCAGTGGAACTGTTGGCTTGCCCCTCCTCCAGTGTCCTGTCCGAAAGGACGTTCAGTGCAGCGGGGGGATCGTGACCGATAAGCGCACTCGCCTAGCTCACGACAGTGTTGACTACCTCACATTTCTAAAAATGAATGAGGCATGGATCTCGGAGGAATTCAACACATGTGACCAGTAGACCATGTATATCTCTATAAACAATTTATTTAATGGAGCACACAGACCTTTTTTCTACATTTGGCTCATTTCCTTGTACAAAAAAAGCACACCGTACTATATGCCCGTACCCTCCTGTTTGAAGTGGTTGAGCGGTGTCATATTTTTGGGCCCAGCAGTGAGTTGCTGGTATCAGTGCTGCTGTCAGTGCTCTATATCACAATGCTGGTGTCAGTGCACTCTATCTCAGTGCTGGTCTCAGTGCTCTCTATCATGGTGCTGGTGTCAGTGCTCTCTATCATGGTGCTGGTGTCAGTGCTCTCTATCACGGTGCTGGTGTGGTGTCAGTGCTCTCTATCACAGTGCTGGTGTGGTGTCAGTGCTCTCTATCACAGTGCTGGTGTCAGTGCTCTCTATCACGGTGCTGGTGTCAGTGCTCTCTATCAAGGGGCTGTTGTCAGTGCACTCTATAACAGTGCTGGTGTCAGTGCTCTCTATCTCGGTGCTGGTGTCAGTGCTCTATATTACAGTGCTGGTGTCAGTGATCTATATCACGGTGCTGGTGTCAGTGCTCTCTATCTCGGTGCTGGTGTCAGTGCTCTCTATCACGGTGCTGGTGTGGTGTCAGTGCTCTCTATCACGGTGCTGGTGTCAGTGCTCTCTATCTCAGCGCTGGTGTCAGTGCTCTCTATCACGGTGCTGGTGTCAGTGCTCTCTATCTCGGTGCTGGTGTCAGTGCTCTCACGGTGCTGGTGTGCTCAGTCTCTATCACGGTGCTGAAGTTAGTGCTCAGTCTCTATCGCGGTGCTGGTTTCAGACAATGAGGGAGATAGCAGCGGAGAAGCCAATCAGCAGGCAGTGCCAGCACCATGGCTGAGAATCAGCACTGGACTGGCACTTCCGGACCACCGCAGTGGAGCCCTGCATAGGTGGGGGTAAGGGCCGGGCAGAGGGGGCACACTGGGACACTGGCACAGGACTGCGCTGCCCTGACTGTGGCACTGATCATCTCCTGCACCCCCTTCATAGCCTGGCCTGACCTTGCCTCTCCTCCATGACCTTCATGCGCTCCTGAATTGTCAAAATTCCACAGATAAAAAAAGAATGCTTGTCGTTGTCGATCCCAGATTCACTTAATACTTTTGTTATGTCAGTGTCCATGTGGTGGGACTATGTGTACACAGCTAGTAAGTATTTTTGTGGCTGAAAATATGACCTGGGGGTTTTTAAGGTTCGCCTGCCATTAAAGCTAGCTTCTTGGCCCATTGCTTAACAAGCTTTTTCTTCCTACGGAACTCAAATTGGCAGATTGTTTTCCAAATTCACTTTTAAAAGTTGGAATTTGTTAGAAAATTAACAAATGAAACTAAATTTTATTGTAAACTAAATTAAATTAAAAAAAAATAATCAAATTCCGAAACCAAACCAAATAAATTCCATAACGAAACAAAATTAGTGACCACTCACCGAAACTAAACACTTTTTTCGTTCTGCACATGTCTTATATTTTTTTGGCACACTTTGGGCCCCTTAGTACTAATTGAGCATTGTTTAAATGCCACTGCCTACCTGCGTATTGTTGCTGACCATGTCCATCCCTTTATGACTAAAGTGTACCCATCTTCTGATGGCTCCTTCCAGCAGGATAATACACCATGTCACAAAGCTCCCATCATCTCAGTACTGGTTTCTTGAGCATGACAATGAGATCACTGTACTCCAATGGCCTCCACAGTCACCAGATAGAGCAATAGAGTACCTTTAGGATGTGATGGAAGGAGATTCACATCATGGATGTGCAGCCGACAAATCTGCAGGAGCTGCGCGATGCTATCATGTCACTATGGACCAAAATCTCTGAGGAATGTTTCCAACATCTTGTTGAATCTATGCCACGAAGAATTATGGCAGTTCTGAAGGCAAAATGTGGTCCAACCCGGTACTTGCAAGGTATACCTAATAAAGCGGCCAGTGAGTGTATATTCAATGTACAAATAAATAAAAACAGCAAAGGGCCCAACAAGAGTCCTGGTAGAATTGTGCACATATACCTGGGTATATATAGTTATTAAAGTGGAGCTCCACCCAAAATGGGAGGTTCCACTTTAAGGCCTCATCTCCTGTTTGTGAAATGGAGCTTTTGGGAAGAAGGGGGAGCAGGAACCCGATTTTGACAGGTACCCGCTCCTACTTCCCTAGGCGGTAGTTCTTCTTCCCGAAGTCTTCTGGGACACAGGGAGAAAATGGCTGGGGTGAGCACACCGTTTGATCATGGGACAGGTGAGTGGCTGTTTATTAAAAGTCAGCAGCTACAGTTTTTGTAGCTGCTGACTTTTTAAATTTTCATATACCGTATATACTCGAGTATAGGCCGACCCGAATATAAGCCGAGGCCCCCAATTTACCCCCAAAAAAACTGGCAAACTTATTGACTCGTGTATAAGCCGAGGGTGAGACATGCCTGTCCATCCCTGTGTGTGTGTCCGTCCATCCCTGTGTGTCCGTCCATCCCTGTGTGTCCGTCCATCCCTGTGTGTCCGTCCATCCCTGTGTGTCCGTCCATCCATCCCTGTGTGTGTGTGTGTCCATCCATCCATCCATCCCTGTGTGTGTGTGTCTCCATCCATCCATCCATCCATCCCTGTGTGTGTGTGTCTCCATCCATCCATCCATCCATCCCTGTGTGTGTCTCCATCCATGTGTGTGTGTGTGTGTGTGTGTGTGTGTGTGTGTGTGTGTGTGTGTCCAGCCTACCTTTGTCCCGAGCCTCCGTCCCGTGCCTTGCCTCCTTGCCTCCGTCCCGTGCCGTGCCTTGCCTCCTTGCATCCGTCCCGTGTCGTGCCTTGCCTCCTTGCATCCGTCCCGTCCCGTCCCGTGCCGTGCCGTGCCTTGCCTTGCCTCCGTCCCGTGCCCTCTTCGTCGGCGGCCATTGTAAAATTCAAAAGCTGCGCCGCCGCCTTCGCCTGTGATAGGCGGAACACTGAATTTCCCAGCAGCCTGTGTTCCGCCTATCACAGACGTCGTATCATCCTCGTCCGTAGTACGAGGATGATACGATGTCCGTGATAGGCGGAACACAGGCTGCTGGGAAATTCAGTGTTCCGCCTATCACAGGCGAAGGCGGAGCCGGAGGCGCGGCTTTTGAATAGAATGGCCGCTGTCTGTCTGCTCGACACGCTGATCGAGCGGGCAGACAGCGATGACTCGAGTATAAGCCGAGGGGGGCACTTTCAGCCTCAAAAAAGAGGCTGAAAATCTCGGCTTATACTCGAGTATATACGGTAAGAGACTGGGGCTCCTCTTTAACAGTGATAACTCCAGATGCCTGTCGAAGCAAAGTCCAGTTTCAGGTGCCCCTGAGGATGACCACGATGCAGCATCTGTCTTTGTGTCGGAGACTTGAAGACAAGATCTGTGGTGATGGGGAGATCCTCCAATCATTGCCCAATCAGCCTGGAACGCAGCTTCTCACCAGCCAAAACTGTGGTGTGGAATTGGAACTCAGAGTCATCTATTTAATCTGCCTCTCCCTAGTAGTGTCTGTTATTCATCTGAACCTCTAACTATCGAGAGTGGCCGCTGGATGCCTAACCTGGCTCCAGCCTATAATGTTTATGATCCCTGAGCTAAAACTAGCTATAGAATCCCAGAGCAGAAGGAACAAGGATAACTAAAATAACAAGAGATGTATATAAGCTCTATTGCAATAAACAGGTTCACCTTTGAATATACAGCAAGATGATCACTACTCAATAACCATGTATAACAGACTTAGTAATCTGGTATAGTGCATGTGAAATAACAACAAGGAGACAGATAGACATATATACACTATATTGGCAAAAGTATTGGGACACCTGCCTTTATATGCACATGAGCTTTAATGGCATCCCAGTCTAAGCCCTTGTACACACGGTCGGAGATTCCGACAACCAAATCCGTCGGATTTTGTCCGAAACTGTTGTATACACACGGTCGGACAAAGTTGTCAGAAAATCTGACGTGATGACGTTATTTCGTTACAACAGGACTATGTTCACACTAGTAGCCAATAGATTTGGTGTAGGAGTTTGATCTGAGCATGCGTGGCACTTTGTCAGATCGGAATTCTCTACACATGATCGGAGTATGTCCGATCAGAGCATTTTGGCGGAAAATATTTCCGGCAAGTTGGAAAAGTTGGTCCGACGGATATTCCGACGGAAACAGTCCGATGCATACCACACACAATCGGAATATCCAACAAAACGCTCTGATCGGACACATTCCGTCAGAATCTCCGACCATGTGTACAAGGGCTTAGTCTGTAGGGTTCAATATTGAGTTGGCCAACCCTTTGCAGCTATAACATCTTCAACTCTTCTGGGAAGGTTGTCCACAAGGTTTAGGAGTGTGTCTATGGGAATTTTTGACAATTTTTCCAGAAGCGCATTTGTGAGGTCAGCCACTGATGTTGGATGAGAAGGTTCGGTTTGCAGTCTCCAATCTAATTCATAAAGTTGAACATATTAAATCCTGCCGACAATGAGTCCCCACAAAAATTAGGCATGTTCTTGAGCCATGGACTGTAGCACCACGGACTAACTGGAACATAGTTGAACCCCGGCCAAAAACTTCCTTCGTTTTTAATCAGTTTTTAATCAGAAAACATGAACTGGTTCTATTTCATAGGCATGGAGTGTTGTGTATTTACCAACCAATGTACTGTGTGCAGGTGGGGGAGATCCCCATTCACATTCAATTCTGGTGATACTAAGGAAAATTGTACAAAGTGATGAAAGAATATCCCTCTTAAACCATAAATAAAGGCAAAACTGCTTTTTTTTTTCTAATTTAGAACAGAATGGAGAGGGATTAGAACCCCCGTCAGTTGTTATTGCCGTCTGTGTCCCCATTAAGGAGATTTCCTCTCTCTTTGTCCCATTTACCATTATCATTGAAAGTGAAAAGAACATCTAAAATTTTGTGTTGCCCCCAAAACAGGAATAGAGGAGAAATTATCCAATGGGGGCATTCGTTTTGGTGACAACCAGGGATTTAATCACTTCCTATGGCTATGGGGCAGGAAGTAAAGAGAAGGTTCCACAATCTAAAACAAAAAAAAAAACGTTAGTTTTACTTTAACCACTTGCCAACCAGCATCCGTCATTATACTGCGGCAGGTCGGCTCTTACCCGTGAATCGCTGTACCTGTACATCGGCTCCTTTAAAATCCCTATCAGGCACAGGCGCCTGCTGCATGGCAGGGGACCCGATGCACGTGGCCAGTGGCTGCTATGTCCACCGGCCACCCGCGATCGTGGAAAAGAGGGCCAGAACAGGGATCTGTCAATGTAAACAGGGCGGATCCTCATTCCGACGGGGAGTAGAGAGAGATCTGCTGTTCCTAGTGATTAGGAACAGCGATCTCTCTCCTCCTCCAGTCAGCCCAGCCCCCATACAGTTAGAAACACTTTGATCGCCCCTTAGTGTTAACCCCTTCCCTGACACTGACATTTACACAGTAATCAGTGCATTTTTATAGCATTAATCTCTGTATAAATGTCAATAGTCCCAAAAAAGTGTCAAAGGTGTCCGATCTGTCTGCCGCAATGTCGCAGTCCTGCTAAAAATTGCAAATTGCCGCCATTACTAGTAAAAACAAAAAAATAAATAATAAAAATGCCAAATCTATCCCCTATTTTGAAGACCCTATAAATTTTGCGCAAACCAATCAATATACGCTTGGTGTAATTTTTTATTTTTTTTTACCAAAAATATGTAGAAGAATACATACTGGCCTAAATTTATGAAGGAATTTGTTTTTTACATTTTTTTGGGGGGATAGCACAAAAAATAAAAATCGCAGAGGTGATCAAATACCACCAAAAGAAAGCTCTATTTGTGGGAAAAATAGGATGTCAAATATTTGGGTACAGTGTCGCATGAGCACACAATTGTCAGTTAAAGCGGCGCAGTGACGTATAGCAGTATTTCTCAACTCTAGTCCTCAAGGCGCACCAACAGGTCATGTTTTCAGGATTTCCACTATTTTGCACAGGTGATTTGATCAGTTTTCACTGCCTTAGTAATTACCACAGCCATTTCATCTGAAGGGAAATCCTGAAAACATGACCTGTTGGTGGCCTTGAGGACTGGAGTTGAGAAACACTGCCATATAGCACTAAATGGCCTGGTGATTAGGGGGAAATGTTCCGGTCTGTACGTGGTTAAGATCACCACAAATGTTACAATCTGACTGTAAAAACTTTGTACAATTTCATTTAGATTTACTAAAACTGTATGATATGAAGACCTACCTAAATTTTCCAATGAATTTGTAGCCAGTCAGTTAGGCCCGCCCTTATACAACATAGCTGTTAGAAGAGCTAAAGGAGATTGTACGGTTATATTATACCGTGCAATGTAAGTTCTTTTGGTGGCAATCAGTGGCGTCGCTAGGGGGTGTCTTTTGGGGCTATAACCCCAAATCTGGGGCCCATAGCCCTGAGTCGCTGTAGGGGTCCCCAAAGGGAGGGGAGATTCTCTGGGAACCCTGATTTAAGGTGGAGGCTCTCTGGGAACCCTGATGCAAGAGGGAGGCTCTCTGGGGATCCTAATGTAAGGGAGGATCACTGGGGACCCTGATGCAAGAGGGAGGCTCTCTGAGGATCCTAATGTAAGAGGGGATCTCTGGGGACCCTGATGTAAGGGGGGGGGGCTCTCTGGGGATATATATACACAAACATGTATATTATATACATGTGCATGCCGGCCCAAGCGTATGACTTTCTTTTTTTTTTTTATATTAATCTTTATTAAATTTTCACAGTATACAGACCACATCTTAAAATAACCTTACCTAAATTTCAATACATATTCCTTCCTTTCAGAGGCCTGAGTTTTAAAGTTCTAGGAAGGGGGGGAGATGAAAAAAAACATCCATACATCACATCTACTTAGCAAAATTAAAACAATATCTAGTCAATACCATAATCCCCTTTATCCTTCCTCGAGTATTTTTGCAGTTCCTACATTTTTCCTAGTGATATACCACGCCCCCCTCCCTCCCACCCTTTCTATCAATACAAACCCCCCCCCCCTCCTCCCCTCCAGTATATATCTTTTGTGCTTTTATCCTACCATGTGTCGTGAATATGTTATAATGCTTCCCATACCTTTAATGTCCTCTACCCAGCTCCCTCCCACTACCCATCCCCCCACCCTGCTCTCTCCCACTACCCATCCCCCCTCCCCCTCTCTTCTTCCTTTTCCTATCGTGATTTAAACTGGGGTGTGCATCTCTTCTATCCAATCTCTCCAATTTCTATTGAACTCTTTTAAGTTATTTCGTTTTGCGTATACTGCTCTCTCCTTATATAAATATTCATTTACAGCACTCATCCAATCCTCTACTGTGGGGGCTAGATTTGATTGCCATCTCCTAGCAATCATTCTTCTGGCTTGGAATAGACATCTTAAAATTACCGTTGTTACTCCCTTTCTCTCTACTTCCTCATTTCTATATCCTAAAATACACACTATGGGGTTTAATTCTATCACGGTCCCAAAGGCCCTACTTATTGTCTCTGCCACTCCTTCCCAGTATCTGAATAATTTAGGACATTTCCAGAGCATATGTATTAAATTCCCTGACCCCCCACACCTGGGGCAACGGTCATCCGTTCTCTTGCCAAATCTAAATAATTTCTGGGGAGTATAATATGCTCTGTTAATTACCATCAGATGGGAAATCCTATGGGGAGGAGAAACCGAGACCTTTGGGCATGCTGATAGGATATTTTTCCACTGTGCCCTTGTTATATTGCCTAGATCATGCTCCCATTTCCCCTTCTCAACCCTCCCTTTCCTCTCGCTGTTAGTCTGTTCACTCAGCTGGGCATAGAGTTTAGATATTAATCCTTTAGTGGGTCCTACTTGTGCTACTGGATATAGCAAGGGCAGTTCTTCCCATGTTAATGATACATTTCCAAACTGGGTCTTTAAGGCATGCCTCACTTGTATATAAGCATAGAATGAATTTTGTGATATCTTAAATTCTTTTTGCAGTTGATCAAAAGATTTGATACCCCTGCCGCCATATAAATGGCTAAGCCTTACAATACCGCATTTTTCCCATTCTAAAATTTTTCCAACCCGCCATATTTCCTGTAGCTTCTTATTGTTCCAAAGAGGTGTATACTTTGTTATTTTACTATATCCCATTTTTTTTTTAACTATATCCCATAGCTTTAACATCATTTTTACTGTGGGACATCTACACTGGAATGAGTCCGCTTCCAGGGTCTCAATCAGCTTGCTATGTGGGGAGCCTGTTAATACTAATCTCCCATTTGGGGTTCCTCCGTTCATCTCATCAATCCCCCCTAGCTGTTGTAATTGGGACGCCCAGAAGTAGCACTCCGGATAGGGGACTGCGAATCCTCCTTCCTCTCCCGGTAGCTGGAGCATCCGCAACCTCAATCTAGCCTGTCCTCCCTTCCATATTAACTCCCTAAACAACATCTCGATTTTATTAAACCAACTTCTATTGATCCATGTTGGGGCATTATGCAATATATATAAAAGTTGGGGCATCCATATCATTATTATCAGGTTACATCTACCAGCCACCGAGAGAGGCATTCACTTCCATATAGCAATTTTTTGTTTGAACTTAACCAATAATGGAACTAAATTATAACTTATAAATTGCTTAGGATCCCTTGTCAAGGTTACTCCCAGGTATTTCAACTTATCCACTATTGGCATTTGGGGGGTTCCCAGGGCCGTTTGCTGATCAGTTGGGTCCAGAGGGAGACATTCCGACTTTTCCCAACTAATCTCCAGCCCTGAGAAGCCTCCAACCTTTGCACTAATCCCATTGCCCTTGGTAATGAGTACCTCATATCCCCCAGAAACAATAGGATATCATCCGCATAAAGTGAGATTTTTTCCTCTCCAGTTTTCCTTACAAAACCGACTATCTCCCGGTTTGCTCTAATTGCACATGCCAAGGGCTCTATAGCCAACGCAAAGAGCAGGGGCGATAATGGACACCCCTGCCTAGTCCCTCTCCCCAGCTCTATTTTCCCGGATAATAGGGATGAGCCGAACACCCCCCTGTTCGGTTCGCACCAGAACCTGCGAACAGACCTAAACTTCGTGTGAACTTTAGAACCCTATTAAAGTCTATGGGACTCGAACGTTCACAATCTAAAGTGCTCATTTTAAAGGGTAATATGAAAGTTACTGTCCTAAAAAGTGTTTGGGGACCTGGGTCCTGCCCCAGGGGACATGGATCAATGCAAAAAAAAGTTTTAAAAACGGCCGTTTTTTCAGGAGCAGTGATTTTAATAATGATTAAAGTGAAACAATAAAAGTGTAATATTCCTTTAAATTTCGTAGCTGGGGGGTATCTATAGTATGCCTGTGAAGGGGCGCATGTTTCTGGTGCTTAGAACTGTCGCTGCACAAAGTGTCATTTGTGCAGGAAAAAAAGTCTTTTAAAATCACTTGCGGCTAAATTGTCGGGTCTCCGTAATACAGAGAACACTCAATGAGTGTTCTCTGTATTAGCCGACAATTCATTCATTCATTGATTAAAAAAAAAAAAAAAAAAAAAAAAAGCGTGGGGGTTCCCCTAAATTCAATCAAAAGGCCCTTCAGGTCTGACATGGATATTAAGGGGAACCCCGTGTCAAATTAAAAAAAAAAATTGACGTGGGGGTCCCCCCAAATATCCATACCAGACCCTTCAGGTCTGATATGGATATTAAGGGGAACCCCGCATCAAATTTAAAAAAAAAATTGCCGTGGGGGTCCCCCTAAATATCCATACCAGACCCTTTATCCGAGCACGCAACCTGGCAGGCCGCAGGAAAAGAGGGGGGGACGAGAGAGCGGCCCCCCCTCCTCCTGAACCGTACCAGGCCACATACCCTCAACATTGGGAGGATGCTTTGGGGGTCTGTGACCCCTCAAAGCACCTTGTCCCCATGTTGATAAGGACAAGGGCCTCATCCTCACAACCCTGGCCGTTGGTTGTGAGGGTCTGCGGGCGGGGGGCTTATCAGAATCTGGAAGCCCCCTTTAACAAGGGGACCCCCAGATCGCGGCCCCCCCCCTGTTTGAAATGGTAAGGGGGTACAAAAGGAGAGGGAAGCCAGGGGTTCCCCAGTGACGTGTGGGTGACCCCGCCCCCTCTGATGTAACGGAAACCTGCGTTACATCAGAGGGGGCGGGGTCACCCACACGTCACTGGGGAACCCCTGGCTTCCCTCTCCTGCGTCAGAGGGGCGGGGTCAGGTGACGGGTGGCCCCGCCCTCCCAATATAAGAAATGTCAGCGCTCGGCTCTCTGCAGTGTCTCCGCAGTGGAGACAGAAGAAGGAGGTATGGACAGCGCTGGACTGAGAGATCCCCCGTCGCTGGATATGATCATCCATCGCTGGACCCCGGAGACCCGTCGCTGGATAGCAAGAGTGGATTAGCACCGCTGGAATTTTTTCTTTTTTTTCTTTTTTTTTTTTAATAAAGGAATTTTTCAAAAGTGTGTTTGTCTTATTTAACCATTTTGACACTTTCTTTGTGAAATGGTAGGGGTACTTTTGTACCCCCTTACCATTTCAAACAGGGGGGGGCCGGGATCTGGGGGTCCCCTTGTTAAAGGGGGCTTCCAGATTCTGATAAGCCCCCCGCCCGCAGACCCTCACAACCAACGGCCAGGGTTGTGAGGATGAGGCCCTTGTCCTTATCAACATGGGGACAAGGTGCTTTGAGGGGTCACAGACCCCCAAAGCATCCTCCCAATGTTGAGGGTATGTGGCCTGGTACGGTTCAGGAGGGAGGGGGGGGGGCGCTCTCTCGTCCCCCCCTCTTTTCCTGCGGCCTGCCAGGTTGCGTGCTCGGATAAAGGGTCTGGTATGGATATTTAGGGGGACCCCCACGTCAATTTTTTTTTTAAATTTGATGCGGGGTTCCCCTTAATATCCATATCAGACCTGAAGGGTCTGGTATGGATATTTGGGGGGACCCCCACGTCAATTTGTTTTAAAAATTTGACACGGGGTTCCCCTTAATATCCATGTCAGACCTGAAGGGCCTTTTGATTGAATTTAGGGGAACCCCCACGCTTTTTTTTTTTTTTTTTTTTTTTTAATCAATGAATGAATGAATTGTCGGCTAATACAGAGAACACTCATTGAGTGTTCTCTGTATTACGGAGACCCGACAATTTAGCCGCAAGTGATTTTAAAAGACTTTTTTTCCTGCACAAATGACACTTTGTGCAGCGACAGTTCTAAGCACCAGAAACATGCGCCCCTTCACAGGCATACTATAGATACCCCCCAGCTACGAAATTTAAAGGAATATTACACTTTTATTGTTTCACTTTAATCATTATTAAAATCACTGCTCCTGAAAAAACGGCCGTTTTTAAAACTTTTTTTTGCATTGATCCATGTCCCCTGGGGCAGGACCCGGGTCCCCCAAACACTTTTTAGGACAGTAACCTGCATATTACCCTTTAAAATGAGCACTTTAGATTTCTCCCATAGACTTGTATAGGGTGTTCCGGCTTTTCGAATTTGCTGCGAACAGCCCAAATTGTTCACTGTTCGCTGAACAGGCGAACAGGCAATGTTCGAGTAGAACATGAGTTCGACTCGAACTCGAAGCTCATCCCTACCGGATAACTCATTGTTAATTTTTAGTCTCGCACTAGGTTTATCATATAACATCCTAATCCAACCTATGAAGGAAGGACCCATGCCAAATTTCTCCAAGACTTTCCATATGTATCCCCATTCTACGCTATCAAATGCTTTCCTTACATCTAATGCCACTACTGCACCCGGAGTATCATTATCCATTGGGATCTGCAGATTCAAAAAAGCTCTTCTAATATTTATACTCGTTGACCTGTTAGCTATGAACCCTGTTTGGTCCATATGGACTAATCTTGCTATAGCTCGACTAAGCCTATTCGCTAATACCTTAGCCAGTATGTTTGTATCGGTACACAAAAGAGAGATTGGTCTATACGCTGCAACATCTAGGGCGTCCTTTCCTTCTTTATACAACAGGATTATAACCGCCTCCATCATTGATGGTGGCAATTTACCCTCCCCACATGCTCCTCTTAACATCTCAAGGAGTTCAGGAAGCAGTATCTCGCCAAAATTTTTATAAACTTCAATCGGTAGCCCATCCGGCCCTGGCGACTTCTGGTTTGGCATACTCGCAACTGCTTCCTGAAGTTCTTTTAAAGTTATTGGGGCTTCCAGTTCTTCTCTTTCTTCTTGTTTCAAACATGGTACCTCTAATTGACCTAGAAATGTTTCCATTTGCTCCTCCATCCCCACTTTCTGTGCAGTATATAATTTTTTATAATATCCTTCAAATACTTGGCATATACTCCCTGTTTCCGTTGTAACCTCACCCTCAGGAATCCTAATCGCCGATATTGAGGAGGAACCCGTGTTATTCTTCACCAGTTGTGCTAGCATTTTCCCCACGCTTTCCCCCTCAGCAAAGGAGGCTTGCCGTTGGAACATATGTTGTATCTCTGCTTTCTTCAGAGTTATTAGCCTAAGTTCTTCTTGTTTATCTACCCAGATTTTTTCTTTGCCCTGGATGGGGTCACTAATAAAATCTCTTTCAGCCTCTAACACTTCTCTCCCTTTTTGTACCTCCTGCTCCCTAGACTTTCTATTTATTTTTGCTATTGATTGGATCAGGAGACCCCTCACAAAAGCTTTCAGAGCATCCCATAGGATCCCTGACGTTACTGTGCCCCGGTTATATTTTAGAAATTCTTTTAGTTCCCAATGAATTCTCTCAGGGCATTCTTCTGTCTCTTTTTTTATCAGTTCCAACCAGAGCGGGTTCACTTTCCACATCCTTTGAACCTTTCGTTCTCTCATTTTTAATACTGCTGTTACTGGGGAATGATCTGAGATCCCCCTGGGCTGGTATTCAATCTTTTCCACCATTTGTAAGGCCAGGTCATTCCCCAGTATCATATCAATCCTGGATAGTGTAGCATGCGTGACCGAGTGACAACTATACTGCCGGGCTCCCGGGTTCCCAGTTCTCCATAAATCCAGTAATCCTACTTCTTCCAGGTACTGACCCATCCTCCCCTGCCCAGCTGGTTCTGCCAGTATTTTTTCTGGGAATCTATCAATTTTAATATCCATGACCGTGTTGAAGTCCCCTACTATTATTATAGGAACCCCATCTATCCCCACTAAGAATTCCTGTAACTTAAAGAGCACTTCCATTTTAAATGGTGGAGGGATGTAGATATTTGCCAACATACATTCTCTATTTTCTATTAGGCAATGTAAGAAAATATATCTGCCCTTTTCATCCAGGCTGACCCGTTTACATACAAAATTCACCCCCGTTTTTACCAAGACACTCACCCCTCTACTATATGTCGAATAAACAGAGTGGTATTGAAATTGATATTTTCTACACTGCAACCGGTATATTGTATCTCTATTTAAGTGGGTCTCCTGCAGGCAGAACAACTCTACTCCATATCCCTCCAACATAGATAACACAGCTTTTTGTTTCACCTGCGTCCCCAGGCCCCTCACGTTCCAGGAACCTATCTTAATTTTTCCATCATGCATAACCATAAACAAATAAAGACAAACAATAGAGCAGGTAAAAAAGAGAGCAGGATAACCAATCTGCTGAGGATACTATTGAGATCCACTTGTCTCCCAGTGCCCCCCACCTCCCCCTTACCTTCTTTTATTAACTTCTCATATATTATGTGTCTCTTAGTGTAAATTATTCTATATAACTGTTTAATACCATTTACCCCCTTGTACTTAATAAGTTTTCCTTGTTTTTTACCACCCCAAGTTTTACCACCCCATATTTTGTGTCCTTTCTTAATTTGAGTTATTTCCTGCACCCCATTCATTAGTGCGAACATATTTTTTTTCCCCTTCAACCTCCCCCATATTTTCCCCCCCTCCCCCCCCGTTCCACCTCCCTCCCACCCCTCCCCCACCTTCCTAGGTGTTACCCTAGGGGCTATTAGTGACCTTATACCACTCTCTTCACGACCTATTCGACACCCACACCTGTTACACTCGCCGTGTATTACCTCCCTCCCGCCCCCCTCCCATACTACACACACAAAAAAAAAAAAAAAACACACATACTTCATCCCCCCAACTCATTCTAACCTCCTGACCCTCTTACTACCGAGAACCCCAACGTCTAAAATTTTTCTTTATTTTCTTCTATCCATTTTTCCACTTCCATTGGGGAACCAAAAACCTGGGTATACCCCAATGCATTAATCCGTAACTTTGCAGGATAAAGAAGAGCGTACGTCAATCTAAGTTTCTGTAGCCTACGCTTCACCTGAAAAAACTCCGCCCTTTTTCTCTGAAGTTCTGGGGAAAAATCGGCATATAGTGAGATTCTAACCCCCTTATACAACATATTCCCCATTTCCCTTGCTTTCCGTAACAACACCACTTTATCTTTATAATTTAATAATTTCATCAATAATGGCCTAGGGCGACTTCCCTCAGGTGGAGCTCTAAAAGGCACTCTGTGCGCCCTTTCTATAGAGAACATTGTTGAGAATGTGTCCCTTCCAAACATATCAATTAGTAAGTGTTCCATGAACTCAGCAGGATTTACACCCTCGCTTTTTTCAGGGAGACCCACTACACGCACATTGTCCCTCCGAAGTCTGTTTTCCATATCGTCCATTTTTATTGTGTATCCTGTAAACTGCTCCTTCAAAGTTTCTAGCTCTTTAGTTAGGAAGGTTGTATCATCTTCTAACCTACTGGTCCTTGTTTCAAGTTCTACCGTCCTCTCCACCACTTTCTGTAAATCTTGCCTTACCACCAGCAGGTCATCCTTCACTCCCTTCATTTGAGTACACAATTATTTTAGTGAGATGTTGCATGCATTTACGGCCATTAACACATCCTTAATAGTAGGCTCTTTTTCCAACGGAAGGGGGTCACCTGTTATAGTCTCTAAATTTTCTAAATTCATTTCCCCTGCACCCGGATTCTTATTAACTGAACATTTTGCCACTGCGCCTGCCTGCGTGCTAACATTGGTATTAACATGTCCCGTGCTTTTCCTTTCAGGCAGTATCCCTTGTTGTCCCTTAGTCTGCCCCTTTTTTGGAGGGGTCTGAGATGATTGTGCAGGGTTATGAGCGAATTGTTCCAATTTAGCTGCCGTGGCAGACTGTTGCATGTTTTTTTCCCCCCTCTCCTTGGCCGAGCGCAGGTGTTGCATCTTTCTTTCTTTCCTTTTCCCCCTTCTCGCCACTTTCCTCCCCCCTCTCTTTGGGTATTCCTTCTCTATTTATCTTATTCCCATCCGAGCTTCAAATCAGTCCTGAATATTGCTTTTAACACTTTCTTAACCTTGTGACCAGGGGCGTAACTAGAAATCACAGGGCCCCATAGCAAAATGTTGTATGGGCCCCCCCCCCCCTCACCCAGGGGCGGATCCAGAGTCTAGTCTCGGGAGGGGCACTGATAAAAAATACTTTTTTGGGGGGGCAATTTATTGGGGCAATGGCTGATGTTGGCGCTTCAATTATCACGGCACCATTTGTGTTATGGTGTAAGGATGATTGAAACACATTATTTCTATTATTACATTGTTATAGTTCAACTCACCATAATGCAGAATCAGTGGAAGCCCCGAGTGTGTCACCTGCCACCAGGTGCAGATTGTCCACTTGCCACGTCACCTGCCACCCGTTGCGGATTGTCTGTTTGCCACGTCACCTGCCACACGTTGTGGATTGTCCACTTGCCACGTCACCTGCCACCCATTGTGGATTGTCCATTTGCCACGTCACCTGCCACACATTGCGGATTGTCCACTTGCCACGTCACCTGCCACAAGTTGCGGATTGTCCACTTGCCACGTCACCTGCCACAAGTTGCGGATTGTCCACTTGCCACGTCACCTGCCACCCATTGCGTATTGTTCACTTGCCACGTCACCTGCCACCCATTGCGTATTGTTCACTTGCCACGTCACCTGCCACCCATTGCGTATTGTTCACTTGCCACGTCACCTGCCACCTGTTGCGGATTGTCCACTTGCCACGTCACCTGCCACCCATTGCGTATTGTTCACTTGCCACGTCACCTGCCACCCATTGCGTATTGTTCACTTGCCACGTCACCTGCCACAAGTTGCAGATTGTCCACTTGCCACATCACCTACCACAAGTTGTGGATTGTCACTTTCCTTTTAAGGTGGGGAATGGGATTGTCACGTCTGAGTCAAGCAGCAGAGAGATTCAGGCAGCAGAGAGATGATGTAATCTCTCTGCTGCCAGCACAGTGAGTGAGGGTGGAGCTGGCAGAGAGATTCAGGCAGCAGAGAGATGATGTAATCTCTCTGCTGCCAGCACAGTGAGTGAGGGTGGAGCTGGCAGTTCGCAGGGCGGGCGCTGGGCGGTGAGAGAAGATGTCATCTCTCTGCCCCGCCACTCGCTGATTGGCCACCCACCAAGCCTCCCCGCTGGCAGCTTCCCCGCCACGCCGCCGCCGCCTCCGCCGCTGCCGAGTGACCCGGCTGCGTCCGCTCGTACAGTCAGTGTGACTGTACGAGAGCTGAGCGGATAGGCAGCTCGGCGGCTCACCCGCCGCCCGCTCACCGGGCCCTTCTCAGCTGCGGGCCCCATAGCGACCCGTGGTAGTTCCGCCACTGCTTGTGACACAGCCGTCCTCCACCATCACTCATTCAGAGGTTTAATACAGTGTTAGCGATATCTTATACCCAGCTCTCCAGCGTACACTTCATGAATCACATTTAAATCCCTGCTTTTTTACTTCACAGCTGGTGTTGTTTTTTTTTTTTTTTCCCACATGCACTAATTCAGAAAATCAGTTAGTTTTTCAGGACTGCCACCATCCCTTAATAAATCACTTAGTGCACCAGCGGTCTTGCCTTATAGCCATTCCATAGTTATTCAACTCCAGCGTCACAGTTTTCCTGGCTTCACTAGCCACCAACTCTTGCCCTTACAGCAGGTAATTAATTGCATACACCTCTTGATTACCATTCGTTCAACTTGGTAGGCAATACGTCCTGGTGAGCAATACAGGGTGATACAAAGCAATGTACTCCAGAGAGGGGAGGGGAGAGGAAAAAAAAAGAAAAAACGCTCAGGGACCTCCTCACCCCCAGCCAGCACTTCTCCTGTTATCTTTTGCCTGATTTCAGACACCACAATGTCTACTATGTCCGCAGCGTTGTTTTGCCACAGCTCATTCCTCTATCTTCTTCTCCCCCCCGCACACCACCGCTTACCTCCCTCCTTCTGTCTCGGCTTGCGGGCGGGCGGGGAGAGCCACTTGTTGTCAACTGTATGTAGCGTTGTTCAGCGAGAGTCAGCAAGGTTCGGTGGCTCTGATGCGGTCGGCGCTGGGGGGTGCTCGTGTGTCCTCGTGTGTCCTCGGTCGTTTCCGTCAGGGACTCGGGACCCGGAAGTGAACGCTGCTCCCCGAGGGCTCGGCTTAGCTCGGCTCCGTAATGCGGACGTATGTCATCATCTCTCCTCCCGTCCGGCTTCAACAGGTAACTCCGACCCTCCTCACCGTGCGTCCAGCCACAACCTCAAACACGCCATACTCTCCTCATGGGGCTCGGGAGGAGGTAACACACGGCGTCTCACATCCCTCACTCCACCTTACACCTTACACATCCGGTCACGCCCCCCCTACCTGCCACTTAGTGTTGCCACCTGTCCCGACTTTCTTTAATACGTTGCTATGGGCTCTAGCCCCAGATATTTTTTAGACCCAGCAACGCCCCTGGTGGCAAGTGAATTTTTTTTTAGATTTCCCATCACGTTCTGTCTCAGTGTGAATGGTCACTGGCACAATGAATGCAGTGAGGAGAAAGAGCAATAAAAACCTGGCAGGGATTTGAACCCTTTATCCAAAACTAAACATAAACTCTGACTTTACATATACCTTAAGAACATTCCCATCAAGAAATAATGCAATTTACACAATGTACACCAGATGGCGCCATCTACCTGCTTTATTCCAGTGAAATTCAGCATTGCAGCATGGTGTCATCAATTTCTGTGTGTTTTATATCAACATTGAAAAACATATTATAGGAAAACTTGCCTTTTAACTGATATTTTTATATAACATTAAATATGAGTTATCTGTTACAAGTTATGCGTTTTTCTATCTCTTAAGTAATATAATGGAAATTACTAAGCACACAGCATGTTAGCAATTTATCTAGGCTGATTATGATGCCAAGCCTAGCGTGACTAATGATCTACTCCTGTCAAAGATAAATATTTTACATTCAAGCTCTCTTCAGATTTTATCTTTTTTCTTTTCTGGATAGTCAAGAATCTGTGAGAATACAGTCATTGTGTCTCGCCTTTTCTCTGAGCTGACTGAAGTCTCACCAAATTACTAGGAAATCAGAAGGGAGCTACACAGGAGAAAATCATGTGACAAGACGCTGCAGTCCTGTAAAAGGCCTTCTGACTCTGGTCATAGGTCAGATTTCTAATCCTTCAAGTAGTTGTGAGCATGTGATGTTATAGACACTTTTTGATACGGTTAGAACTATCCATGTACCATAACTGATTTTGTTTAGCCTCAGAAATTATTCTTACTTCTGATAGTGGGGTGGGGGGTGCCAGAGGCAGTTTATGATTGGAGGGGGGTAAGTTCCAGAGGCAAGTTATGATTGGAAGGGGGGGTAGGTTCCAGAGGTAGGTTATGATTGGAGGGGGGTAAGTTCCAGAGGCAAGTTATAATTGGAATGGGGGGTAATTTCCAGAGACAGGTTATGATTGGAGGGGGTTAAGTTCCAGAGGCAGGTTATGATTGGAATGGGGGGTAAGTTCCAGAGGCGGGTTATGATTGGAATGGGGGGTAAGTTCCAGAGGCGGGTTATGATTGGAATGGGGGATAAGTTCCAGAGGCAGGTTATGATTGGAATCAGGGGTAAGTTCCAGAGGCAGGTTATGATTAGAATGGGGTAAGTTCCAGAGGCAGGTTATGATTGGAAGGTGTGTGTGCCAGAGGCAGGTTATAATTGGAAGGGGTAAATTCCAGAGGCAGGTTATGATTGGAAGGGGGTAAATTCCAGAGGCAGGTTATGATTGGAAGGGGGTAAGTTCCAGAGGCAGGTTATGATTGGAGGGGGGTAAGTTCCAGAGGCAAGTTATGATTGGAAGTGGGTAAGTTCCAGAGGCAGGTTATGATTGGAGTGGGGGGTAAGTTCTAGAGGCAAGTTATGATTGGAGGGAGGTAAGTTCCAGAGGCAGGTTATTATTGGAATGGGGGTACGTTCCAGAGGCAGGTTATGATTGGAAGGGGGTAAGTTCCAGAGGCAGGTTATGATTGGAGGGGGGGGTAAGTTCCAGAGGCAGGTTATGATTGGAGGGGGGTAAGTTCCAGAGGCAGGTTATGATTGGAATGGGGGTACGTTCCAGAGGCAGGTTATGATTGGAATGGGGGTACATTCCAGAGGCAGGTTATGATTGGAATGGGGGGTAAGTTCCAGAGGCAGGTTATGATTTGAATGGGGGGTAAGTTCCAGAGGCAGGTTATGATTGGAATGGGGTAAGTTCCAGAGGCAGGTTATGATTGGAAGGTATGTGTGCCAGAGGCAGGTTATAATTGGAAGGGGTAAATTCCAGAGGCAAGTTATGATTGGAAGGGGGTAAATTCCAGAGGCAGGTTATGATTGGAAGGGGTTAAGTTCCAGAGGCAGGTTATGATTGAAAGGGTGTAAATTCCAGAGGCAGGTTATGATTGGAAGGGGTCTGTGCCAGAGGCAGATTATGATTGGAAGGGGGTAAGTTCCAGAGACAGGTTATGATTGGAAGGGAATGGGTGCTAGAGGAAGGGTGTGATTGGAAGAGGTTGAGTGACAGAGCTTGGGTAATGTACAGTGGTGGTTAGAAGGGGGTAGGAGGGAAGTTATGATTGGAAGGGGGTGAGTGCCAGAGGAGGGAAGTTATGATTGGAAGGGGGGTGAGTGTCAGAGGCAGGCTATAATTGGAAGGGGGGCTCTCCGTCTTCATTGGCTGCAACAACAGCAGGAGCCATTGTCAATCACATCCAGTGAGCCAATGAGGGAGTGGGGCCGAGCCATGGCTCTGTGTATGAATGGACACGCAGATCATCAGTTCGGGTGTTGCCATTGCAAGCGTCTTGCTGTGGGGACACTCGGCAGCAGAGAGGGGCCAGGTGCACTAGTGGGGAACCAAGAAGAGGAGGATCGGACCGCTCTGTGCAAAAACCACTGAGCAGAGCAGCTAAGCATAACATGTTTGTTATTAAGAAGAAAAAACATAAGCCTTTAATATCACTTTAAGCCGCAAAGGCATTGGCTGTACACATGCCACGGCTGTAATGCTTTGCTTCACAGCTGCTGCAAAAACTAGCCACAGTCACATTCTCAAGCAGCTACCACTGAATAGTACCACCACATTCAGAGGGAAAGCCAAGTGTAAGCCCTTAGGAAACTTTATTGTAATATGTTGATTGTCATATCAGTACTCCCCACTAGGTGTCACCACAGGGTAAGCGATTCTATATGTTGGAATGGGGCTGTGTGTTGTGTGTCTATATAGATGTGCGAGGTTTACAGCAAATATCCCATTACTTTGCCCAGAGTTACAGACCAACAAGCACACTCCAGCCAGCAATCCTTAATTACACTTCAATCAGTGGCGTTCTTCCCTCGCAACAGCTGGCAGGCTTACATGGAGGAAAGAAAGGTGTGAAAAAAAAAAAAACGATACAAAGAAAGAGCGAGGTTCTCCAAGGAGGATCTCACATCATCAGGAAAGTTCCAAAGAAGCAGAAACAAAAATGAAGGTTTGACTGCAGCCAAGAGTGTTTTTCTTTCGTTTCTTAGCTCCGTGCCCATTTTCTGCATGGCGTTCAAAACGCACTGTCTTTGCTATCTTCTGCAGGTGACAATACATTGTTAACGGTAGACATGGGCACTGCCAAAAAATGTGTTCGTTTTCGTTTCATTAATTTTTTTGTTTTGTTTTGTTTTTTGTTTTTCGGGTCATTCGTTATGATTGCAATTTGTAAATTTGAAAATCCGAAAATAAGAAAAAAAATCCAAAAATTCAAAAGAACGAAAATCGGAAAATTTTAAATAACTAACTAACTAATAGTACCCTGTTTCCCTAAAAATAAGACCTAGCGTGATTGTCGGTGATGGCTGCAATATAAGCCCTACCTCCCAAATAAGCCCTACCCTGTTTCCCCCGAAAATAAGCCCTACCCTGAAAATAAGACCTACAAGGACTTTAACTAGGGCTTATTTGGGGGGTAGGGCTTATATTGCAGCCATTACCGACAATCACGCTAGGTCTTATTTTCAGGGAAACAGGGTAACTAACTAAATTTGAAAATCCAAAAACCTGAAAATTTGAAACTCTAAAATAATAACGAACTATTAAATTATGGATATTGGAATTTCCTTTGAAATTTGGCTTAGTGAACGTAACGAATACGAATTTATCCGAAGTTATGAATTATCCAAAATAACGAATGCCGTATCTAAACAAATGGAATGGAACAAATTAATAATAATAAAAAGTTTTTATTAATATTATTATATGTTCCATAGTTACATAGTTAGTTAGGTTGAATAAAGACACCAGTCCAACCTGAGTGAGTGTCTACAATTGTCCCTATCCCTGTACATTGCACACTCACATCAATCCCTACCCTCAAGGAGCCCACAATCCAAGGTCCTCATTCATATACTAGGGCCAATTTGGGACAGAAACCAATTAACCTACCTGCATGTCGTTAGAGTGTGGGAGGAAAACGGAGTACCTGGAGGAAACCCACACAGGCACAGGGAGAACATGCAAAATCCAGGCAGGTAGTGTCATGGTTGGGATTCAAACCAGCGACCCTTTTTACTGCTAGGTGAGAGTGCTAACCACTACACCACTGTGTCCCCCGTTTATATATGGCATTCGTTATTTCGGATAATTTGTAAGTCCGGATAAATTCATGTTTGTTCACTAACAGCCAAATTTAAAAGGATATTCCAATACCTATAATTTAATAGTTATTATTTCAGATTTTCAAATTTTCGGGTTTTCGGATTTTCAAATTTAGAATTTTCAAATTCACGAATATTCAGAAAAAATCCATAAATGTTTTTTTTTTCATTAATTCGGATGTTTCCAAATTAAGAAATTTGCCGAAATTTGTTAAAAAACTAATTCAGAACGAAACAAAATGTACATGTCTAGTTAACAGCACCCCAAACACAGATTGCAAATAGAGTGCGTTTGCGGGCACCGGATCGCATAATACTGCAGTGCCATGTGATTTGGTGCAGCGCAATATTAATGCATGCACCACTTTTTATGGTCTCTGGTACAATTTTAGCCCATTAAATTTTAGTGTAAACCAGCCCTTAAGCACTTCCGCGCCGAAAGGTTTTACCCCCTTCATGACCAGGCCATTTTTTGCTATTTAGCACTGCGCTAATTTAACTGATAATTGTGAGGTCATGTGGCGCTATACCCACACAAAATTTTTTATAATTTTTTTCACACAAATAGAGCTTTCTTTTGATCATCACCACTGTTTTTTTTATTTTTTGAGATATAAATTAAAAAAATACCGAACATTTTGAAAAAAATTTATTTCACTTTCTATTATAAAACATCCAATAAAAAGATAACATAATAATAATAATAATAATAAAAAAACAAAATCTTATAGTTTGACCAAAATGTATTTGCTACATGTCTTTTTATAAAAAAAATTCCAATAAGTGTATATTGATTGGTTTCCATTAAAGTTATAGCATCTATGGGATGCTAATAGTGTTAAACAAAAACATATAAAGGGACTGTGATAATGCGTCTGGAAACCTGACACTAACTGGTGCGGGCGGACTGACTGTCACGTACCTGATGGAGATCGAGCTGTAGAGAGGGCTTCTCTTGCACCTCCTGTCCAACGCCCCTGGTGGAGATGACAGGGAGTGAAGAACACAGAGTGGCATGAGGGCCAATGTAGCAGGTGGCACTGGCTGGGCCTTTGCAGGAAACCAATGGCTGCAGATCACTGCATAGGCACAGAGAGCAGGAACTCCGTGTTGCTGGATTAGCTGGCAGAAGCGTGGTCGGAACATAAGCCGAGGGGTCTTCAACAGCCGAGCAGAGCAGGTACCATAACGTGAGGCAGAAGCAAAGACAGCATACAGGCCGGCTTCAGTACACAGTCGGGCTGCGAGGTACAGGAGCATGAAGCAGGAGCAGGGTCAAGCACCAGGGGGGGTCACAGGAAGGCAGGCGGAAGTCCAAGGGAAGGTTCAGGTGTAAGCCGGGTCAAACACAGGAAAACTGGAACAGATCAAACAGAGGGTAAACAGGAACAAGCTGAAAGACCACTCAGCAATGTGTGTGTGTTTAAATAGACCGGCTGGCGCCAGTACGTGCATGTATGCATGCGCGTGTGGCTGCTTGCGTCTGTGCGCGCCAGTACATACTATTTCTGGGGCTTACACTAGTGTGCCCATGCCTGTACGCCAATGCATGTCTATCAACCGGACTTCTCTTACACTAACTGCCACTGACATCACCAGGTGACACTAAGAAAGTGATTATTGATAATACTATACACTGTCACTGTACTAATTGTATCTTGCTTTGTGCACTGGTGCGGAGTAGGATGAAAATGATAGCACATTGATGCATCACGATGCAGCCCTTCACGATTCGGCATTGATGCGGTATCCAGCATAATCAATTGTGGATGACGTCATTGCGGCTCCTCCCCCAACCCCCCCAGAGCAGTGTCTTTGCTGGAATGACAAGCTGTGAAACAGGAATCAGCTGGCTGCGCCTGGTGCCGTTATCCCCCCTGTCCCCCCCCATTGTATTAGGGTTGCCACCTTTTCTTCAAGTCAAACCTGAACACTCCGAAATCGCACAGCAATTTTTTTCATAGTATGCATAGATAAACAATGCATAGATGTTGCTATAAAATAACATTTCTAATCATATGAAGTTTATCATAAGAGTCCCCCTTTACATCTGAATCTGCCAAGCTCCCCTTTTACATCTGAATCTGCAGCGCTCACCTTTTACATCTGAATCTGCAGAGCTCCCCATTTACATCTGAATCTGCAGAGCTCCCCTTTTACATCTGATTCTGCAGAGCTCCCCCTTCACATCTGAACTCACAGAGCTCCTCTTTTACATCTGAATCTGGAGAGTTCCCCTTTTACATCTGAATCTGCAGAGTTCCCCTTTTACATCTGAATCTGCAGAGCTCCCCTTTTACATCTGAATCTGCAGAGCTCCCCTTTTATATCTGAATCTGCAGAGCTCCCCTTTTACATCTGAATCTGCAGAGCTCCCCTTTACATCTGAACTCGCAGAGCTCCCCTTTACATCTGAACTCGCAGAGCTCCCCCTTTACATCTGAATCTGCAGAGCTCCCCTTTTACATCTGAATCTGCAGAGCTCCCCTTTTACATCTGAATCTGCAGAGCTCCCTTTTACATCTGAACTCACAGAGCTCCTCTTTTACATCTGAATCTGCAGAGTTCCCCTTTTACATCTGAATCTGCAGAGCTCCCCTTTTACATCTGAATCTGCAGAGCTCCCCTTTACATCTGAACTCGCAGAGCTCCCCTTTTATATCTGAATCTGCAGAGCTCCCCTTTTACATCTGAATCTGCAGAGCTCCCCTTTTACATCTGAATCTGCAGAGCTCTCCTTTTACATCTGAATCTGCAGAGCTCCCTTTTACATCTGAACTCACAGAGTTCCTCTTTTACATCGGAATCTGCAGAGCTCCCCTTTTACATCTGTACTCGCAGAGTTCCCCTTTTACATCTGAATCTGCAGTGCTCCCCTTTACATCTGAACTTGCATAGCTCCTCTTTTACATCTGAATCTGCAGAGCTCCCCTTTTATATCTGAATCTGCAGAACTCCCCTTTTACATCTGAATCTGCAGAGCTCCCCTTTACATCTCAACTCGCAGAGCTCCCCTTTTACATCTGAATCTGCAGAGCTCCCTTTTACATCTGAACTCACAGAGTTCCCCTTTTACATCTGAATCTGCAGAGTTCCCCTTTTACATCTGAATCTGCAGAGTTGCCCTTTTACATCTGAATCTGCAGAGCTCCCCCTACACTTTTGAATCTGCAGAGCTTCCTTTTTACATCTGTACTGGCAGAGTTCCCCTTTTACATCTGAATCTGCAGAGCTACCCCCCTACACTTTTGAATGTGCAGAGCTCCCCTTTTACATCTGAATCTGCAGAGCTCCCCCTTCACATCTGAACTCGCAGAGTTCCCTTTTACATCTGAATGTGCAGAGCTTCCCTTTTACATCTGAATGTGCAGAGCTCCCCCTTCACATCTGAACTCACAGAGTTCCCCCTTTACATCTGAATCTGCAGAGCTTCCCTTTTACATCTGAATCTGCAGAGCTCCCCCTTTACAGCTGAACTTGCAGAGTTCCTTTTCACTGAAAGGGTGGTCTCTGCAGACTCTGATGTAAAGGAGAACTCTGGGGACTCTAACATAAGGGTTGCTCTGGTGTATGAAGAGGACTCTGATGTAAAGGGAGCACTGTGGTCTCTGGTGTAATGGGGAGCACTGATGTAATGAGTGCTTTGAGAACCCTGATTTATCTTAGCATACTAACTTAGAGGCAGGAGAGAGAAGGGGGGAGGGGGGAGAGTTAGTCCGATCTGAATAATGTGTCCGGGTCTCAGACAGTCTGAAACCCGGACGCATGATTCCAAACCTGAGCTGTCTGGGTGAATCCTGGACAGGTGACAACCCTACATTGGATGATGTGGCCTCAGAGTGCTGACCCCACCCATGCTTTCCCCCTCCTCGGGATTTGTAGCTCTGGACAGTGACACCGGTCATCTCCCCGATGGGCGGGCACACAGCCGCTACACACAGATCACTGCAGCTGTCATCACATCCATGGGATGAGGCATAGAGTCAGCTTCAGGAAATGAGCTGCGAGGAGAGGAGGTGGGATGGTAGGAGTGCTCCGAAGGTGAGAGACCAGCCTATCATACTTGATGTATGTGAGGGGTGAGTGTATAGAAGTGACACATCCCCCACCTATCCAGTGTGTACTGTGTGTAGGGGCAAACTGACTATTCAGCCATTCAGGCACTGTCCGAGGGCCCCATCAGGGTTGCCAGCCTCAGTAAAATCAAGGACATTATGTAAATAGCCGTTTTTTTTTTTATATCTGTCTCTGAAATATCCCTTACCGACATCCTTTTGGTCTAAAAATCCTGAGATTATAGCTGTCCCACCTCTGCAGTACCTTCTCAGCCAATAGAAACATGTCTGTGTATACTGTGTGTACATGTCTGTGTATACTGCGTGTACAAGTATGTGTATACTGTGCGGCCCCATAATCTCCCATTGCCCGGGGGCCCCATGAGTTGTCAGTCCGCCCCTGACTGTGTGCCAAACAGATTGGGGGCTGAAAGAAAAATGGTTTCACCAGCGCTAAACTGCGGATCATACAATGATGGAGATGAATAGACAATTGAATTGATGTAAACTGAACTCAGTGCAACTGAACACCAACTGGAAAAAGTGACATTCACAAAACCTCCTGTGACACCGAAGGCTCTTTTTAATCATTCCTAATACATCTATACATGTACTGGTCATCTAGTTCATCTAGTCCAGTCCCTTCATGGTTTTTTATCAAATAACATTTGTTTTTCTTTATTACTGCCACTGATGGATTGACTTCATTCTGGTCTTATCCCATTGGGCACTGAATCACATTGGGGGCTGCACACTCTTTTTCTGTCTAATTTCTTCCTGAAATTCCCCAATTATCTCCCCCCTCTGGAAACATCCACTGATCTGCAAGCTGTATATTTCTTGTTGATTGGAATGTCTTTTTTTTTTTTTTTTGCAGTGATGTTGACCTGTTTACTATCCACGTTGCTACCAAAAGATTTATTCATTTGTTAAAGTGATACTAAAGAGTATTATTTTTTTCTTTAAAATAAAAAGATATCATACTTACCTGCCATCTCCTGTACTATGTCTGCAGTCTCTGATTATCTCATGTATCATGTCTGCGGTCTCTGACCATCTCTTGTATCATTTCTGCAGCCTCTGATCATCTCCTGTATCATGTCTGCAGTCTCTGAATATCTCCTGTATCATTTCTGCGGTCTCTGATCATGTCCTGTATCAGATCTGCAGTCAATGATCATCTCTTGTATCATGTCTGCAGTCTATGACCATCTCCTGTATCATGTCTGCAGTCTCTGATCACCTCCTGTATAATGCCTGCAGTCTCTGATCATGTCCTGTATCAGATCTGCAGTCTATGACCATCTCTTGTATCATGTCTGCACTCTATGACCATCTCTTGCATCATGTCTGCAGTCTCTGACCATCTCTTGTATTATGGCTGCAGTCTCTGACCATATCTTGTATCATGTCTGCAGTCTCTGATCATGACCTGTATCATGTCTGCGGTCTCTGATCATGTCCTGTATCATGTCTACAGTTTCTGATCATCTCCTGTATCATGTCTGCAGTCTCTGATCATCTCCTGTATCATGTCTGCAGTCTCTTATCATGTCCTGTATCAGATCTGCAGTCTCTGACCATCTCTTGTATCATGTCTGCAGTCTATGATTATCTCTTGCATCATGTCTACAGTCTCTGACCATCTTTTGTATCATGTCTGCAGTCTCTGACCATCTCTTGTATCATGTCTGCAGTCTCTGACCATCTCTTGTATCATGTTTGTAGTCTCCGATCATATCTTGTATCACGTCTGCAGTCTCCGACCATCTCCTCATGGGGGGAGCCTGGAGCTCCTCTACGTTGCTGTCTGTTGTGGTTAGACATTGCTACATGCAGGGAGTGTTGTCTTTTTTTTTAAGAACTTTAAAATTAAAAAAATGTAGTTCTCCTGACTCCTTGAGTTTTTTTGATGAAAATCATGTGCAGTAATTGTGATGCATTGCGGAATCAAATTGAATTGTTGACATGATAATCGTAATTGAAAGGAATCGTGAGGCCAGAGAAGATGCACACCTCTAGTGCGCAATCATGTTGAAACAGGAAGGGGCCATCTTAAAATTGTTCCCACAAAGTTGGGAGCATGAAATTGTCCAAAATGTCTTGGTATGCCGATGCCTTAAGAGTTACCTTCACTGGAACTAAAGGTCCAACCCCAACCCCTGAAACACAACCCCTCACCATAATCCCCCCTCCACCAAATGATATGGACCAGTGCACAAATCAAGGTCCATGACAAGACAGGAATGAGCGAATTTGGGGTGGAGGAACTTGATTGGCCTGCACAGAGTCCTGACCTCAAGCCGATAGAACACCTTTGGGATGAATTAGGATGGAGAATGAGAGCCAGTCCTTCTTGTCCAACATCAGTGCCTGACCTTACAAATGCTCTTTGGAAGAATGGTCAACCATTCCCATAGACACACTCCTAAACCTTGTGTACAGTCTTCCCAGTAGAGTTGAAGCTGTTATAGCTGCAAAGAGTTGGCCAGTTTGTGGGAACAGTTTGGGGATGGCCCCTTTCTGTTCCAACATGGCTGCGCATCAGTGCACAAAGCAAGGTCCATAAAGACATGGATGAGCGAGTTTGGGATGGAGGAGCTGTTATAGCTGTAAAGGGTGGGCCAACTCAATATTGAACCCTACAGACCAAGACTGGGATGCCATTAAAGTTCATGTGCATGTAAAGGCAGGTGTCCCAATACTTTTGCTAATATCGTGTATGCGGTCTGCCTGGTTACAAGTACTGCTCTGACTCAAGAACCTAAATTACTAATAAGTGCATCATAGTTACACTATTGCCCCACACACTCCTTTGAAGCTACCCTAAATGCTACCTTAAAGTGGTTGTATAGCCTTAGGGGTTTTTACCTTAATGTATTCTATGAATTAGGGTAAAAAAACCTTCTGTACTGCATGTGTCCCTCTCCATCCCCCTTATACTTACCTGAGCCTGATCCAGCACTGTGCATGAGAGCAGCTCTCTTGGCTCTGTCCCTACTCACTGCACAAATTGATAGCAGTGGAAGCGATTGGCCCCAGCTGCTTTCAATCAAAATCAATCCATGAGTGGGGCGTGGAGCCAAGCCACCCCGTCTGTGCCAATGAACAGACACAAGGAGACTCGGGAGTGAGCTCACATGAGTGCCCACATAGGAAGCAGCTTCCTATCAGGGCAGTAGCTGAAGAAGAGGAGCCCAGATCCAAGAAAAGGAGGGATGTTTTGTGCAATACCATACTATACAAAGCAGGTACGTTTAACATATTTGTTATTTAACGAAAACAAAATATTAAAAAACGAAAACGAATAACGAAAAAAAAATTAGCCTTTAAAGCGGAGCTCCACCGTAAAAAAAATATTAAAAGCCAGCAGCTACAAATACTGCAGCTGTTGACTTTTAATAAATGGACACTTACCTTGTCCAGGGTGCCCGCAATGTCGGCAGCAGATGAGGAGCAATCGCTCGTCTCTTGGCTGCCCCAGCCATCATCCTCTGTCAGGGAATCAGTAAGTGAAGCGTTGCGGCTTCACTGCCCGGTTCCCTATTGCGCATGCGCAGGTCTTCACTGGTCCCCATTGTGTTCTGGGAACTGTGTGTTTTCAAGAATACAAGGGGGAGCGGGCATCTGCGGCTAGCTATGCCCAGAAGTGCCCCTGAAAGGTGCCGGTTGTGGCACCGGAGGAGGGAAGGAAGTTCCACTTTAGGGTGGAGCTCCGCTTTAATGTTACTTTAAATGCTTGACGTTCCATCCTGCAAGTGGCTAAAGGACTCACACGTCAGACCTTGCAACACCTCCCCCTTGCCACCTTGGAACTTATGTCTCCAGACTTATTGCTCCACACTGGTCACTAGCAGGTATCCACAGCATTGGGGATCCCTTTTCGCTTCACTCCTTTAACTAATTTCATAATCTCTTCGCAACTTACAATATCAACAACAAAGACTTTTATATTTATCTCCCTATGTGCCGTGTCCTCTCTGCAACAACTTCCTGCCAAAGGAATCTCCTTTATATATAATTTATTTACCCAGCAAAACTTCTTCAATGGAATATTGGGAGAGGACTTTTCATTTTTCTACACCCACTCCAATATGACATCAAGCACGCCGGAAGCCCTATAGTCTCTCCAAAAATGCCACATGGTAGGTTATGGTATGAACAATTTTTACAGGTGGTATTTTACCCACACCAGGTTGGCGTCTATCTATGCCAACCACTCAAATAAGTGCTGGAGAAATTGTGGGCAGGATGGAACTCCACGTCTTATTTGGTGGGACTGTCCAGCCTTACACACATTTTGGAGTGATAATACTACATTTACCAATTGGCTTATTGGTTTTAATGTTAGGCTGACTCCTCAAATGGCTCTTCTGGGAATGGGACTGGACTCCTGGCCCAATATGTTACAAGTTCTAGCTACCCGCATTTTAATAGCCTTGCTATAACCTGCAGCTGGAAAAGCTCTAGTTCACCCTGTTTCCAACTAAATCCTTAACCGATGCAAAAGTTGTCCTGGGGCCCCCCCATTACTATCCGCCCCTTCCACTGCACGCCAACATACTCCAATTAGGCACCAAGATACTCCAAGTGGCTAAGAGTTATTTCAGAGATTTATGTACATAATGAGAGGACAATTCAAAATATTTTGTAGAAACCATCCTAGTAATCACATGACCTTGCCCCCCCCCCATCCTAATAATGACATGTCCCCACTCAATGAGAGTAGAGGAAGGGTGTGGACTGGAGAGAGGGGAAACAACTGGAAGCTGACTACTGGATTATAGAACTTGGCTGGGGTACTGGGGGACACAAGGTGGATTGGAGCTGGACTCCAGCTCTGGGATTTTGTGGAGGAAATCAAATATAATAAGACAGCAGGGAACAGAGCTGTGGGCCCCCTGGAGCTAGGGGCGGCATCACAGTTGCAACCCCTGAGACCCCTGATGCTACGCCCATGACTATAGCAGGTGGCTGCACGGCGGGGGAAGCCGGTGTGCGTGGCCGGCGACCGCGATGTCCGCCTGCCACCCGCAATCGCTCCACAGAGAGCCAGAATGGGGATCTGTCAATGTAAACAAACAGATTCCCCTTCTGATAGGGAAGTACAGAGTGATCGTGTGTTCCTAGTGATTAGGAACAGCGTAATCCCAGTCAGTCCATTCACCCCATAGTTAGAAACACCTCCCAGGGAACACATGTAACCCCTTGATCCCCCCCCTAGTGTTAACCCCTTCCCTACACAGTAATCAGTGCATTTTTATAGCACTTATCGCTGTATAAATGTCACTGGTCTCAAAAAAGTGTCAAAAGTTGTCAGCCGCAATGTTGCAGTGCTGCTAAAAATCACTGATCCCCGCCATTACTAGTAAAAAAAAAAAAAAAGAATAATAAAGATGCCATAAATCTATCCCCTATTTGGAAGACGCTATAAATTTTGCACAAGGCAATGACTATGCGCTTATTGTGACTTTTTTTTACTAAAAATATGTAGAAGAATACATATTGGCCTAAACTGATGAAGAAAGTTTTTTTTTTTTTTGGATATTTTCTATAGCAAAAAGTAAAAAAAATATTTTTTTTTTCAAAATTGTCGCTTTTTTTGTCTATAGCACAAAAAATAAAAAACACAGAGGTGATCACATACCACCAAAATAAAGCTCTATTTGTGGGGAAAAAGTTTAGGTACAGCGTTGCATGACCGTGCAATTGTCAGTTAAAGCGACGCAGTGCCGTATTGCAAAAATGGCCTGGTCATTAAGTGGGAAAATCTTCCGGGGCTGAATTGGTTAATGACCACTGCTTAGTGGAATATATGTTTGCTTAAGCACATCTAACAAATGATACATTTTAGAAGCAGTGGATTCCCTGGCCCAAAGATCCTAGCATCCCTTTAACTTAACTTTTAGCTATATAAGTGCTGACTCCTTGGCACTACTTGATTTGATTTTGCTCTGCTTACTCCATTGCTACTCATGCTGCGTACACACAATCAAATTTTCCGGAATCCTCCGGGACTGTGACATCATAAGGGGCGGGGTCATCATGTGACCTCATCCGGTGACCCCGCCCATTGTCCCTATATAAGTCGCCTGCCATTGCGGCCAGAGAGAGCGTTGTGTCAACATCGCAAGGAAGAAGAAGAAGAGAAGAAGACGGCGGCGGCCGGGGCGACAGAAGACCGGGCCAACGCTAGTAAAAGAGCTGGAAGAAGAAAGCAGAGGCCCGGCAAGAAGAACCGAAGAGCGGGACAAGACCCTGAAGTCAAAAGAAGACCCCCAGACAGCGGTGACGACGAAGAAGAAAGCCAGGCTCCTCTGCTAGTAAAAGAGCTAGCAAAAGAGCAGAAGCTAGAGGAGGAGTCCAGCGAGAAGACCCCCCAAGACGGAAGAAGACCCCCGGAGCTTTAAAAACTTGTGTTGTGTTTTTTTTCTTTTTTTTATTTACACTTTTTTCACCAGGTGAATGGGTAGGGGTATATCGTACCCCATACTCATTCACATAGGGTGGGGGGCCGGTATCAGGGGACCCCCTTATTAAAGGGGGCTCCCGGATGCTGATAAGCCCCCTGCCTGCAGACCCCAAAAACCAACGGCCAGGGTTGTAGGGAAGAGGCCCTTGTCCTCATCAACATGGGGGCAAGGTGCTTTGGGGAACCCCCCATGTTGAGAGTACGCGGCCTGGTATGGCTCAGTGGGGGGGGGGGCGCTCTCGCTTGTCCCCACCCCCTTTCCAGACCGGCTGGGCTGCATGCTCGGATAAAGGTCTGCTATGGACTTTGGGGAGACCCCCAAGCCGTTTTTTCAGCATAGGGCTTTCCCTTTAAATCCATACCAGGTGACGGGCTAGCGAGGTGTCAATCTTGTCGATGGAGGTGGCGACATTCACTTCCTTCACTAGTTTCGTCTACCTGGAGCCGTGTTCAAAATGAATGGACTTTACTCCGTGTGTGGGCAAGTCTGTTCATTTCAAAAGTCCGGCGGACTCCCGTCATAGTCAGGCGGATTGTCCGCCAGACCTAATCTTTTTTTTTATTGTGCAGTTTAAAGTGGAACTTCTGTGATTTTTTCATCTTTCTATCTATTAAATCTTATGCCCTTGTTGTTTTAACTTTGGATAGTAAAACATATTTTTTCTGCCAGTAAATACCTTTTACAGCCCACTTCCTGTTCCTTGTCTGGTCATTAGCATAGGCCAGTGATGGCGGACCTTGGCACCCCAGATGTTTTGTAACTAAATTTCCCATGATGCTCATGCACTCTCTCATGCACTCTGCAGTGTGGTTGAGCATCATATGAAGTGTAGTCCCAAAATATCTGGGGTGCCAAGGTTCTCCATCACTGGCCTAGGCTTATGGCATCATGCACAGCTCTCTCACTCACTCTCATGAGAGTTTGGCAGGAAGAGAGGGGGGATGAGTAATAAGATTTACAATGAGATCTGCAGAGCTGGAGTCGTGCCTCTGTGTGTCCGTGTAAATCCAGGAGGTGAACAGGCAGCAGCTTCAGCTGCCCCCAGTTAAAATGGCTGCAGCCAGACTTAATAGAAGGAGATTTCTGCAGCATATTTGGCAAGTACAGAATCACAGTATATATAAAAAAAAATATGCAAAGTGGTTAGAGGGAAGCTTCACAATGGCAAAGAGGATTTTAATACAAAGTATGTGAGCAGATTGCAGTTCCTCTTTCACCACTTAAGGACCGGGCATATTTTTCAAACTTGTTGTCTACAAGTTAAAAACTGTTTTTTTACTAGAAAATTACTTAGAACCCCTAAACATTATACAATTTTTTCTAACACCCTAGTGAATTAAATTAGCGGTCGTTACAATACTTTCTGTCACACCATATTTGCACAACGGTCTTACAAGCGCACTTTTTTAGAAAAAATACGCTTTTTGGAATTAAAAAATAAGACAACAGTAAAGTTAGCCCAATTTTTTTTTTACATTGTGAAAGATAACTTGTCACGCTTCAAAAATGCGCCCGCTTGGGGATTGGCGACAAACTTTTACCCTTAAAAATCTCCATAGGCGACATTTAAAAAATTCTACAGGTTGCATGTTTTGAGTTACAGAGGAGGTCTAGGGCTAGGATTATTGCTCTCGCTCTACTGATCTCGGCGATACCTCATATGTGTGATTTGAACACCGTTTTCATATGTGGGCGCTACTCAGGTATGCGTTCGCTTCTGCGCGCGAGCTTGGTGGGATGGGGCACATTTAAAAAATATATATATATTATTATTTATTTTACATTTTATTCGTTTTTTTTTTTTGTTTTTTACACTATTCTTTAAAAAAAAAAAAAGTTTCACTTTTATTCCTATTACAAGGAATGTAAACATCCCTTTTAATAGAAAAAAGCATGACAGGTCCTCTTAAATATGATATCTGGGGTCATAAAGACCTCAGATTTCATATTTACACTAAAATGCAATAAAAACAAAAAATAATTGCCATTTAAATTTAAATTTTTTTTAAAGAGCTATGGGCGGAAGTGACGTTTTGACGTCGCTTCCGCCCTGCAATGGTATGGAGACAGGTGGGGGCCATCTTCCCCTCACTCGTCTCCATGCCTAGCAGGAAGATTGATCCGATCACCTCCGCCGCTAACGACGGCTCCGGTAAGCGGTGTAGGGCACCAGAGCGTGGCGGGGGGGCCCTCTCCCATCGCCGATAAAAGTGATCTTGCGGTGAATCCGCCACAGAGACCACTATTATCGGAAACCGGACCGCCTGCTGAAGAAGAGGACGCTGGGGTTATTGCAGCTAGCTGCTGCCATGACAAAGATATCCCCCTTCAAAGTTAGGATGTATATCGGCGTGTGGCGGTCCCTGAAGTGGTTAAAAAGTAACGAGAGCAAACAAAGTTAAATATTCCAATAACAGACAGTATACTAAGTATAATATATTGGTAACTATGCATGTTCTGCAGCACATTCAGTTTTACAAATACTGAAACGACACAACTCGTAAGTAAAATCATCTACAGGATTGTGTAATATTTGTCAATCTGTTTATTTTTGCCATCTGTCAGAAAAATGTAAATTCCTGAAAATTTTCTTTAAAAAAAAAAAAAAAGTATAACTTTTTTACAGTATCCAATTTCCAATGGTACAGCTAGAAAGGAGATGGCTACATTGGCAAGGGGAACGCAGAGGGAGGTGAGATGGACATGCTTCAACTCCCTTTGCACCCCCCCCCCCCTCTCCAAAGTCTTATACTCTCTTGCCTTCACTCCTGCCAGATCCCCACCAAGATCCACCATGGCAAACTCCCCCAGCCGGTCTACACTTCTGTGCATGTGTCCTGCAATTCCTATAGCGGATCCTTCTATTAGGCCTCAGCATCAGTCCTTAAAGTGGTTTTAAAGGCTCAAGGTTTGCATTCTATACATGAACGTAAAAAGCCTTCTATGTGCAGGAGCCCCCCAGACCCCCCATTACTTACCTGAACCCCCTCTTGACCCAGTGATGTGCACATCAGCCTTGGCTCTCCCAGGTCTCTCCCTCCTCATTGGCTGAGACAGCACTAATTTTTGCTCATGCTACTCTCAATTACAGTGAGCCAGTGAATAGAGAATGAGGGGCACTAGGCAGAAGGGAGGGGCCAGGAGCACCACGGGGGGGGGGGGGGGGGGGCGTGAGAAGAGGAGGACCAGGGCTGCTTTGTGCAAAACCACTGCACAGAGCAGGTAAGTATAACAGGTTTGTTAGTTTTAAACAAAAACAAAAACTGCTATTAATGTCACTTTAAAGCATATTTAAATCCAAAAACAAAAAGTATTATATTGCAATCCTTAGATGTTACATAGTTGGTAGGATGAATTAAGACATCGGTCCATACAGTTCAACCTGTTTGGGTGTGTGTGTATGAGTGTGTTTGTAACTATTTATTTACCATTTCCCATATCCCTGTATATTGTGCTTGTTAAGATGCCCATCTAATGCCCCATACACACGGTGGGACATTCTGACCACAAAATCGGTCAGATTTTTTCCGACGGATTTTGGCCGAAACTTGTCTTGCATACACACGGTCACAAAGTTGTCGGACAATCTGATCGTTCGGAACGAGGTGACCTAACTCAAGTACGACAGGACTACGTAGAGGCCAGTAGCCAATAGCTTTCATCTCCAAATTTGTTCTGAGCATGCATGGCACTTTGTGCGTCTGAATTCTCTACACACAATCGGAAAAAGTCTGATCGGATTTTGTTGTAGGAAAATTTTAGATCCTGCTCTTAAACTTTTTCTGTTGGAAAATTACGACAGAAAAAGTCCGATAGAGCCCACACACACAATCGGATTTTCCGACAACATAATCTGATCAGACTTTTTCTGTCTGAATTTACGACCGTGTGTATGGGGCATAAGAGTTTCTTTTAAATTATTGACATTGACATTATTGACAAGCCCTTGTACACACGGTCGGAGATTCCGACAACCAAATCCGTCGGAGTAAATCCGACGGATTAATTCCGGAAGAGGTCCAGAAGTATTGTTGCATACACACGGTCGGACAAAGTTGTCGGAAAATCCGATTGTACATAACGTGATGACGTTAGTTCGTTACGACGGGACTACGTTCAGGCTAGTAGCCAATAGCTTTGGTCTAGGAATTTGATCTGAGCATGCGTGGCACGTTGTCCAACGGAGTATGTCCGATCGGAGCATTTTGTCGGAAAATTTTACTGGCAAGTTGGAAAAGTTGGTCCGTCGGATATTCCGATGGAAACAGTCCGATGGAGACCACACACAGTCAGAATATCCGACAAAACGGTCCGATAGGACACATTCCGTCGGAATCTCCGATCGTGTGTACAAGGGCTTACAGTAAAGAACTCGCCCATTCTTGATAAACTGCTTCTCGTCCAACTTTATTGAGTCTTATGTTTGTAACCCAGATAGCAAGCAATTGAGCTGCAAGTTTGAAAATGACCTGCTAAGCTATTGCTAGACTTTCCAGGTTTCACAGGTTTGTTGCACAATTGCAGCAAGTGCACATTGCATGATTCCAGATCAACTTTCTTTGCAAACATTCTGCAAGTCTGCTGCAAGTTCTGGTTCAATTATGTTGTGCAATAGTCATCCCACCACAGGGGTCACTATAGCTGAATTTTCATGCTGTAGACTTGCAGAGCTCTTGCTCTAGACTCACCACTGCAACTTTGCTCTTGCTAGAGACTTGCCATGCAAATTTGTTCTAAATTGGAGAAGTGTCAACTAGAACTTGTACTTCAGGTGCTCTGCAAGTGTACAACTTACCAGTGAAAATGTGCAGCAAGTTAACAGACTTAAGCCGCGTACACACGATCAAACAATTCGGTGGAAAAGTCCGACGGACTCAAGTCTCCCGGACAATCCGCCCGTGTGTGGGCTCCGGCGGACAATACGGCCGTGTGTGTGCTAGTCCGGCGGACAATGCGGCCGCGTGTGTGAACCGAAGAACCGAAGAGGGGTATAAGACCCCCGAAGTCGGAAGAAGAGGGCGGCGGCGATGAAGAAGAAAGCCGGGCTCCTCCGCTAGTAAAAGAGCTAGCAGAAGATAGCGAAGGAGTCCGGCGAGAAGACCCCCGAAGACGGAAGAAGACCCGCGGAGCTGTGCAATAAACTATTTTAACCCTTGTGTGTTGTGTTTTTTTTACAGGTGAATGGGTAGGGGTACATTGTACCCCATACTCATTCACATAGGGTGGGGGGGCCGGTATCCGGGGGCCCCCTTATTAAAGAGGACTCACGGATTCTGATAAGCCCCCCGCCCGCAGACCCCGACAACCAATGGCCAGGGTTGTCGGGAAGAGGCCCTTGTCCTCATCAACATGGGGACAAGGTGCTTTGGGGTGGGGGGATGCGTGGCCCCCCCTTCCCCAAAGCACCCCCCCATGTTGAGGGCACGCGGCCTGGTACAGCTCAGGAGGGGGGGGGGCGCTCGCTCGTCCCCACCCCCTTTCCTTGCTGGTCGGGTAGCGTGCTCGGATAAGGGTCTGATATGGACCTAGGGGGGACCCCCATGCTGTTTTTTCGGTGTAGGGATTCCCCTTTAACTCCATACCAGGTGACGGGGCCAGCGACTCTTCCTTTGCTGGTCCTGGCTACCTGGAGCCGTGCTCAAAATTAACGGACTTTCCTCCTTGTGTGTGGGCGAGTCCGTTCATTTCAAAAGTACGACGGATAGTGCGGCGGTACGGCGGATAGTCCAGCGGACTTAGTCCGCCGGACCTAGTCCACCGCAAAAAAGTACCGTGTGTCATTTGGAAAGTCCGGCGGACAGTCCGGCGGTTTGTCCACCAGACTAAGTCCGCCGGATAGTCTGATGCGTGTGTACGCGCCATTACAATTCAAAACTGCCACAAATTTGTGGCAAGTTATCCTTGCTATCTGGAAAAATAATAAGTATGACTTTCTTTAATGGGTACCCAACACTCAAAGTTATAAAAAAGAATAATTGTTTGAGCTCACTTGATAGTCTTCCATTTCTGTCTTGGCACTTTTAAAGTCTTGCCTACATGCAAGGGATTGAGTGAGGCAGCGGTCTCCAAACTGCAGCCCAGAGGCCAGGTGCGGCCCATTGCTTGTCTTTATCTGGCCCTTGGGGAGAACTATTGCATCCACTGACACCAACAATGGGGCATAATTCCTGTTGGTGACACCAACAATGGGGCACTATTACTCCCACTGACGCTATCCAAAGGGTGCAATTCCTCCCACTGACACCAATAAGGCACAATTTCTTCCATTGTCACCAACGATAGGGCACAATTCCTTCCATTGACAAAAATTATGGGGCATAATTTCTTTCAATGATACCAATGACGGGCCGCTATTCCTCCCACTGACACCAACAATGGGGCACTTTTCCTCCCATTGATACCAACAATGAGGTACAATCCCTTCCATTGACACCATTGATGAGGCATTACTCCTCCAACTGACACCAAAGATGGGGCATTGTTCACTCCCACGGGAAGACAGGACATTTTCTACTCCCACTGGCCCTAGTTCGGGCCCTCCTAAAGTCTGAAACTAATCTAAACTGGCCATTTGTTTAGAAAGTTTGGAGACCCCTGGAGTAAAGTGTCTGTTAATATATTAATTAAGCCTTTTGTGGCCATTTCAATCCAAGTTATGTTGAACAGATAAATATCAGGGTGATATAAGGAAAAAAGAGTGATGAAAGGTACACATTTATTTTATCATTCCCATAGTCATGTCCTTCCTCTGGATCAACTGTGGGTATAGGATTGTGTACATAAGATTGGATTTTTTTGTTTTTTTAATTGAACTAGATGGACTTGGGTCTTTTTTCAGGCAGACTAACTATGGAACTATGTACTGTAAATGTCTTGAGAGCTTAAAAAAAACGGGTTGCCTTTCTCTAAAATTACAGCATGGCAGCAAAACTTGCTTTCTGATCCTTTTTTTATTTTTATTTTTTGCATTATTTGATAGCAGCTGGCTCTTCTATAGATAATTAGGTCTATCCAAAACAGAAGTGGCATACAGTCTCTAAAAAGGGATTTTACGTAACACATGTAAACAGATGCTATTTTCTCCAGCCAGGAATCTGAAGGATACAGCTAAGTACATTTAGTCCAACTAATAGCTTAAAGCTGGACTCCAGGCAAGTAGCAAAAAACACCAAATAATGCTGTTTTATATTCATCTAAAAATAACTAAATGCACTTTAAATGAATCTAGTGTAGGTGTCTGAAATTGTCTTGATGTCAACATACCGTATATACTCGAGTATAAGCCGAGATTTTCAGCCTCTTTTTTGAGGCTGAAAGTGCCCCCCTCGGCTTATACTCGAGTCATCGCTGTCTGCCCGCTCGATCAGCGTGTCGAGCAGACAGACAGCGGCCATTCTATCATTCAAAAGCCGCGCCTCCGGCTCCGCCTTCGCCTGTGATAGGCGGAACACTGAATTTCCCAGCAGCCTGTGTTCCGCCTATCACGGACATCGTATCATCCTCGTACTACGGACGAGGATGATACGATGTACGTGATAGGCGGAACACAGGCTGCTGGGAAATTCAGTGTTCCGCCTATCACAGGCGAAGGCGGCGGCGCAGCTTTTGAATTTTACAATGGCCGCCGAGGCGCCGACGAAGAGGGCACGGGACGGAGGCAAGGCAAGGCACGGCACGGGACGGGACGGGACGGGACGGGACGGCGGCAAGGCACGGCGGCAAGGCACGGAGGCAAGGAGGCAAGGCGGCAAGGCACGGGACGGAGGCTCGGGACAAAGGCTCGGGACACAGGTAGGCTGGACACACACACACACACACACACACACACACACACACACACACACACACACACACACACACACACACACACACAGGGATGGATGGATGGATGGAGACACACACACACAGGGATGGATGGATGGATGGATGGAGACACACACACACAGGGATGGATGGATGGATGGACACACACACACACAGGAATGGATGGACGGACACACAGGGATGGACGGACACACAGGGATGGACGGACACACAGGGATGGACGGACACACACACAGGGATGGACAGGCATGTCTCACCCTCGGCTTATACACGAGTCAATAAGTTTGCCAGTTTTTTTGGGGGTAAATTGGGGGCCTCGGCTTATATTCGGGTCGGCCTATACTCGAGTATATACGGTAATTCTCCATATAGCAGAACTCTTATGCCCCGTACACACGATCAGATTTTCCGACAACAAATGTATGTGAGCTTCTTGGCTGAAAGTCAGACCGTGTGTATACTCCATGGAACATTTGCTGTTGGACTTACCGCCAACAAATGTTGGCTACCGGGTTCTCAGATTTTCCGCCAACAAAACTTTGTTGTTGGAATTTCCGATTGTGTGTACACAATTGGCTATTGAACTTCCTTTTTCCCCTGCATCCTCTGGGACTGTGACACCATAATGGGTGGGGACATCATCCGGTGATGTCCCTATATAAGTCGCCGCATGCCCGGTCAGAGCCATTGTGAGCGGAGGACTCGACGAGGCAACATCTGAAGAAGAAGAAGAAGAGAAGAACAGAACAGAAGGCGGCGGCGACAGCGGCGACAGAAGACCGGGCCACCACCTGTAAAAGAGCTATAAGAAGGCGCGGTGGCCCGGCAGAAGAACCGAAGAAGGGGGGACAAGACCCCCGAAGTCGGAAGAAGAGGGCGGCGGCGAGGAAGAAAGCCGGACTCCTCCGCTAGTAAAAGAGCTACAAGAAGATAGCGGAGGAGTCCGGCGAGAAGACCCCCGAAGACGGAAGACCCCCGGAGCTGTGCAATAAACTATTTTATCTTGTGTGTTGTGTTTTTTTGTGCTTTATTTTACAGGTGAATGGGTAGGGGTACATTGTACCCCATACTCATTCACATAGGGTGGGGGGCCGGTATCCGGGGGCCCCCTTATTAAAGGGGGCTCCCGGATTCCGATAAGCCCCTCGCCCGCAGACCCCGACAACTCACGGCCAGGGTTGTCGGGAAGAGGCCCTTGTCCTCATCAACATGGGGACAAGGTGCTTTGGGGTGGGGGGGCCGCGCGCCCCCCCTTCCCCAAGGCACCCCCCATGTTGAGGGCATGCGGCCTGGTACGGCTCAGGAGGGGGGGCGCTCGCTCATCCCCACCCCCTTTCCTGGCTGGTCGGGTAGCGTGCTCGGATAAGGGTCTGATATGGACCTAGGAGGGGACCCCCACGCTGTTTTTTCGGCGTAGGGATTCCCCTTTAACTCCATACCAGGTGACGGGACCAGCGACTCTTCCTTTGCTGGTCCTGGCCGGCCGGGTAGCGTGCTCGGACAAGGGTCTGATGTGGACTTGGGGGGGACCCCCACGCCGATATTTTTCGGCGTTGGGGTTCCCCTTTAAGTCCATACCAGGTGGCGGGGCCAGCGACGTCTCCTTCGCGGGCCCCGCCTACCTGGAGACCCACTCGAAATGAGCGGACTTTTCTCCGGGCGGGAAAAGTCCGCTCATTTCAAAAGTATGGCGGACTGGCACACACACTGTCCGCCGAAATGCGAGTCCGGCGGGAAGATTGGAGTGCAAAACTACTTTCTAAGTCCGCCGTACTTTTGGGTCAAAAAAGTATGCCGGAGGCTACACACGGGGGGATTGTCCGGCGGACTTGAGTTTGCCGGATTTTTCCACCCGCTTGTTTGATCGTGTGTTCGCGGCATAAGTCTGACTACAGATTTTCTATTGCATTGAGGTCCGGGCTTTGACTAGGCCATTCCAACACATTTACATTTTTCACCTTAAACCTCTCAAGTGTTGCTTTAGCAGTGTGTTTGGGGTCATTGTCCAGCTGGAAGGTGAACATCCCTCCTAGCCTCAAATCACACACAGTGTGGTACAGGTTTTGCTCAAGAATATCCCTGTATTTAACACCATCCATCTTTCCTTCAACTCTGACCATTTGCCCAGTCCCGACTGCTGGATGTTTTCAGCAATCGGAACTAGGAAAATGGTCAGAGTTGAGGGTGTTCATTGGGTGATGTGATGCGTTGGGTCTGCGCCAGACTACATTTTGTCTCATCAGACCAGAGCACCTTCCTCCATACATTTTGGGAGTTTCCCACATGCCTTTTCGCAAACTCAAAACATGCCATTTTGTTTTTTGCAGAAAGTAATGGCTTTCTTTTGGCCACTCTGCCATAAAGCCCAACTCTATGGAGTGTATGGCTTATTGTCATCCTACATAAAGATACTCCAGCCTCTGCTGTGGAACTCTGCAGCTGCTCCAGGGTTACCTTAGGTCTCTGTGCTGCCTCTCTGGTTAATGCCCTCTTTGCCCGGTCCTTGACTTTTGGTGTGCAGCTGTCTTTTGGCAGGTTTGCTGTTGTGCCATGTTCTTTTCATTTGGTTATGATAGATTTGATGGTGCACCTAGGGATCATCAAAGATTTGAATATTTTTTTATAACCTAACCCTGACTTGTACTTCTCAACAACATTGTCTCTTACTTGTTTGGAGAGTTCCTTGGTCTTCATGGCAGTGTTTGGTTAGTGGTGCTTCTTGCTTAGGTGTTGCAGCCTCTGGGGTCTTTCAAAAAGGTGTACCTATGTAATGACAGATCATGTGACACTTAGATCGCACGCAGGTGGACATCATTTCACTAATTATGTGACTTCTGAAGGTAATTGGTTGCACCAGAGCGTTTTTTATGGGCTTTATAACAAAGGGTGTGAATACATACGCACATGCCAATTATCAGTTTTTTATTTCTGAAAAATAGCTTTATTTATATTTTTCTAATTTTACTTCACCAACTTAGACTATTGTGTTCTGATCCATCACATATAATTCATATTAAAAAAACATTGAGCTAAAGGCTGTAATGTAACAAAATAGGTAAAAACCAAGGGGGTGAATACTTTTGCAAGGCACTGTACCTGTACTACACTTCTAGTAGCACACACTAGAGGGTGCTACACTGGATTGGATTGATAAGGAATGAATTTAAAAAATAAAAAGGTTTTGCATGGGTGTTTGAGATATGGGGGGGGGGGGGGGGGGGGTGGTTCTGACTCATATCACACCAGAGCTCCCATAAAGTTGATCTGAAATAAAAAAAAGTGAAAATTAGAAATGTATAAAACTTAATGCAGTACCCTGAACAATTTACCTCTGTGAGAATTCCTCCTGAAAAATAGCAATGCACTTCTTGACATGTACTGTAAATGTACCTATGCACTTCTGTGCCTATAGATTAATAGCTGTACAGTGCATTCGGAAAGTATTCACAACGCTTCACTTTTTCCACATCTTTTTATGTTACAGCCTTATTCCAAAATGGATTAAATTCATTATTTTCCTCAAAATTCTACAAACAATACCTCATAATGCCATCATGAAAGAAGTTTGTTTGAAATCTTTGCAAATTTATTAAAAAAAATAAAAAATAATGAGAAAACTCACATGTACATAAGTATTCACAGCCTTTGCTCAATACTTTGGTGAAGCACCTTTGACACCAATTACAGTCTCAAGTATTTTTGAGTATGATGCTACAAGCTTGGCACACCTATTTTGGGTAGTTTCTCACATTCATCTTTGCAGGACCTCTCAAGCTCCATCATGCTAGATGGGGAGCATCGGTGCACAGCCATTTTCAGATGTTCAATTGGGTTAAAGTCTGGGCTTTGGCTGGGCCGCTCAAGGAGATGTACAGAGTTGTCCTGTAACCACTCCTTTGTTATCTAGGCTGTGTGCTTAGGCCCACTCTAGGAAGAGTCCTGTTGGTTCCAAACGTCTTCCTTTCAGGGATGATGGAGGTCACGGTGCTCATTGGGACCTTCGATGCTGCAGACATTTTTCTGTACCCTTCCCCAGATCTGTGCCTCGATACAATCCTGTCTCGGAGGTCTACAGACAATTCCTTGGACTTCATGGCTAGGTTTGTGCTCTGACATGTACTGTTAACTGTGGGACCTTATATAAACAGGTGTGTGCCTTTCCAAATCATATTGAATCAACTGCATTTACCACAGATGGACTCCAATCAAGTTGTAGAAACATCTCAAGGATGATCAGTGGAAGTGGCTGCAGTGGAAACAGGATGTGAGATCAATTTTGGGTGTCATGGACAAGGCTGTGAATGCTTACTGTATGTACAGGGACATGTAATTATTTCTATTTTTAATAAATTTGCAAAGATTTTAAACAAACTTTTTTCTTGTTGTCATTATGGGATATTGTTTGTAGAATTTTGAGAAAAATAACGAATTTAATCCATTTTGGAATAAGGCTGTAGCATAACACCATATTGAAAAAGTGAAGTGCTGTGAATACTTTCCGTATACATATCTACTGTCCGAAATCAAAGGCACTGCTGAGTAATGTTGCATACACACGATCTGAATTCTCATCGGAAAAGCTCTGATGGTTTTTCCGTTAGAATTCCGACGGAATTCCGCTCAAACTGTCTTGCTTACACACGGTCACACCAAATTCCGACCGTCAAGAATGCGGTGACATACAACACATACGACGGGACTAGAAAAAGGAAGTTCAATACCTAGTAGCCAATAGCGTCTATCTCGTAGTTGAATCTGAGCATGCGTGAGTTTTTGCACGTCAGAATTGCATACACACGATCGTAATTTCTAATAGAAAGTTTTTCCATCAGGAAAATTGAGAACATGCTATCAAATTTTTGCAGGCGGGAATTCGGCCAGCTAAATTCTGATGGAGCATACACACGGTCGCATTTTCCAATGAAAAGCTCTCATCGGTCTTTTGCTGGCTGAAATTCCGATCGTGTGTGTACACAGCATTAGATTTAGGCTAGGTTCAAACTGCTGTGATTGGATATTGATTTGACTTTCAGTCAGATTATGTAGTGCAAATGTATGCTACTTGAATGGGGTTTACATATTGTATGGGGCCAAAATCATGCTGGAATTGGATCAAAAGAAACAGAGGAAGCTTTTCCAAAATTGCACCATGATGATTTCCATTGATCAGTGAAAATAATGTGATTTCCATTTCCTTGTAATTCAAGTCACATCTGAAATTGCACTAATGTGAATGGAGCCTAAGTGCTCACTGTTTCCCCTTCCTGGAGTGAAGACTGTATCTGAGGAGCAGTAGACAAACATCTCTCTACTTGAAGCTTGAACATTAACCACTTGACCCCAGGCCCTTTTGGGCACTTTATGTTTACATTTAACAATTAGTATTTTTTGCTAGAATATTTCTCAGAACCCCCAAATATTATATATTTTTTAAAGAAAAGACCCCAGAGAATAAATTGGTGGGTTTTGCAATTTTTTTAAATCACACAGTATTTGGGCAGCGGTTTTTCAAACACAATTGTTTTTGAAAAAATACACTTTTTTAAAATTTTAATACAAAAAAAAACCACAATACATAACCCAATTGTTTGGTAAAATATAAAAAAAGAATGCAACGTCAAGTAAATAAATACCAAACATGTCACGCTTTAAAATTGTGCACACCCGTGCAACGGCGACAAACTATGTAGCTGATAAGACTCATACAGGCAAACACTACATAATCAGCACAAGTAAAATAAAAAAAATGAAATAAAACAAGTCAGCTATGAACAGGGAAGCAGGATTGCCATAGAAACGTTGGATTGAGAAGGAGGCTTGGTTAACAGTACAGGAAGTGCTCATGTAAGGGCGGAAATACACTCCACCGTGGACTCAGAAAACAATACTTAAGATGGCGCTGCCTAACCCCTGGAAACAAGTTTTTTAAAGTTTCTTTAAACAGTAAGTAATATGTGATTTGGGTGATTACAGTGGCTATAGTTTGATAATTACTTATTATAATGGACTAAATGAAAAGAAGCATCAGAGTGGGAGAGTTTACTTCCTCTTTAAAGGCCTTTACAGATTAACACTTTAGATTTACACAGAAACGAAAAGATTGGAGATCCCCTAGTGGTGGACTTTTGAGGCATGTGCAACAAGTACTATACTTGTTGTACGTGCCTGAAAAGTCCACCACTAGGATGTCTCCAATCTTTAGGTTCAAATTCTGGATGTGGCACACAAAATTGCAAAATTATTGCCGTCCGTACAATTTATTCTCTAGATTTATACAGGAGGTATGGTGCTAGAATTTCTTCCCATGATCTGATGTTCGCGGTGATACCCCACATGTGTGGGATGATCAATGTGCGTGTGGGACAGACACGTTTGTTTGTGTTTGTGCACGAGCACAGGAGACAGGGGCACTTTAAATCTTTTAAAAAACGATAGAATTGCGCTAACCATGTACTTCTAAAACTCAAGTTAACAAAATCACATATATAAACCACCCATTGGTCACATAATGTGAAACATCCTGTAGGATGTAGCAAATCTTTTAAAAGAACAGAAATCACATATGCATGATAAATGTATGTCTGTCATATACATATATAATCACCAATAATGTGCCTGTGAATATATCAAACAATATTGCAAATAAAAAACATATAAAATTCATAAGTGCATGAAGTGAGATAAAAAATTGTGAACAAATGAAAATAAAACAGTGAACTGTGAAATAAAGTCCATATAATTGTGTCCCCATACTCTAGAAACAGCAAGATCTGTAGATTCTCCCACCAGAACAGCAGAAATGGACTCTTACCGGACCGATATAATCCTCTATAACTGAGGATCAGAGGCATATAATGGGTTACGGCTTGGCTCCCACAGGACCAGAGACGTGGTATCAAACTTATAACAGCCACTTCACAAACAGTCAGGACATCCGTGGATACCATGGTGTATAAAAGATATAAAACGCTCCATAGTGTAAAACCTTAAAAACTATTTATTAAAAAAATATATATTGCACTTACACAATTAGAAAGTTCGGAGAGCAAAACAGTCTGATGCGCCAGCCGGAACACAAAACAGACAGCCCATCCTTCTGGGTATAGGAATGGAGCAGGTGATGTCAGCATGTTGCTCCGCTCTACATGTTTCGTAATAACTTACGTCATCCAGGGGCACGGGCAGCGCGCTGCGTCACCTCTATTATTACTAGTACAAAGCGCATCAAGCCTCGTTTGAAACATATCAGGCCTCGTTCGGGGCTACAACAATCATATAACAAAAGTTATATGATGATATAAGAATGTATATTCTGTATGCATTACTGAGTACTCATATTATATGAGGGGATAGATACTGTAAAGTGTGTTGCATTATTGATCCTCGCTTTGGTCCTCACCACTAATGGTTTAATGCTTATAGTACGGTTATAAAAAAGTTTTAATACATTTTTAAATTTTTTGGCAATTTGGACGCCATAGCTTATATCGTCATATACATTTTGTCTATACGCAATAGATAGATTTTTTTTGGTCTATTTATGTGGATGGAACAATTGTTAGATTGTCCATTGGGGGTCACTCCGTTTCTACGGTGTGTCACCATCACATACATAGGATGTATTTCCGGTATGTGTTGGTGATAGGATTATGTTTTATTTATTATTTTTTACTCATTATTTTTCAATTTGTCTTTTATTTAAGTTTTTAGATTAATATATTAAATGTTCGGGCCGTTGATATTTGGCTGCGGACTAGAGAGAATTTTTTGGTGGTGATGTCTCGGTTTTGTGCCAAGCTTGGAGACTGACACGTATCTAGAGTTATTGATGGACTCTTGCTTTGTGTTGGATTTCTGTTTTACGTGTTTGTGCATGTCTGATGTGAGGCGGCTCTGAACGAGGTTGAATATGCTTATATCATTGCGCATGTCTGTGACGTGTTGTATGGGATTAAGTTCATTTTCCATGACAAAGAAGGACTTTGCAATTATTTCCAATTCTTGATAACATTCTGGGTATATGCAAATTGCCATCATAAAAACGGAAGCAGCAGACTTTCTGAATATTAATATTTGTGTCATTCTCAAAACTTTTGCCCACGGCTGTACAGGGTGTTCTGGGAATCGGTGTCCAAGCACATTTGCCACCAATGTATAACCCTACTGAGACACTAATGAATATATGCTTATTAACCACTTCAATACAGGGCATTTATACAGCTTCCTTACCAGACCAATTTTTAGCTTTCAGCGCTCTTACACTTTGAATTCCAAATCAAGTATGCAAGACCTCTTTCTACCATCTTCGTAATATCTCTAAACTTCATCCTATTCTTTCCTTTTCCGATGCTGAAAGGTTGGTTCACACCTTTATCTCCTCTAGGCTGGATTATTGCAATGCACTTCTCATTGGGATTCCGAGAAAGATCATGCAGAGGTTACAGTATATTCAAAACTCTGCAGCGAGGATCCTAATGAGAGTGCGGAAGCATGAGCATATCACTCCAATTCTTAAATCTCTGCATTGGCTCCCGGTTTCTGCTAGGATTGAGTATAAGGTCTCTCTTCTTGCCCATCAATGCATATATGGCCATGCTCCACCTTATCTTAAGGAACTTCTTAGATTGCAAAATTTACCTCGTTCCCTATGCTCAACTAATTTGAATTGTCTAGAGATTCCAAAGACTAGATTAAAAACCATAGGAGATAGGGCTTTTTGTGCTGCTGCCCCACGTTTGTGCAATGCTTTGCCTGATAGTTTGAGGGTTTTTCAGTCTACTGAAAATTTTAAAGAGGGATTGAAGACTTTTCTTTTAGCAAATGTTTTTGAATTAAGTTATTTTTTAATTTTTTTATTGTAAATGTGTAGAACTTTGAGGTCTTTTGATGGAAAGTGCATTATAAATCAAATTTATTATTATTATTATTATTACTCAGTCATGCAACACTGTACCCAAACAAAATTTTTATCATGTTTTTCATACAAATAGAGCTTTCTTTTGGTGGTATTTAATCAGGGTTTTTTATTTTTTGCGGCATAAGTGAAAAAAGAGCGATAATTTTGAAAAAAAAAACGTTTTTTTCGTTTCTATGATAAAATTTTGCAAATAAGTCATTTTTGTTCATAAATTTGGGCCAACATTTATACGGCTACATCTCTTTGGTAAAAAATAAACCAAATTAGTGGATATTATTTAGTTTCTTTGAAAGTTATAGAGTCTACAAGCTATGGTGCAAATCATTGAAAATTGATCACATCTGATCACACCTGATGCACTGACGGCCTATCTCATTTCTTGAGGCTCTGAAATGTCAGGAAAGTACAAATACCCCCCAAATGACCCCTTTTTGAAAAGTAGACAGTCCAAGGTATTTAGTAAGAGGCATGGTGAGTTTTTTGAAGTTGTAATTTTTTCCCACAATTCTTGGGAAAAAGAAGAATTTTTTTTTTTTTTTACAAAATTGTCATATTAACAAGTTATTTCTCATACACAGCATATGCATACTTCCAATTACACCCCAAAATACATTCTGCAACTCTTCCCGAGTATGGCGATACCACATGTGTGGGACTTTTACACAGGCTGGCCACACAGAGAAGTCCAAAATGCAGTGAGCACCGTATGGGATTCTAGGTGCATAAATTACACGTCTAATTTCCTAACGCCCTATTACATTTGTGAAGGTCCTGGAGCACCAGGACAGTAGAATTACCCACAAAATGACCCCATTTTGGAAAGAAAACACCCCAACGTATATTTCATGAGGCATAATGAGTCTTTTGAACAGTTAATTTTTTTCCACAAGTCTTTGGAAAATGTGGAAAGAAAATGAAAACATATTTTTTTTACACAAAGTGGTCAGTTTCTAACATATTTCTAACTCAAAGCATGTACATAGCAAAAATTACACCCCAAAATACATTCTGCTACTCATCCTGAGTATGGCGATACCACATGTGTGTGACTTTTACACAGCGCGTCCACATACAGAGGCCCAACATGCAGGGATCGCCGTCAGACGTTCTAGGAGCATAAATGACACCTCTAATTTCCTAACGACCTATTACATTTGTGAAGGCCTTGGAGCACCAGGACAATAAAATTACCCATGAAATTACCCCATTTTGGAAAACAAACACCCCAAAGTATATTCTATGAAGCATTATGAGTCTTTTGAGTGGTTCATTTTTTCATACAAGTCTTCAGAAAATGTGGAAAGAAAATTAAAATCTTTTTTTTTTTTTACACAAAGTTGTCCATTTATAAGATATTTCTAACACATAGCATGTATATAACAAAAATTACACCCCAAAACACATTCTGCTACTCCTCCTGAGTATTGCGATACCACATCTGTGAGACTTTTATACAGCCTGGCCATATACAGAGGTCCAACATGGAAGTGGTACCTTCAGGCGTTCTAGGAGCATAAATTACACATCTCATTTCGTTCTTACCTATCACCTTTTGAAGGTCCTGGAGCACCAGGACAATAGAATTACCCACAAAATGACCCCATTTTGGAAGGCAAACACCCCAATGTGTATTCTATGAGTCATGGGCTGCAAATAGGTACTCGAGTACTCTGACGGGCTGGTGACAGGTACTCTGTTACTCCAACGGGCTGGTGACAGGTACTCTGTTACTCCGACGGGCTGGTGACAGGTACTCGGGTACTCCGACGGGCTGATGACAGGTACTCGGGTACTCCGACGGGCTGGTGACAGGTACTCGGGTACTCCGACGGGCTGGTGACAGGTACTCGGGTACTCCGACTGGCTGGTGACAGGTACTCGGGTACTCCGACGGGCTTGTGACAGGTACTCGGGTACTCAGATGAACTGTGACAGGTACTCAGGTACTCAGATGGGCTGTGACAGGTACTCAGGTACTCGGGTACTCAGATGGACTGTGACAGGTACTCAGATGGACTGGGACAGGTACTCAGGTACTCAGATGGGCTGACAGGTACTCGGGTACTCAGATGGGCTGACAGGTACTCAGATGGGCTGTGATGGGTGATGACAGGTACTTTGATGGGTGGTGACAGGTCCTCTTTATTGGGGGGGTAATCAGTGTGATTGGTGTGTACACTGAGCGGTAACAAGATGTTACCGCAATCTCCTCCTCACACACGATCAGTGTGTGAGGAGGAGAACTCGGTAACATCTCGTTACCGCAGTTTGTTTACATTCTGTGACTGGCTGTGATTGGACACAGCCAGTCACGTGGTAAAAGAGCCAATCTCATTGGCTCTTTACTGCGATCGGGGTTGGGCTGTGTCAGGGCGACAAGCCACATCCCCGATCGGCGCTCTGTACGCGCCCTAGACGCGTGCACGAGCCCTATAACGGCGCAGTACATGTGACCGGCTGTGATTGGACACGTCCGGTCACATGTATTTGATGGGGAGGAAAATCCCACAGATCGGGGATGGGCTGTATCCCGGGGGCCCGCAGGAGCGGCGAAATGACGTCAGGATGGGAGATCTCATCTGTGGCCGTCATATGACTATGGCCAGGTATTGAAGTGGTTAAGAATATATAGTGGCCTAAACTGATGAAGATTTATTTATTTTTTTTAAATTGGGGGGATATGTATTATAGCAAAAAGTAAAAAAAAATGTTTTTTTTTTCAAAATTGACGCTATTTTTTTGTTTATAGCGCAAAAAATAAAAACGGCAGAAGTGATCAAATACCACCAAAAGAAAGCTCTATTTGTGGGGAAAAAAAGGGTGCAAATTTTGTTTGGGTACAGCGTCGGACAGCCGCGCAATTGTCAGTTAAAATGACAGAGTGCCAAATTGCAAAAAGTGCTCTGATCAGGGAGGGGGTAAATATTTTTATTATTTCCTCATTTTATACCAATTTTTTGTTAATTTGCTTTTGCAATCACAATATGTATCCCATAACAGTTTGTATGTTGTGACAATTCATGGTGGTGTATTTCAAATAAGTTTGTGCACGTCATTGCAAGCGCTGTCTAGGCATAGTATTTCATTGGCAGAAAAATTCGAAATAATTCAACACTCAGTTGGTATCTCTCCCTCATCGCTCATGGAAAGTGTGTTACTTTAAAATAACAAGAGCAGCTACTATAATAATAAAACACTAAAGCAGAAATATGTCATTGCAACAACTACCATAACATTAGCAGTGCTAAAATAATCAAATTTTTAGGTTTTAGGATTTGTTAAAAGTTCACTAAAATAGTTAAATAAGTATGAAGTCCACTTTATATATAAAATGAGGCAGATGTAAATGTAGGATTGTCCATCACAGAAAGAACGTTGCAGATAGTAATTCAAAACAATCGCCTCCTCCACACTGTATGTGTCACAATCCCCCTAGGAAATGCACTTACCAGATAATACATTGTTGTATGCTTATCTGTCAATGGATGATGTCTGCTCACTGCATACACTCCGTCAGATGATCCTGGGTTATACACTTGGCTTGCAATGGGTGTTGTCAGCTCTCTGCATGTAATACAGCTAGAGGCTTGCTCGTCACAAGCAGAGAACAAAGATACACATAGCGTAATCCAGTACTAAAAGGTATTTATTATAGGTTTCCTTAAAATTGCACGCTTACAATGTGATTCAAAATAAAACAGCATGCAACAACAATGTATCACAAGTCGATATTCCTGACTACCTCTCAGCTCTCCAGCAGTGCTCCCGAGTAAGGCAAGCAGGAAAGCCGACAATGTAGGTTGCTGTGTGGTCAGACCCTGACTAGTTTCGTGATTGCTTCGCACTTCAGTGCCCATGCGATTTGATGTATATCGGTCGCACTAAACGCACTTTAGGCAAAGTGTATCAGAACACATTAATAATATCAAGATTGGCTATAAAGAACATAGCGTCTTGAGGCATTTTAAAATCAAACACAATAGTGATCCCTAAGGATTAAAATTCTGGGGACTAGAGAATATGTACCCTGATTGAAGAGGAAGCAATAGGGTAAAGGAGTTGTCTAAATGCAAGACAAAATCTATTTAACAGATACTTTAAGTCCAAGAGGTATGAATGTTGAGTTGGACTTAAATTGTTTTATCTGCGATTATTGATTTTATTGATGGGTTTTAATGTAGTCTAACCTTTTTTTTGTTTTTTGCATGAATTTTATGAATTTTAAAATAATCTTTGATATCATATGTATATGTTCTAGGCAATTGAATATTTTATGCAGTAATTTTTTCAGTAATTTCTTCTGTATATTTATTAACCTCTGATATGGCGTTTAGGATGTGTGCTTTCCTGGGTTTTGGGTTGTTTAATTTTGAATCTAGGAGACGCACATCGGGGCAGTATACTGCCTCATACAGTAATAATAGTTTATATGGGATATGAAGTCTCTTACTGTATATGGATCTTCATAAGCTCAAATGTTTTACCACTGTACTAATGATAGGTCTAGTATGCATAATTAACATGGTATAGATATGAACGGTGCGGTAGAACAGTAATATGACCTGCAGTGTTAATACAAATGCATTTCCATCCGGATCCATGTTAGACTTGTTTGGAGTTCATTTGCGGACCGCACACGGAGCGATCGAATTGAATCATGATTTGTGTCATTTATTCAATTTTAAGCAGTAGGATTTCAGATGCACCCACTTTTGATAAGTGACGGTGAATTTTGTTACTCGTTTTAAATTCATATGTTACGGTATTTTTATTCTCAATTCTTTGCAGAGATGCCAATATGAATTTTTAACGTATAAAGTAGGCTTGAAAACTAGGTGGTAAACACCGTGGATGAGCCTAGTACATGAAGACGCAAGTGGGTTAATTCTGCGGCGTCCTGCAGTGTATTTAATTTGGGAAGCTGTGCTGTGTGGCCACTCTCTCTGACCTAGCAATCACAAAACTAGTCAGGGCCAAACCACTCAGCAACCTACATCGTCGGCTTTCCTGCTTGCCTTACTGGGGAACACCGCTGGAGCGCTGAGAGGTAGTCAGGAATATCGACTTGAGATACATTGTTGTTACATGCTGTTTTATTTTGAATCACATTGTAAGTGTGCAATTTTAAGGAAACCTATAATAATAAAATTTAGTACTGAATTATGCTATATGTATCTTTATGTATATGCTATATGTATCTTTGTTCTCTGCTTGTGACAAGCAACCCTCTAGATGGATTACATGCAGAGAGCTGACAACACCCATTGCAAGCCAAGTGTATAACCCAGGATCATCTGACGAAGTGTATGCAGTGAGCAGACATCATCCATTGACAGATAAGCATATAACCCAGTATTATCTGGTAAGTGCATTTCCTAGTCGGATTGTGACACGTGCAGTGTGGAGAAGGTGATTGTTTTGAATTACTATCTGCAATGTTTTTTCTGTGATGGACAATCCTACATTTACATCTGCCTCATTTTATATATAAAGTGGACTTCATACTTATTTAACCATTTTAGTGAACTTCCTAAAATGTTTGGATTATTTTAGCACTGCTAATGTTATAGTATTTGTTGCTGTGACATATTTCTGCTTTAATAGTATTTCTTTGGCTAGATTTCCGGTTGAGGATAACAGACAGCAGCTGCATTTGCTAAAGATCATTATTCACAGAGGCGCGGGTGTTCTTTGTCAATATATTTACATTTTCATTCACATTTGTTTTCAGTACTAAAAGCTCAATACCATAGACATGTTAGATTTCTGCTGGCAAAAAACAGCATGTCAATGTCGATGGATAAACGATTAAAAGCAAATAAAAAGTAAGCTTTTAAGTAAATTAAGTAAAAGTGCACTGAAATAATGTAGCTCCTATTCATTTCATAAAGCCTTCCACTAATTAAGAGAGCGCCACAGTCCTTCCTTAGAGTATAAATCCTTCTATTTAATTGACTCCATTCAAGTATTTTACATCAATTTATATCTTTGTTATTTAGCAGGGTTAATCTAAACAGATTTTACATATACGTAAAAATGAGAAAACAGCAATGCAACAGATTTTTGCAGAATGCAATTAAGCGAACGATTATGGCCAACTGAGTAATTGTGTGGCTTTTATAGCAGAACAGTGAATTTCCTTTGGACCAGCAGCTGGAATAAACAACACAAAGCATTTGTGTATCAGGCACTGCAAGTTGTTCCTCCTAAATTTCCAAATTTATCAAACATATCCCATATGTGGCAGAACAGCATCCACAATCCCCAGGCTGATATTCTTTTGCAGTGGATTATTGCTCCCCAAGGAACAGACTTTAGCTAATAGAAACATGTTGCTTGGTTGTGGTCAAAATATTTTTTTACGCAACAGGTTTAATATTATTACATGTTTGAAGTTCTGATTTAAACTTTCAATATTGCAGGTAAAACTGTAAGTCCAGCCATAACATTTTGTTCGTTTGTTCGTTTTGAATAAGTGAGGAAGGGTTAGCACCCACGTCAAGTTTTTATTGCTATCCATAACTCTATTATAAAAAAATTAATTGGACGAATTTGACAAGCATTGGTGCATCTTTAGTACATTCTGGCTATATTTTTAACCACTTCCAGCCGAAGCCAATTCTGGCATTCCGCTCCTACATGTAAAAATCATCATTTTTTTTTTTTTGGCTACAAAATTACTCAAAACCCCCAAACATTATATATGTTTTTTTTTTTAGAAGAGACCCTAGGGAATAAAATGCCGGTCCTTACCCTTTGAGATACGGTTGGGAAATTTGAAGCTAGCTGAGAACCTTGGGTCGAGTATGGGCACGTATCTATGCTGTAATTAAGAGTTAGTTACTTTTTGGTCCTTCCTCTGGGCTTCTGGAACTCTCTCTTCTTTTACTTTCTAGTTTTTCCCTATTAACTATCACTTCTTTCCATTCAGGTTGCTGAGTGGGCCCCAGAGCCTGGGGAGAAGGTGGGTTCTTGGTGGAGACCCCCCTAAGAGCCCACCCTCCCCGGGTTGTACTGGCCTCCCCTTGGTGAGCTGTGCAGAATCTTGTGGTTTATGTCTCTCTTTCCACACCTGAGTGGGGGTAGCGGTATATAACAAGTTGGGTTTGTAAAATGTTCATTTCTTTCATATGCATTGTAAGTTTTGTTTACCCTATTGGGAAAGGAATTGACATTTCCTTGATGTGATTCTCATAAGTGTTATCCCTTATTGTGGCCATCCACCACTGAGATTAATTTCCTAATATCGTGGGGCTGGATTCACTGACAGTTGGGGCGACGGACAGAGAACTAATGGGGACGGTACCATGGCTCTGCCCCCAGGGGCTCTCTCTCCTTGTTATTTGTCGTTGCTTCAGTGACCCTCCATGTCTACATGCATGCATTACCAGAGAATCTATCCAGTTTTGTTCATTGCTAAGCTTGCTGGACTACATACCTCTACTGTTGTTCCTTTTAATTGTTTTAGATTCATGGATACATTTTTATCCCATACTGTAACCTGGGAATGTTTTTTACCTGTTTCTTGTTTGCTGACCATAATAAAAATTGATTGAAAGAAAAAATTAAATCTAAAAAAAACCTGGCGATCGTTGCACTTTTTTGTGTCACACGGTGTTTGCGCAGCAATAAAAAAAAAAACACTTTCACGAATAAAAAAAAAAAAAAACAGTATAGTTAGCCCAATTTTTTTTGTATAATGTGAAAGATTATGTTCCCCCTGAGTAAATAGATACCTAACATGTCAACATTGTGCACGCTCGTGGTACTTAAAAAATCTCCATAGGCTACGATTTAAAATGTTTACAGGCTGCCAATTTAGAGTTACAGAGAAGGTCTTGTTCTAGAATTATTTCTCTCACTCTAAAGCCGCGTACACACGGGCGGACTGTCTGGCCTACTTAGACTGTCTGGCCTACTTAGTCCGCAGAAACACATTTCAGCGGACAGTCCGCTCGTGTGTGGGCTTCAGCGGACTTTTTCAGCGTGCAGTCTGGCGGACTAAGTATTCCGTCGGACTCGCATTTCGGCGGACAATCCGCCCGTGTGTGTGCCAGTCCGCCGTACTTTTGAAATGAGCGGACTTTTCCCGCCCGGAGAAAAGTCCGCTCATTTCGAGCGGGTATCCAGGTAGGCGGGGCCCGCGAAGGAGACGTCGCTGGCCCCGCCGCCTGGTATGGACTTAAAGGGGAACCCCAACGCCGAAAAAAATCGGCGTGGGGGTCCCCCCCAAGTCTACAACAGACCCTTGTCCGAGCACGCTACCCGGCCGGCCAGGAAAGGGGGGCGAGCGAGCGCCCCCCCCCCCTCCTGAGCCGTACCAGGCCGCGTGCCCTCAACATGGGGGGGTGCCTTGGGGAAGGGGGGGCCGCGCGGCCCCCCCACCCCAAAGCACCTTGTCCCCATGTTGATGAGGACAAGGGCCTCTTCCCGACAACCCTGGCCGTTGGTTGTCGGGGTCTGCGGGCGGGGGGCTTATCGGAATCCGGGAGCCCCCTTTAATAAGGGGGCCCCCGGATACCGGCCCCCCACCCTATGTGAATGAGTATGGGGTACAATGTACCCCTACCCATTCACCTGTAAAATAAAAGTACCAAAAAAAACACAACACACGAGATAAAATACTTTATTGCACAGCCCCGGGGGTCTTCCGTCTTCGGGGGTCTTCTCGCCGGACTCCTCCGCTATCTTCTTGTAGCTCTTTTACTAGCGGAGGAGTCCGGCTTTCTTCCTCGCCGCCGGCCTCTTCTCCCGACTTCGGGGGTCTTGTCCCCCTCTTCGGTTCTTCTGCCGGGCCACGGCGCCTTCTTATAGCTCTTTTACAGGCGGTGGCCCGGTCTTCTATCGCCGCCGTCGCCGCCGCCTTCCGTTCTTCTTCTTCTTCTTCTTCTTCTTCTTCTCCAGGAGATGTTGCCTCGACGATCTCTCCGGCCGGAATGCCAGGGACGCACTGCGCGGACACTTATATAGGGACAAGGGGCGGTGTCACATGGCTTTATGTCACATGGGTTGGTGTCACATGGTGACCCCGCCCCCTTACGATGTCATAGTCCCCATGTGACATCAACCCATGTGACCAACCCATGTGACATAAAGCCATGTGACACCGCCCCTTGTCCCTATATAAGTGGCCGCGCAGTGCGTCCCTGGCATTCCGGCCGGAGAGATCGTCGAGGCAACATCTCCTGGAGAAGAAGAAGAAGAAGAAGAAGAAGAACGGAAGGCGGCGGCGACGGCGGCGACAGAAGACCGGGCCACCGCCTGTAAAAGAGCTATAAGAAGGCGCGGTGGCCCGGCAGAAGAACCGAAGAGGGGGACAAGACCCCCGAAGTCGGGAGAAGAGGCCGGCGGCGAGGAAGAAAGCCGGACTCCTCCGCTAGCAAAAGAGCTACAAGAAGATAGCGGAGGAGTCCGGCGAGAAGACCCCCGAAGACGGAAGACCCCCGGAGCTGTACAATAAAGTATTTTATCTCGTGTGTTGTGTTTTTTTGGTACTTTTATTCTACAGGTGAATGGGTAGGGGTACATTGTACCCCATACTCATTCACATAGGGTGGGGGGCCGGTATCCGGGGGCCCCCTTATTAAAGGGGGCTCCCGGATTCCGATAAGCCCCCCGCCCGCAGACCCCGACAACCAACGGCCAGGGTTGTCGGGGAGAGGCCCTTGTCCTCATCAACATGGGGACAAGGTGCTTTGGGGTGGGGGGGCCGCGCGGCCCCCCCTTCCCCAAGGCACCCCCCCATGTTGAGGGCACGTGGCCTGGTACGGCTCAGGAGGGGGGTGCTCGCTCGCGTCTCCTTCGCGGGCCCCGCCTACCTGGAGACGCGCTCGAAATGAGCGGGCTTTCCTCCGCGTGTGTGGGCGAGTCCGTTCATTTCAAAAGTAGGGTGGATAGTATGGCAGACTTAGTACGCCGTATTAGTCCGCTCAAAAAGTGGTGTGTGTGGTCAAGTCCGTTCATTCGAAAGTATGACGGACTGTCCGTCGGATTGTCTGACGGACTAAGTTGGCCAGACAGTCCGCCCCGTGTGTACGCGGCTTAACATTCGTGGTGATACCTCACATGTGTGGTTTGAACACCGTTTGCATATGCGGGCGCAACCTATGTATACGTTTGCTTCTGCGTGCAAGCACGTGAGGATGGGGTGCTTTAAATCTTTTATATATTTATTTTTTGTTTATTTTTTATATATTTTTTTAACACTCTCCCTTTAAAAATAAATTTTTGATCACTTTTATTCCTATTACAAGGAAGGCAAACTATACCCTGACTCATGCTTAGCCAGTGAGTCTATAATTTGGTCAGGGCTATTAGAATTTAGGCCAGCATGATTCATACAGACAGCTCTCTGGTGCCTCCCCCTGTCTCTGGAAAGTGGAAGGAGGCCTGCCGGAGAGGAAGCGGGAGCAGGGAGGAGCCAGATGAAGCTCTGCACACACACACACACACACACACACACACACACACACACACACACACACACACACACACACACACACACACACACACACACACACACACACACACACACACACACACACACACACACACACACACACACACACACACACACACACACACACACCTGAATGAAAAATATTCAGGATCAATGAACCAGCTATATTGGTGTGACATTGGTGGACATTTAAGGAATGTTCACCTTCCAATCTCTTCCAGCCAGACAGGCTACCAGATTTGATGGAAAAGTAAAAAATTCTGGTCCAGTTTGTAGTCAAATTAAATAATAAAAAAAGGCAATTGTGAAGATTCCAAGTGTCCAGAACAGACGAGGATTCGGGTCACCTCTGTTCCTAGTAAAAAGAATCAAAATCAAGCGACCAGTGCTAAACTTGAAAAAACTCAACAAGCACAGAAAGTTAGAGTGGTGCAAGATAGAGAACCTCCAATTAATTATATTATTAATAAATCTGGGAGATTGGATGCTCTATGTAGGTTTATCAGACACCTACTTCTTCCAATTCATCCTGCATTTTAGTTCCACTACTGGTTACGGATCCTTCCCTTTAGACTGTCCATCTCTCCCAGGACATTCACGGTGCAAAAGTGAGGGGGATGAGAATACACCCCTACTTGGAAGGCATCCTTCTTCTAGCAAGCCATTGGGAAATGCTTCTTCAGCATCAGGATGCTCTGCTACACAATCTACAAAATTGTGATAGCTAATTCATTGGAAGAGGAGCTTCCTCTGCCAAGCCCAAAGAATGAGAATTTTTTAGATGCACAGAAAAATTTATTAAAACTTCCATGAGGGAAGATACGTCCTCTGATAGCGAAAGTCAAAGGTGCTTTGGGAGTGAATTCTCTTCCAGCAGAACAGTGCCCGAGTATCCTTCATTCTACTTAACTAACCAATTGTTGATTTGAATGGAATATTATAATTTCAGACCCCAGCCAGTAAGGTTGGGGAAGCATTTCAAAGAGCAGGCTGCTAAAGGTCATGGGATGTTCAGCTTAGAAGGACTAGTATTGAATGCTGTCAAACTGAGAGTCGTGTTTAAAGCACTTCTGTCATTCACTCCTTTTATAGGAGGAACAAGAGTTTTACTGTGCCTAGACAGCAGGTGAAGGGTATCTATAATTGCAATTATACTATTTTGGCTGAAGAGGCTCTGGTGCCTATCTCTCCTACAGTCACCACTGGATCTGTCAATGATGATGGATCTGCTCTCTCTCATGGCCAGTTTTGCCATCCAGCCCCAAGAGACTACTTTTGATGGCATGGAAGTTGAGAGGAGGAGGCTACTAAGTCAAGCGTGCTCAGTGCAGGTAGTGGCTACCTTTTGTCAAGCCAGAGAGGTCTCCATGAATACAATTTACCCGAGAATATGGGTAGTAAAATTTGCAGATCTAACAGAGCAAAAGACTGAAGTCCTTTATCACCAAAACCATGCAATTTTTAAAAGGCTTGCATAAAGTTATAGACCTGCCAGGAAACCATTGTTCCCTAAGCCGGTCTTGCTTATGGCCCTCAGCTCTGTCAAGGCCTCATTTCTATCCTACAGAATTGGCTACACTCTGCAATCTAACCCTGAAGACTGTATTTCTGGTGGCTACAACCTCTGTGAAAAGGGTGTCAGAGCTGTAGGCTTTGTACTCAAGGAGCCTTATCTATCGTTCTATCCCGACAAAATAGTCCTAAAACCTTCAGACCACTTTTATCTTTAAGATCTCCTTCCAATTTAACCAGGAAGTAAATGTACTACTGTGGTGAAGCTGCAGAACCACATTCCCTGGATGTTGATCTAACTCTGATGGCCTGCTTGGCAGATACCTTTTCATTTAGGAAAGATGAAATCTGTGCTTGCTTACAGAATGGCTTAAAGTGATTGTAAGGGTTAATTTTTTTTTTTTTTTTAAATAACAAACATATCATACTTGCCTCCATTGTGCAGCTCGTTTTGCACAGAGTGGCAACACCCCCCCGGTTAGGTTTGCACCAGAACCTGCAAACGGACCGAAAATTTGCGCGAACTTTAGAATCCCGTTAAAGTCAATGGGACTCGAACGTTTGAAATCAAAAGTGCTAATTTTAAAGGCTAATATGATAGTTATTGTCCTAAAAAGGGTTTGGGGACCCGGGTCCTGCCCCAGGGGACATGTATCAATGCAAAAAAAAGTTTTAAAAAAGGACGTTTTTTCGGGAGCACTGATTTTAATGACGCTTAACCACTTCAGGACCGCCGTATTGCCAATGTACGTCAGCACAATGGCACAGGCAGGCACAATCACGTACATCTACGTGATTGCCTTCCAGCGGGTGGGGGGTCCGATCGGACCCCCTCCCGCTAGTTACGGCGGTCCGGTTCATTCCAGGAGCGCTCCGTGATGAGGGGATGGCCGTTGGTTTTCGGCCACCCCCTCTGGATCGCTCCTGGCCAATGAGAAGCTTCCTCCCCTGTGTATTGTTTACACAGGAAGGAGGAAGTGATGTCATTCTCCTCGGGGCGGTCTTTTTGACCGGACTACGAGGAGAAGACTAATAGTAAGTGTGCACCAACACTACACTGACATGTAGGTACACACAGGCACACAAACCCCCCCCCCCCGATCCCCCCCCTCCCCCCCCAGTCACAGTGTCACTGATTGCATTGATCATTTCTTTACTGATCAATGCATTCAGTGTCAGTTGTGACAGTAAAAACTGTCAGGACAGTTAGTGTTAGGTCCAGGGTAGCCCCCTATCACCCCCCAATAAAGATTTAACCCCCTGATTGCCCCTAGAGTTAACCCTTTCACCCCCTTTTGCCAGTGTCACTAAGCGATCATTTTTCTGATCGCTGCATGTGTCGCTAGGTAGCTAGTTATTTTTTTAGGTTCACCGCCAGGTTTTTATATCGCTAGGTACCCCGATATACTACCCAATAATGGTTTTAACCCCCTGATTGCCGCTAGTTAACCCTTTCACCCCCTTTTGCCAGTGTCACTAAGCGATCATTTTTCTGATCGCTGCATTAGTGTCGCTACAGTCGCTAGGTAGCTAGTTATTTTTTTAGGTTCACCGCCAGGTTTTTATAGCGCTAGGTACCCCGATATACTACCCAATAATGGTTTTAACCCCCTGATTGCCGCTAGTTAACCCTTTCACCCCCTTTTGCCAGTGTCACTAAGCGATCATTTTTCTGATCGCTGCATGTGTCGCTAGGTAGCTAGTTATTTTTTTAGGTTCACCGCCAGGTTTTTATATCGCTAGGTACCCCGATATACTACCCAATAATGGTTTTAACCCCCTGATTGCCGCTAGTTAACCCTTTCACCCCCTTTTGCCAGTGTCACTAAGCGATCGTTTTTCTGATCGCTGCATTAGTGTCGCTACAGTCGCTAGGTAGCTAGTTATTTTTTTAGGTTCACCGCCAGATTTTTATAGCGCTAGGTACCCCGATATACTACCCAATAATGGTTTTAACCCCCTGATTTCCGCTAGTTAACCCTTTCACCCCCTTTTGCCAGTGTCACTAAGCGATAATTTTTCTGAACGCTGCATCAGTGTCGCTAGTGTCGCTAGGTAGCTAGTTATTTTTTTAGGTTCACCGCCAGGTTTTTATAGCGCTAGGTACCCCGATATACTACCCAATAATGGTTTTAACCCCCTGATTGCTGCTAGTTAACCCTTTCACCCCCTTTCACCAGCGATCACAGTATAAGTGTCACTGGTGACGCTGGTTAGCCAGTTAGTTATTTAGGTTCCCCGTCAGGTTTTTATATAGCGCCAGGGACCCCCATATACTACCTAATAAAAATTTGAACCCCCTGATTGCCCCTAGTTAACCCTTTCACCACTGATCACCGTATAAGTGTTACGGGTGACTCTGGTTAGTTTGTTTTTATATATAATCCGGAAGGCAGTGCTTGGTTTTCAGGGTCCCGTACGTGGCTAGGCTCCCAAAAAGTCCCCCACATGTGGTATCCCCGTACTCGGGAGAAGCAGCAGAATTTATTTTGGGGTGTAATTTGACTTCTGCCCATAGCATGTGTGAGCAATATATCATTTAGTGACAACTTTGTGCAAAAAAAAAAAAAAAGTTTGTAATATTCCCGCAACTTTTGGCAAAATATAAAATATTCCATGGACTCAACATGCCTCTCAGTAAATAGCTTGGGGTGTCTACTTTCCAAAATGGGGTCATTTGGGGGGGTTTTGTGCTATTTTGGCATTTTATGGCCTTCGAAACTGTGATAGGTAGTGAGGAGTGAAATCAAAAATTTGCACCCTTAGAAATCCTGAAGGTGGTGATTGGTTTTCGGGGTGCCGTGCGCGACTAGACTCCCAAAAAGTCCCACACATGTGGTATCCCCGTACTCAGGAGAAGCAGCAGAATGTATTTTGGGGTGTCATTTCACATATGCCCATAGCATGTGTGAGCAATATATCATTTAGTGACAACTTGGTGCAAAAAAAAAAAAGTTTGTAATATTCTCGCAACTTGTGGCAAAATATAAAATATTCCATGGACTCAAAATGCCTCTCAGTAAATAGCTTGGGGTGTCTACTTTCCAAAATGGGGTCATTTTGGGGGGTTTTGTGCTATTTTGGCATTTTATGGCCTTCGAAACTGTGATAGGTAGTGAGGAGTTAAATCAAAAATTTGCACCCTTAGAAATCCTGAAGGTGGTGATTGGTTTTCGGGGTGCCGTGCGCGACTAGACTCCCAAAAAGTCCCACACATGTGGTATCCCCATACTCGGGAGAAGTAGCGGAATATATTTTGGGGTGCAATTCCACATATAACCATGGCATGTGTGAGCAATATATCATTTAGTGACAACTTTTTGTAAAAAATTTTTTTTTTTTTTTTTTTGTCATTATTCAATCCCTTAGGACAAAAAAATAAATATTCAATGGGCTCAACATACCCATCAGCAATTTCCTTGGGGTGTCTACTTTCCAAAATGGGGTCATTTGGGGGGGGGTTTGTACTGCCCTGCCATTTTAGCACCTCAAGAAATGAGATCGGCAGTCATAAATTAAAAGCTGTGTAAATTCCAGAAAATGTACTCTAGTTTGTAGACGCTATAACTTTTGCGCAAACCAAAAAATATACGCTTATTGACATTTTTTTTACTAAAGACATGTGGCTGAATAAATTTTGCCCTCAATGTATGACTAAAATTTAGTTTTTTAGATTTTTCTTATAACAAAAAGAAGAAAATATCTTTTTTTTTCAAAATTTTCGCTCTTTTTCCATTTATATCGCAAAAAAAAAAAATCGCAGAGGCAATCAAATACCATCAAAAGAAAGCTCTATTTGTGGGAAGAAAAGGACGCAAATTTCGTTTGGGTGCAATATTGCATGATCGCGCAATTACCAGTTAAAGCAGCGCAGTGCGAAATTGGAAAAAGACCTCTGGTCCTTAAGGTGTTTATTGGTCCGGAGCTGAAGTGGTTAAAGTGAAAAAAAAAAGTGAAATATTCTTTTAAATATCGTGCCTGGGGGGTGTCTCTAGTATGCCTGTGAAGTGGCATGTGTTTCCCGTATTTAGAACAGTCCCTGCACAAAATGACATTTCTAAAGGAAAAAAAGTTATTTAAAACGGCATGCGCTTTTAATGTAATGTTTGGTCCTGGCAATATGGATGAAAATCATTGAGAAAAATGGCATGGGTACTCCCCCCCCCCCCCCCCCGGGCAATTACCAGCTCCTTTGGGTCTTGTATGGATATTAAGGGGAACCCCGTACCCAAATTAAAAAAAGGATAGGCGTGGGGCCCCCAGGCCCTATATACTCAGAACAGCAGTATACAGGCAGTGCAAACAAGACTGGGACTGTGTAGGTTTGTTGTTAAGTAGAATCTGTTTGTAATTTTGAACTGGTACATTTTTAAAGTGTAGCTCCAGTCCAAAAATCTATTTTTAAGCTTTTTGGAAAACATAGGGAAGGGTTATCACCCCTGTAACATTTTTTTATGTTGTCTGTGCACCTCTTCAGAAGATTTCAACTCACTTTCTGTCCCAATGACAAATGTTTTTTGAAAATTTGGGGTTTTTAGTAAAACAAGGATTGGGATAAAGCATCAGTGGAGAGCAGACACATTTTTCCCATATCAACTCTTACAGGAGAGAATTTCCCTTCCTTAGGTGTTGATGTTGCCACAACACTGTAAGCCCTCAAAGTGACTCTTGGTGGGCGCTGGAATGCCCTGCTGTGAACTATTGTATCAAGAATTGTAATTACATGCCATTGTTGAACAGTGGAAGAAAGATTGGGCCTTTGGTGGTGGTGCTGTTGCTGGTGCCATAACACTGTAAGTCCTCACAGTTACTCTTGGTGGGCGCTGGAACGGGCCCTGCTGTGAAATATTATATCAAGAATTGTAATTACATGCACCTGTTGAACAGGGGCATAACAATTGGGCCTTAGGCACTGATGTCACAACACTGCAACACCTCACAGAAACTCTAGCTGGAGAGCAGGAATGAGCCCTGCTGCAAAGTATTGGATCAAAAATTGTAATTACACGCCCCTGTTAAACAGAGGCTGAAAAATTGGGCCTTAGGCACTGGTGCTGGTGCCACAACATTGCAACCCCTCACAGATACTCTAGTTGGAGCGCAGGAATAAGCCCTGCTGCAAAGTATTGCATCCACAATTGTAATTACACACCCCTGTTAAACAGGAGCTGAAAAATTAGGCCTTAGGTACTGGTGCTGGTGCCACAACACTGCAACCACTCACAGATATTGTAGTTGAGCGCAGCAACAAACCCTCCTGCAAAATATTGCATAACAAAATGTAATTACAAGCCCCTGTTAAACAGGGGCTGAAAAATTGGGCCTTAGGCACTGGTGCTGGTGCCACAACACTGCAACCACTCACAAATATTGTAGTTGACTACATCAATGAACCCTCCTGCAAAATATTGCATCAAAAATTGTAATTACACGCCCCTGTTAAACAGGGGGTGAAAAATTGGGCCTTAGCCACTGGTGGCGGTGCCCAGAACCAAAAATGTTCTTCCATGCTATCAGCATGATCATTAAGGAGGAAGAGGATAGTCACTCAGCATAACAGGATAGTCACTCAGCATCAGCATAGGCAGTCTTGAAGGGATCTGACATTTAAAAAAAATATATTCGTGTCATGGTTATGCAGTGATCTTCCTGTGTTTGCTTACCTCCCCTCATGTGTTCAGACTAGAGGCCAGCCACTTCCACCTGGTGGTTTTTATAATCTCTCCTCTAAGCATGGCTCCACCCCAGGCCCTATCAGGGAGCCCTATATTAACCTGTGCACTGCAGGCATTAAGTGCTGATCAACCATTGTGTATTCCTTTGTGTGTTTAGCTTCCTGTTACCTGCCGTGTGCTCTTCCACTGGTTTCCGTTACCGACTTTGGCGTGTCCTGACTATCCCTGTTTGCCTGTGATCCTGACCTTTTGGCGTGTCCCCGACTATTCTTGTCTGCTTGTGGCCCCGACCTTGGCTTTGTCCCTCACCAGGACAGTGCATGCATCCCTGATCATGGCCCACTGGCGTAGGAAAAAAAAAACAAGCTCCCCTGACCCTGTCCTGGTGCCGTAGTCAAACAGGTACTCATAGATGGCCCTCTGCTGCGTGTGCAGCTGCTGCAGCATGGCCAACATTGAGTTCTACCTGGTGGGCATGTCACAGATTAGGCAGTTCTTGGGCAGGTTAAATTCCTTTTGTAGGTCAGCCAGCCGAGCACTGGCATTATATGACTGGTGGAAATGCACACAGACTTTCCTGGCCTGCCTCAGGACATCCTGTAAGTCCGGGTACCTGCCAAGAACCGCTGCACCACCAAGTTAAGGACGTGAGCCACACAGGGCACATGGGTCAGTTGTCCCTGTCAGAGGGCGTAAAGGAGGTTGGTGCCATTGTCGCAAACCACTATTCCTGGCTTAAGCTGGCGTGGCGTCCACCACCTCTCAGCCTGCCCCTGCAGAGCTGACAGAATATCTGCCCCAGTGTGGATCCTGTCCCCCAAGCACACCAGCGCAAGCACGGCATGGCATCTTTTTGCCTGCGTACTTGCGTAGCCCCTTGAACGCCTACGGAGCACCGCTGGTTCAGAGGACAAAGCACAGAAAGAGGCCATGGAAGAAGAAGAAGAGGAATGGTGGAGGAGAGAGGTGTGTCAGAATCACCAGTAGTAGCATTTTGGAGTCGTGTTGGCGGAACAACCTTCAAGACTACTGAATTTTGTCCTGCATCCTTCCTGGAAAGAGTGACCCAATGCACCGTGAAAGATATGTAACGTCCCTGTCCATGTCTGCTGGACCATGAGTCAGCGGTAATATGCACCTTACCGCTGACCTCCCTGTCCAGCGAGGCCAAGACATTGCCTTCCACATGCCGGTAGAGAACTGGAACTCACGGTAGGGGGCAGAGTCTACCCACTGAAAAGGCAGTAGAAGTGCTAGCAATTTAGCCAAGCTAGCATTCAACCGCTGGGCATGTAAATGACTGGGAGTGAACTTCTTTCGACGGTGCAGCAACTGGGGCAGGGAAATTTCTCTGGTATAATCAGACATCCGTGTACCCGCAAGTACTTGGCTGTGACACACCTAATTCTACACCTTCATTCCTCTCAGAGCAGGTTTCAGAGAGGACTGAATGTATAGTGGGTTTGGAGATCCCAGCTGTTGAGGAGCGAGGAGAGGTCCACTTTGTTCTTTGGTGTGGGTCTTTTAGGTACTCTTGCCAACGAACTGCATGGCACGTCGACATATGTCTGGTCAAGCATGTGGTGCCTAAGAGGCTGAAGTTTTGACCATGTGAGATACACTTGAGACATATGTTGCGATCTGATGTACTCATCTCAAAAAAGGCCTACACCAAAGAAATTTTGGAATAACGCGCAGAGGCAGTGCCCTGCACATGCGAAGCTCTGCAGGGTGTGCTGCAGTCCATGTGCTGCCCTTAAGCTGGCCCTTGGAGGGCATCCTGCCTCATTGGAGATGTGCCTCCTCTCTCCTATCAGGCACCCACGTGGAGTCAGTGACCTCATCACCCCCTCCCTCCTCATCACTGGAGCAAACCTGGCAGTATGCTGCAGCTGGGGGAACATGACTGCCAGATTGCTGTCCTTCTTGGGCATCCCCTCTCTTTGGGCTCACGTTACTGCCTTCCTCTAGCTGGGAATCATCATCAGAGCCCTCAAAATTCGGAGCATCCTCATGGAGCATGTACCCAACACTGTGCTCAAATAGATCGGGGGACTCCTCATGAGGACATGGTGGGGCTAGGGAAGGAGTGACTGATGCCATTGAGCTGAGGGAAGAGCCCGCGTTGGCAGCTGCTTTGCCAGTACCCTGAGCCTGGGTGAGAGAGGATGAGGAGGATGAGGACGGCTTTTGTCATCCACTCTACCCAGTCTTCAGCATGTTGCGGCTCAACACGTCCAGCTGCCGAAAATAAGGACAAGCGTGTCCCATGGCCACGTGCTGATGAGGATGCACCGTGTCTACGACCAGCACTGTTGCCTCTAGACACAGAGCCTGCTAGCCCTCTTTTATTGGCTCGTGACTGTCTGCCTCTCCTTGTTGGCCTTCCAGACATATTAATGGCCTGCAGGGAGATGTAGCTGCAAAAAGCTGGGACGTTTATACTGATATACTGCAGCTAGCAGAATCAACTGCTTGCCTGTAGTATTATTAGTATGAGAACACCAGCAATTGGGGTAGCTTTATAACTGTGCAGAGGACAAAGTAAACCGACTGTAATTACTGCAGCTGCCTGCGGTATAGGATCAGCAGAACACCAGCAATTGGGATAGCTTTAGGTGTACACTGTGCAGATGACACAATACACCGACTGTAATTACTGCAGCTGCCTGTGGTATAGGATCAGCAGAACACCAGCAATTGGGGTAGCTTTATGTGCGCACTGTGCAGATGACACAATACAGTGACTGTAATTGCTGCAGCTGCCTGTGGTATAGGATCAGCAGAACACCAGCAATTGGGGTAGCTTTATGTGTACACTGTGCAGATGACACAGTACACTGACTGTAATTACTGCAGCTGCCTGCGGTATAGGATCAGCAGAACACCACCACGTGGGGTAGCTTTATGTGCCCACTGTGCAGATGACACAGTACACCGACTGTAATTACTGCAGCTGCCTGCGGTATAGGATCAGCAGAACACCAGCAATTGGGATAGCTTTAGGTGTACACTGTGCAGATGACACAGTACACCGACTGCAATTACTGCAGCTGCCTGTGGTATAGGATCAGCAGAACATAAGCAATTGGGGTAGCTTTATGTGCACACTGTGCAGATGACACAATACAGTGACTGTAATTACTGCAGCTGCCTTGCGGTATAGAATCAGCAGAACACAAGCAATTGGGGTAGCTTTATGTGCACACTGTGCAGATGACACAATACACTGACTGTAATTACTGCAGCTGCCTGCAGTATAGGATCAGCAGAACACCAGCAATTGGGATAGCTTTAGGTGTACACTGTGCAGATAACACAATACACCGACTGTAATTGCTACAGCTGCCTGTGGATAGGATCAGCAGAACACCAGCAATTGGGGTAGCTTTAGGTGCACACTGTGCAGATGACACAATACAGTGACTGTAATTACTGCATCTGCCTGCGGTATAGGATCAGCAGAACACCAGCAATTGGGATAGCTTTAGGTGTACACTGTGCAGATGACACAATACACCGACTGTAATTACTGCAGCTGCCTGTGGTATAGGATCAGCAGAACACCAACAATTGGGGTAGCTTTATGTGCACATTGTGCAGATGACACAATACAGTGACTGTAATTACTGCAGCTGCCTGTGGTATAGGATCAGCAGAACACCAGCAATTGGGGTAGCTTTATGTGCACACTCTGCAGATGACACAGTACACTGACTGTAATTACTGCAGCTGCCTGCAGTATAGGATCAGCAGAACACCATCAATTGGGATAGCTTTAGGTGCACACTGTGCAGATGGCACAATACACCGACTGTAATTGCTGAAGCTGCCTGCCTGTGGTATAGAATCAGCAAAACACAAGCAATTGGGGTAGATTTAGGTGTACACTGTGCAGGTAGCACAGTACACTGACTGTAATTGCTGCAGCTGCCTGTCTGTGGTAAAGGAGCAGCAGAACACCAGCAATTGGGGTAGCTTTAGTTGTACACTGTGTAGGTGGCACAATACACCGACTGTAATTGCTGCAACTGCCTGCGGTATAGGAGCAGCAGAACACCAGTAATTGGAGTAGCTTTAGGTGTACACTGTGCAGGTGGCACAATACACCGACTATATTTGCAACAGCTTCAAATTAAATTAAATTTCACTGTCTCTCTGTCTATCTCTCTCTGATCACGGCAACACACTACACAAGGCGGCCGTGCAGGTGGCCTTATATCATGTGGGACGTGTACTAAACCCCTTGAGCCACAATTTGCCAAAGCCACCCTGGCTTTGGCCAATTACAGCTCGCTAGACAGATGGCGCTGTGATTGGCCAAGTATGCGGGTCATAGTGCATGCTTGGCCAATCATCAGCCAGAAATGCACTGCGATGCCGCAGTGAATTATGGGCCGTGACGCGCCACTCGAATTTAATGCGAACGGCCCATAATGTTCGTAATTCGCCAAACAGACGAACAGACAATGTTCCTGTCGAACATGGGTTTGACTCGAACACGAAGCTCATCCCTACTGGTGACCCCACAATAGGGATAAAACTAAAAATAGGGCTAAAGGGATAAAAAAAAGGGAATTTATTAAGACACGTGGCCATTCACTAAAGTTAGAAGAAAAGCAGTTTAACCTTAAAGTGGAGGTCCACCCTAAAATGGACCTTCCGCTCATTGGAATCCTCCCCCCCTCCGGCGCCACAATTGGCACCTTTCAGGGGGGAGGGGGGTGCAGGTACCTGTACAGTACAGGTATCTGCACCCACTTCCAGGGTAGATTCTGCAGAAGGTACGCCCCTTTACGCAGAATCTACGCCCCTTTCCGAAAGTCCCCCGCTGCCTGCTGGGAAACGGATCCCAGAGACAGCGGGGACCATCCTTATTGCGCAGCGCGACTCGCGCATGCACAGTAGGGAACTGGGAAATGAAGCCGAAAGGCTCCACTTCCTGATTACCATACCCAAGATGGCGGCGGCAGCACCCGAGAGACGATCGAGAGATCGGCTTCGGGTGACGACATCGCGGGCGCGCTGGGCGGGTAAGTGTCACTATTTTAAAAGTCAGCAGCTACAGTATTTGTAGCTGCTGGCTTTTAAAAAAAAAACGGCGGACTCCCGCTTTAAACTGTGTAGAGGGCTCTTTACTGTAAGAGTAACTTGCAAAGTGCACACTCTATTTTCCTTTAGTAAATCAACCCCCATGTGTTAAAGGCAGTATAGTGGTACAATTACAGTCTTGATTCTAGAACACAAACTTCAAAGTTTGAATGCAAGATAGTTTCATAAATTACAGACACATGTAAAACATTTGCTCACATGTGAAAACAATAGTTATCTGCACGACATTTCAGAAGTTATGCAGATTCCAGTCATTCCTGGTTTGCCTCATTAACATGGTATACAGGTATTCGGCGAATCGATGGAGAAAAGTTGCAGACTCTGATTTGCTATATAAAGGGTAGCTGTCATATACAATCACTGTCACTTGTATGAACGGAAGGTAAAAGGTGAAAAAAATGTTAATTTAGTTTGGGTAGCAAATTCTGACATAAATACTGCATTTAATACCATCTGGTTCTCCTTCTGTCTGACAGCGTCATGTTGCCTCTGGATGAAACCATCCAGTGTGTAGTGCTCATTGTTTTTCTACTTGATCACTTCCTTTATGCGTGGAACATGGACAACTGCAGTGGATGAGTTTCACCTTTCTTTTTGAAGTGATATTTTAACCACTTTCAGACCGGACCATTTTGCTGGCTTAAGACCAGACCACTTTTTGCAATTTGGCACTGCATCGCTTTAACTGACAATTGCGCGGCCGTGCGACATGGCTCCCAAACAAAATTGACATCCTTTTTTCCCCCACAAATAGAGCTTTCTTTTGCTGGTATTTGATCACCCCTGCGGTTTTTATTTTTTGCGCTATAAACAAATATAGAGCGCCAATTTTGAAAAAAAATGCATTATTTTTTACTTTTTGTTATAATAAATATCCCCCAAAAATATATAAAAAAACATTTTTTTCCCTCAGTTTAGGCCGATACGTATTCTTCTACATATTTTTGGTAAAAAAAATCGGCAAAAGTGATTATTGATTGGTTTGCGCAAAAGTTATAGCGTCTATAAAATAGGGGATTGTTTTATGGCATTTTTATTAATATTTTTTTTTTACTAGTAATGGCGGCGATCGGCGATTTTTATTATAACTGCGACATTATGGCAGACACATCGGACATTTTTGACACATTTTTGGGACCATTGTCATTTATACAGCAATCAGTGCTATACAAATGCAGTGATTCCTGTGTAAATGACACTGGCAGTAAAGGGGTTAACCAGGGGGTGGCAGTGTAGGGATTAAGTGTTCCTAGGGGCGTGTTACTAACTGTGGGGGGCTGGGCTTTGTTTTCGTGAACACTGATCTCTGCTCCAATCACATGGACCAGAGATCAGCGTCACTTGTTGCTAGGCAGAATGGGGAGATGCTGTTTACAACGGCATCTCCCCGTTTAGCCGCCCCGTGAGACGATTGCGGGTATCCCCGCGGCGATCGAGTCCGCGGGATCCGCGACCGGACTCACGGGGTCCCGACCGGCACGCGAGCGCACCGCCGCTGGCGCACACACGATGGCAGGGGCGCATATAAAAATGGAAGTACCTGTACGCCAATATGCCTGCTCGTGCCATTCTGCCGCCTCACATCGGCGTGCGCCGGTCGGGAACTGGTTAAAGTATGTTTATCCCAAACTTGGCCAATTAAAACTCAACCTACAAAGAAAAAAATGCATATGCAAATCTTACATGTGTCTTAAAATGATCAGAACATTCAGAGATATATTCAGTGTGATGTTATGTGCAAATCTTGAATTTTTTGGGTAAGGATCAAGCTTGGCTCCACCTAATGCTAAGCAGGGGCGGGCCTTCACCTTTCAGGGCACCGTGCACATGAATTACATTAGTGTTTTTTTTTGTTTTGTTTTTTAAGTACCTGATTAGGGCCAGAGGCTCTTATAGGGTTCAAAATAGGGTGGGCTTAGGACGCAAAGCATTGCTTCTGGAGCCCACCCAGTTGTGTTACAACAGTATGAACATTCAACAACACTGATCCTCCTCCCGGCTAATCTGGAAGTGGGTCTGATACCTGTCATCCAATTGGCTGAAAGGACAGGCGATCCTTTTGGATGCCTAGGAGGAGGTGGAGGAGATACATGGTGGAAGCGAGGAGGAAAAGAGCTGCTGGCTGATGCCTGGGTGCCCAATCCCCGCAGCTCCTTGGATGCCTGATCCCTGCCGCTTCTCAGGTGCCCGATCTCCGTCGATGACCGTCAATGGGGTAAGTGTCGGTGGACCGACTTGCACAAACTGGAGGGGGGATGGGGGGGTTTGAGTTGTTGCAGGGGGGGATTTGGTTGTTTGCCACCACCCCAAACAAAAAAAACACTAGCTGCCACTGAAGCTAAGTTATAATATGACCGATAGGGAGGCTTGGCACCTGAATAGGTAAACTGCCGGAGGCCACCATAAGTTCGGCTTACCCAAAGGATTAAGGCCACAGCACACATGAGCCCTAAGATATGTGGCATTGGGCAGGGTTGTATTGCCACAGAACAGACGGGCTGCACTCAGGAGTTTGGGGGCATTAAATAAAGCAGTGCAGTGGTTTTGTTTACTTCTGCCTTGTAGAACTGGGGTCTGTGGTTTAAAAACCAACTAGGACACTACCTGCATAGAGTTTCCATGTTCTGCATCTGTTTGCATGGGTTTAATCCGGTTTCCTCCCACACTCCACACACATGCTGGTAGGTAAATTGGCAGTGGAATTTCTGCATGTGAGAGTGAGACACTAAACTTTGGTATAAAAAAATATTCTATTCAAATATGTATTTCAAAAAAGTATGTTCTATTGCTCCCACCCTCCACCAAACCTCCAAATTATTTTATTTTTTTCTGCTGTGATCTGACTTCCTGTTAGAGGGTGGCTCCATTCATTCCCCATTATCCCACTGTGTGTAGAAACATAGCCACTTTCTCTTGTTCGCTCTAAAGATGAACTACGGACTATGGGATTTGTAGTGTGTATGACCACAAGCAACGTGGACTACTCAGTCCAAACAAAAGGAAATGAGGGGAGAAAATTAACCACTTGCCTACTGGGCACTTTTACCCCCTTCATGCCCAAGCCAATTTTCAGCTTTCAGCGCTGTCACTCTTTGAATGACAATTGCGCAGTCATCCAACACTGTACCCAAATTAAATTTTTATAATTTTTTTCACACAAATAGAGCTTAAAGGATAGTGGATTTAATCACCGCTTTTTTTGTTTAATCTTTTGTTAAACAAAACAAAAAAGGAAGAAAATTTTGAAAACAAATTTTTTTCATAGTTTGTTGTAAAGTTTTGCAAATAGGTAATTTTTCTCCTTCACTGATGTGTATTAACCACTCAAGCCCCGGACCATTTTGCAGGCCAAAGACCAGAACATTTTTTTGCGATACGGCACTGCATCACTTTAACTGACAATTGCGCGGTAGTGCAGCTTGGCTCCCCAAAAAAATTGACATCCTTTTTTCCCACAAATAGAGCTTTCTTTTGGTGGTATTTGATCACCTCTGCGGTTTTTATTTTTTGAACTATAAACAAAAAAGGAGTGACAATTTTGAAAAAAACGCATTATTTTTTACATTTTGCTATAACAAATATCCCCCAAAAATATATAAAAAAATGTTTTTTCCTCAGTTTAGGCCAATACGTATTCTTCTACATTTTTATTGGTAAAAAAAATCACAATAAGCGATTATTGATTGGTTTGTGCAAAAGTTATAGCGTTTACAAAATAGAGGATAGTTTTATGGTATTTTTATTAATCATTTTTTTTTACTAGTAATGGTGGCGATCAGCGATTTTTATCATGACTGCAACATTATGACAGATACATCGCACATTTTTGACACATTTTTGGGACCATTGTCATTTATACAGTAATCAGTACTATATAAATGCACTGATTCCTGTGTAAATGACACTGCCAGTGAAGGAGTTAACCACTAGGTGGCAGTGTAGGGGTTAAGTGACCCCTGGAGAGTGTTTCTAACTGCGGGGGGGGGGGCGTGGCTGTGTATGACATGTCACTGATCTCTGCTCCAATCACAGGGAGCAGAGATCAGTGACACTGTCACTAGGCAGAACTGTGAGATACTTGTTTACATTAGCATCTCCCCATTCTTCCTCCCCCTGAGATGATCGCGGGTATCCCCACGGCAATCAAGTCCACGGGACCCACGATTGGACTCACGGAGGTCCCTACCGGCGTGCACATGATGGCATGGCAGCAAATTTAAAGGGATGTACCTGTACACCCATTTGCCTGTCCATGCCATTCTGCCGACGTATATCAGCATGCGCCAGTCGGCATGTGGATAATGAGGCTGCACTGATGGGCACTGATGAGGCAGCACTGATATGTGGAACTGACTAGCACTGATAAGTGGCTCTTATGTATGGGCGAATGGTACAACTCCAGCATGGGTTTGGGCCGAACATTGGCTGTCCGCACATTCGCCAAACACCCGAATTACCGGGGTGTTCGACCGTTTGTTCGGCCCGCCAAATGACCACAATGCTTTGCACCACAGCACAGTTCATTGAAAGCCCAGATTGGCTGAAGCAATGAAAGCTTTGACCAATTAGGGCATAGAGCACTTTTAGAGCCATGATTGAATGCTGTCATGATGACGCTATCCAATCATGGCTCTTACTCCTACCCCACACTATAAAAGTATTATTTCAACAGCGGCCATTTTTAGTGTGATATCGGTGTGGAGAGCGATAAAAGAGGGCTCTGTTCAGTGCTACTAGACAGTTAGTGTGCTATAGTGTGCTATTCTGATTCTATTGTCAGTGTAGAATATCATTTCAGTGCGAACCTATAGATAGTTCAGTCAGTTTGAGTGTACTGCGAGCATCCATCTTTACATTAGTGTGAATCTAGGGATAGTTCAGTCAGTGTAGTGACCTTTTAAAATACATAGTATATTTCATTGCATTACTGCAAGTTTAACGCATATATTTCAGTGCATTACGTACCATTTAACGAAGTTTATTTCAGTGCATTACTGCAAAGTTAACACCATGTATTTCAGTGTGTTATGTGCCATTTAAGGCAGTACATTTTTGTGCATTAGTGCACACTTAACGCAGTGTATTTCAGTGCATTGCTGCAAGTTTAATATTATATATTTCAGAGCATTACTGCAAGCTTAAAGAGGAAGTAAACCCTGATGGGTTTACTTCCTCTTTGATTCCTTGCAAAGGTAAAGCATAATGGACTACTATGCATCACATAGTAGTCCATTATGTGTCACTTACCTGACACAGGAGCCAGCGAAGTCACCTCTGTCCCCTGTAGTTCCGCGCGTCCATCTTCTTGGTGGGTCTCATTGCTCCGGTGCTGTGATTCGCCGGAGCAGCGATTACGTCACTCTCGCGCATGCGCACGGGAGCCGACACTGGCGGCATATTGCTGTGATCTGCGGCTTGCCCAGTGTGCCTGCGCGCCTCTGTCTGTCTGCACGCCGCTGGCTGTCTTTTTGTAAATATCTCCTAAACCGTATAGGTTTAGGAGATATTTCTTGGACCTACAGGTAAGCCTTAAATTAGGCTTACCTGTAGTTCAAAGAGGTTTGTAAGGGTTTACAACCACTTTAACGCCATATATTTCAGTGCATTACCTTCCGTTTAACGCAGTATAGTTCAGTGCATTACTGCAAGTTTAACGCTGTATATTTTAGTGCGTTATGCCATTTAACGCACTACATTTTTGTGCATTAGTGCATGCTTAACCACTTAAGGACCTCTGTAATGCCATTGTATGTCATTACAATGGCACAGGCAGGCACAAGCACGTACATGTACGTGCCTGCCTTCCCGCTGGATACGGCGGTCCGGTTCGCTCCAGGAGCGATCCGTGATGAGGGGATGGCCATTGGTTTCTGGCCACCCCCTCTGGATCGCTCCTGGCCAATGAGAAGCTTCCTCCCACTGTGTATTGTTTACACAGGAAGGAGGAAGTGATGTCATTCTCCTCGGGGCGGTCTTTTTGACCGGACTACGAGGAGAAGACTAAAAGTAAGTGTGCACCAACACTACACTGACATGTAGGTACACACAGGCACACAAAACCCCCCCCGATCCCCCCCCCCGCCCGATCGCCCCCCTCCCCCCCAGTCACAGTGTCACTGATTGCATTGATCATTTCTTTGCTGATCACTGCATTCAGTGTCAGTTGTAACAGTAAAAACTGTCAGGGCAGTTAGTGTTAGGTCCAGGGTAGCCCCCTATTACCCCCCAATAAAGATTTAACCCCCTGATTGCCCCTAGAGTTAACCCTTTCACCCCCTTTTGCCAGTGTCACTAAGTGATCATTTTTCTGATCGCTGCATTAGTGTCGCTACTGTCGCTAGGTAGCTAGTTATTTTTTTAGGTTCACCGCCAGGTTTTTATATCGCTAGGTACCCTGATATACTACCCAATAATGGTTTAAACCCCCTGATTGCCCCTAGTTAACCCTTTCACCCCCTTTTGCCAGTGTCACTAAGCGATCATTTTTCTGATCGCTGCATTAGTGTCGCTAGTGTCGCTAGGTAGCTAGTTATTTTTTTAGGTTCACCGCCAGGTTTTTATAGCGCTAGGTACCCCGATATACTACCCAATAATGGTTTTAACCCCCTGATTGCCCCTAGTTAACCCTTTCACCCCCTTTTGCCAGTGTCACTAAGCGATCATTTTTCTGATCGCTGCATTAGTGTCGCTAGTGTCGCTAGGTAGCTAGTTTTTTTTTTAGGTTCACCGCCAGGTTTTTATAGCGCTAGGTATCCCGATATACTACCCAATAATGGTTTTAACCCCCTGATTGCCCCTAGTTAACCCTTTCACCCCCTTTTGCCAGTGTCACTAAGCGATCGTTTTTCCGATCGCTGCATTAGTGTCACTAGTGCCGCTAGGTAGCTAGTTATTTTTTTAGGTTCACCGCCAGGTTTTTATAGCGCTAGGTACCCCGATATACTACCCAATAATGGTTTTAACCCCCTGATTGCCCCTAGTTAACCCTTTCACCCCCTTTTGCCAGTGTCACTAAGTGATCGTTTTTCTGATCGCTGCATTAGTGTCACTAGTGTAGTTAGGTAGCTAGTTATTTTTTTAGGTTCACCGCCAGGTTTTTATAGCGTTAGGTACCCCCATATACTACCCAATAATGGTTTTAACCCCCTGATTGCCCCTAGTTAACCCTTTCACCAGCGATCACAGTATAAGTGTCACTGGTGACGCTGGTTAGCCAGTTAGTTATTTAGGTTCCCTGTCAGGTTTTTATATAGCGCCAGGGACCCCCATATACTACCTAATAAAAATTTGAACCCCCTGATTGCCCCTAGTTAACCCTTTCACCACTGATCACCGTATAAGTGTTACGGGTGACTCTGGTTAGTTTGCTTTTTATAGCATCAGGGCACCCACCATTTATTACCCAATAAAGGTTTAACCCCCTGATCACCGGGCGGGTGATATCAGTTAGGTTTTAGGGTCAGGGTCTGCGTCGCCCCAGGCAGCGCTAGGTTAGTGCCAGTACCGCTAACACCCACACGCAAAGCATAAACCTCCCGTAGTGGTATAGAATCTGAACAGATCAATATCTGATCTGATCAGATCTATACTAGCGTCCCCAGCAGTTTAGGGTTCCAAAAAAACGCATTGTTAGTGGGATCAGCCCAGATACCTGCTAGCACCTGCATTTTGCCCCTCTGCCCAGCCCACCCAAGTGCAGTATCGATCGATCACTGTCACTTCCAAAACACTAAACACATAACTGCAGCGATCGCAGAGTCAGGCCTGATCCCTGCGATCGCTAACAGTTTTTTTGGTAGCATTTTATATTTAAATCCAGAAGGCAGTGCTTGGTTTTTGGGGTCCCGTACATGGCTAGGCTCCCAAAAAGTCCCCCACATGTGGTATCCCCGTACTCGGGAGAAGCAGCAGAATTTATTTTGGGGTGTAATTTGACTTATGCCCATAGCATGTGTGAGCAATATATCATTTAGTGACAACTTTGTGCAAAAAAAAAAAGTTTGTAATATTCCCGCAACTTGTGGCAAAATATAAAATATTCCATGGACTCAACACGCCTCTCAGTAAATAGCTTGGGGTGTCTACTTTCCAAAATGGGGTCATTTTGGGGGGTTTTGTGCTATTTTGGCATTTTATGGCCTTCGAAACTGTGATAGGTAGTGAGGAGTGAAATCAAAAATTTGCACCCTTAGAAATCCTGAAGGCAGTGATTGGATTTCAGGGTGCCATGCACGACTAGACTCCCAAAAAAGTCCCACACATGTGGTATCCCCATACTCGGGAGAAGTAGCGGAATATATTTTGGGATGCAATTCCACATATAACCATGGCATGTGTGAGCAATATATCATTTAGTGACAACTTTTTGTAAAAAAAATTTTTATTTTTATTTTTTGTCATTATTCAATCCCTTGGGACAAAAAAAAAAATATTCAGTGGTCTCAACATGGCCCTCAGCAAATAGCTTGGGGTGTCTACTTTCCAAAATGGGGTCATTTGGGGGGGTTTTGTGCCATCTTGGCATTTTATGGCCTTCAAAACAGTGATAGGTAGTGAGGAGTAAAATAAAAAATTTATGCCCTTAGAAATCCTGAAGGCGGTGCTTGGATTTCGGGGTCCCGTACGTGGCTAGGCTCCCAAAAAGTCCCACACATGTGGTATCCCTGTACTCAGAAGAAGCAGCAGAATGTATTTTGGGATGTCATTTCACATATGCCCATAGCATGTGTGAGCAATATATCATTTAGTGACAACTTTGTGCAAAAAAAAAAAGTTTGTAATATTCCCGCAACTTGTGGCAAAATATAAAATATTCCATGGACTCAACATGCCTCTCAGTAAATAGCTTGGGGTATCTACTTTCCAAAATGGGGTCATTTTGGGGGGTTTTGGCATTTTATAGCCTTCGAAACTGTGATAGGTAGTGAGGAGTGAAATCCAAAATTTGCACCCTTAGAAATCCTGAAGGTGGTGATTGGTTTTCGAGGTGCTGTGCGCGACTAGACTCCCAAAAAAGTCCCACACATGTGGTATCCCCATACTCGGGAGAAAGTAGCGGAATATATTTTGGGGTGCAATTCCACATATAACCATGGCATGTGTGAGCAATATATCATTTAGTGACAACTTTTTGTAAAATTTTTATTTATTTTTTTGTCATTATTCAATCCCTTAGGACAAAAGAAATAAATATTCAATGGGCTCAACATACCCATCAGCAATTTCCTTGGGGTGTCTACTTTCCAAAATGGGGTCATTTGGGGGGGGGGGGGGGGTTTGTACTGCCCTGCCATTTTAGCACCTCAAGAAATGAGATAGGCAGTCATAAATTAAAAGCTGTGTAAATTCCAGAAAATGTACTCTAGTTTGTAGACGCTATAACTTTTGTGCAAACCAAAAAATATACGCTTATTGCCATTTTTTTTACTAAAGACATGTGGCTGAATACATTTTGCCCTCAATGTATGACTAAAATTTAGTTTATTCGATTTTTCTTATAACAAAAAGAAGAAAATATCTTTTTTTTTCAAAATTTTCGCTCTTTTTCCATTTATATCGCAAAAAATAAAAATCGCAGAGGCAATCAAATACCATCAAAAGAAAGCTCTATTTGTGGGAAGAAAAGGACGCAAATTTTGTTTGGGTGCAATATTGCATGACCGCGCAATTACCAGTTAAAACAGCGCAGTGCGAAATTGGAAAAAGACCTCTGGTCCGTAAGGTGTTTATTGGTCCGGGGCTGTAGTGGTTAAAGCAGTATATTTCAGTGCGTTACTGCACGTTTAACACAGTATATTTCAGTGCGTTACTGCAAGTTTAACGCTGTATATTTCAGTGTGTTAATGCAAGTTTAACGCCATATATTTCTGTGCGTTGCTGCAAATTTAACGTCGTATATTTCAGCGCATTACCTTCCATTTAACGTAGTATAGTTCAGTGTGTTACTGCAAATTTAACGCCATATATTTCCGTGCGTTACTGCAAGTTTAATGCTGTATATTTCAGTGCGTTACCTTCCGTTAAACGCAGTATAGTTCAGTGTATTACTGCAAGTTTTAACGATGTATATTTCATCATATGCTGCCCATTGTGGTACAGCACATTCTGCAAATTTACGGAAGGGGGCAGAATCCACCAGACGGAAAGGCAGAAGTTGTAGAGCCAGCAGCTTTGACAAGTTTGCATTTAGACCCTGGGCATGTGGGTGGCAGTGACTGTATTTTTTTTTTCCGCTGCAGCAGATAGGGCAGAGAAATTTGCCAGCTATAGTTTACAGCTGGTGGTGTGCTGCTGGCAAATGTGCTGCAAGGACCTGGGATACCCTGCACTATACCATCATCCTTGTCAATGGAGTCCGCTGAGAGGTCATTAGGTATAGCAGGGGCAGAATTAGATGAGTGAAGAGGAGGAATAGACTTGCACCCCTTTTGTATGGCTTTCAGGTCCTCTTGCCAACAGTTGAGTGGTGGTAGGTTAAATGGCTTGTCATACATGTGGTACTCAAATGGCTGGTGTTCCTGCTTTCCTCAACCTCAGAAACAACATCTGAATCAAGTAATTGCTGTACATTGTCAGGGGGCAAGTGGCTGATGCTGTGTTCAAATAACTCAGCTGACTCCACCATGCCTTATGCTAGGGCTATGGCAGGAATAGCTGTGGACAAGGAGGCAGGTTTAGCTACTCTGGCAGCTTCAGTGGACTGTGCACTAGTCTCTGCTTGGGTAACGGAGGATGAGGAGGATGAGGATGGTTTAGTAAGCCAGTCCACCACCTCCACTGCATGCTCTGGCTGGATAGCATGGGCAACATCACTAAACAAAGGAAATGGTGCCCTTCCTGAGGACTGACCACATCCACCTTTGCCTGTGGACACATATGCTGCTGGCCCCCTCACAGTGCCATGGGAACACCTGCATCTCCTTGTTGTCCTCCCAGACATGATAACAGCCATGCAGACCAATTCGATGCAGTGTGTGGGGTATGGGCTGGGCACTGACAGGCTGACCCCCCCCACCCCTTCAACCTCTGCAGCAATTCTGACAGCACTCATACATCTATTTCCCACAGACAGTCTCTGGATATGACACTGAGCATGTGGTCAACCATGGCGAGGCCTGTTCTCAGTGGAACCTGTCCTGTTAAACCCTGTACAGTCTTGATCACCATGCTGCCGCTCAGTTTCAGGGTCTTGACAATCTTCTTATAGCCTAGACCATCTTTATGTAGAGCAACATTTTTTTTCAGATCCTCAGAGAGTTCTTTGCCATTAGGTGCCATGTTGAACTTCTAGTGACCAGTATGAGAGAGTGAGAGTGATAACACCAAATTTAACACACCTGCTCCCCATTCACACCTGAGACCTTGTAACACTAACGATTCACATGACACTGGGGAGGGAAAATGTCTAATTGGACCCAATTTGGACATTTTCACTTAGGGGTTCACTTTTGTTGCTAGTGGTTTAGACATTGTTTTAGAGTGTTTTAATATCAGTTTGTAAGAGGGGCCTAACCAGTGTACCCGAGAATTGAGTAAACACACGTGGATACCGTATTTATCGGCGTATAACACGCACTTTTTCCCCCTTAAAATCGGGGGAAAGTCGTGGGTGCGTGTTATACGCCGATCCCCACTGTCCGCGAGTCAAAAATACAGAGCAGTGCCAAAAAATACCGAGCGGTGCCGAAAAATACAGAGCCAATTGCTTGGCTCCGCTCGTAGTCCCGCCTCCCTGCTGTTTCTCTAGCGAGCGCTACCGAAAAAGACCGAGCTGACTGTACTGTGTACTCGGCTCGGTGCGGCTTGCAGTCCCGCCCATACTGCACAGCAGGGAGGCGGGACTACGAGCGGAGCCGAGTAAGTCGGCTCGGTCTTTTTCGGCGGCGCTCGCTCGATCTGTTTTGGCGGTGGGAAATTTAAACATGGCCAAGCTACAAATGACACTGCAAAGCTGCAAATGACACTGCAAAGCTGCAAACAGCGTGGGGCAAGCTGCAAATGACACTGATCATTCTGCAATGATGGACAAGGCTGCAGATGCACACTGATAAGGCTGCATTGACTGGCATTTAAATGTGTTTTTTTCCTTAAACTTCCCTCCTAAAACTTTTTTCCTTAAAGCGGAAGTCCGCCGGGAGTTCCACCGTTTTTTTTTTTTTAAAAAAGCCAGCAGCTACAAATACTGCAGCTGCTGACTTTTAAAATAGTGACACTTACCCGCCCAGGGTGGACCTCCGCTTTAAAATGCCCTCCTAAACTTGGGGTGCATGTTATACGCCGGTGCGTGTTATACCCCGATAAATACGGTACTTAAACTTTGTCTATATTGTAGAAATTGACTGTACACAGAAGCAAGGTAATTTACAGCAATGGCACCACATATGTTGGGAGATCATACACTTATTCACACAACAATTCTTATAGCAACCTTTCTCAACCAGGGTTTCCTGGAACACTGAGGTTCCTCTCAAGGTGGCTAGGGTTCCATGAGACGAGAGCAGTTGTATGTTGATCACCAATGTAAGGGGGCAATACAATTTTTTATACCATTGATCTGTGTTTCTTTTCTGGCCATTATTAATTCAATTTTATGATTACTAGGGAAACTCCATTCTTGATTTATTAATTTTTCTTTCTTCTTATTGGAATATAAAATTCTTTACAAATTTCTGATCATGCTATTGTATCATGAACTGTAGGTCTGATCATTTCAGTGGGGGTTCTATGAGAGCTGAAAAATATTTCAAGGCTGCCTCCTTGGTAAAAAGGATGAGAAAGGATGCCTTATGTCACGTACACACGATCAGACTATCCAGACCAGACCAGACCAGAGTCCGCAGGACAATCCGCCCGTGTGGGCTCCGCCGGACTTTTTTCCCCCAAAAGTCCGGCGGACTTGGAAAGTAGTTTTGACTCAAAAAATCCGGCCTTGCGGACCCCCCACCCCAAAGCACCTTGTCCCCATGTTGATGGGGATAGGGTCTGATATGGACTTTGGGGGGGACCCCCATGCCGTTTTTTCGGCGTAGGGCTTCCCCTTTAAGTCCATACCAGATGACGGGGCCAGTGACATGTCAATCTCGCCCAAGGAGGTGGCGACATTGACCTCCTGTGCTAGTCCCGTCTACCTGGAGCCTCGTTCAAAATTAACTGACTTTCCTCCGTGTGTGGGCAAGTCCATACATTTCAAAAGTACGGTGGACTCCTGCCATAGTCCGGCGGACCTAGTCTGCCGGAAAAGTCCGGTTGTGTGTGAGCAGGGCGGCTCGTTCGGAAAGTCCGGCGGACTTTCCGCGGTTTGTCCACCAGACTAAGCCCGCCGGATAGTCTGATCGTGTGTACGTGGCCTTAGAAATACTTTATTCCAGTATAGCTTGAGAAACTGCAGTGTAACTGGTCCTCTTTAAGCCTCAATGACAGGCTGTTGGTGGTAAATCCGACCATGTGCATGCTCCATCAGACAATTGTCAGATTTTTCATGGACAGATGTTGGAAAGCAGGTTTTAAAATTTTTCGCGGACAATTGTCTGTTGTCGGATTTTCTGAGAGTGTATACACGAGTCCGTCGGACAAAAGTCCAAACTACAAACACACATGCTTGGAAGCAAGGACCAGCCAGAAGCAGTCGGTCTTGTAAAACTAACGGTCGCAATGGAGATATCACATTCGTGATGCAGCAAATTATGAAATCTCCAAATGCAGAGCACATTCTCTTCTTTATAATGGGATAATAATGAAGCTGCTTTGCTGGTGATATTGCCAGAGTTCTGCCAAACATATTTCAAAAGGCTTTTTTTTTATAGTGATATGCAGAATAATCATTTTTTTTTTTTCATTTTTTTTATTTTGGGTCACATTAACACAACACCATTATTATGTCGTATTTTTTAAGCTCAAAGATACAACTATGTTGGTGTACTTTGTTAATTTGACATTGTATTTTTGAAATGTACCTGCCTACTCACAAACAAACTGTCCCTTTTTAAAGTGGTTGTATACTCATTTTTTTTAACTTTTACCTACAGGAAAGCCTATAATAAGGCTTACCTGTAGGTAAAAAAAATATCTCCTAAACCTGTACGGTTTAGGAGATTTTCCCCTCGGTATGTGCCGCTGACTGCAGTGGCGCATGCGCACAAGGGGATTCTCGGCCTGAAAACTCGGCAGTGGCCGACCGGCTGGAATGAAATCTCCCGCCCACAAGCGCGGGAGTGACGATATCGCGGCTCCGGCCACTCACAGTGCCGGAGCCGCGATACCCGGAAGAAACGCAGAGGGAGCATGTCAGCTCCCTCGGCGTGGATCGGGCCAGATGTCGGGGCCTCGTTCTAAGGTAAGTATTTCATAATGAGCTAGTATTCGGTGCATACTAGCTCATTATGCCTTTTGCTTTGCAGGTGTTAAAAAAATAAATAAAAAATTAGCCGGTTTACTACCGCTTTAAGTAAAACACATAGCCAAGTATTTTTCGAAATATTTTTTTTCTTTAATAGGGAGCACAAGAAGGTCATTTAAAAAATCACAAGGAAGGCAGCGATGGAGAAACTGTTGGACTTGGTGAAGCCTTTGTATCCCAGGGCAGACCTCAATTATGTTAAGTGTAAAATTGGAAAACCTGAGGATTCCATTTAATAGGGAGCACAATACGGTCCTGGACTCCAAGAGATCGGGAGCAGCAGCAAATGACATATGTGTCCCGAGGCTGTGGTCTTACAGCAGCCTGCTCTTTTTACCAGACCAGACTGAACCCAGGACATCGCTGTCAATGCTTCCTTCCACATCGGCGGAGGGCATTTTTTTTCTTGTGCATTCTTTAACAAATCAAAGAAACTAAATTATACATGTAATCTGCCCTACAAATCAAAATAAATTCATTTAACTAAAAAATACATTCTCTTCACCAAAAAAGAAATAAAGTATAACAGCTAAAATCATAATTTTAAAAATAAACAAAAAGAAAATTAGAAATTGTAGGGGTGAAAATCCCCAGGCTTGTTGGGGGTGTTGGGGCTGCATTTTCCACGGTCTGCTGCTGTGGTGTCTGTGGAGGTGGTGAAGGTGTGTCTTAGCTGTAATTTCTCCCCTCCTCCCTTGTTGAGGAGCTTCAGGATAAGCTCCTCACACATACTCCTTTGTCCCTCCTCCATATCTCTCAGCTTATTACCCGTCATACAGCCAAATGCCTCCTGTGCATCCGTGGCCATACTATTAGCAGCTGTAGCATTGGCTGAGGAAGGCAGCCATGGCCTCATTCAGGTTACCGGTCTTCCTGGCCTTTTTAGTAGGAGGGTGTAGGGGAAGGATCTGCGACTCCATCTGTCAGCTGGGCACGGGCTCCTCCTGACTGATACTTTCCTGTGTCTGAAAATGGGACATATTTTTTGGTTTTTGTCATCAATCACACACAATTTTGAGCTCATGACTGTTGTAAATTGAACAAATAGAAAAAACTAGCATTCTGACCCCAGCATTTTTCATTCTTGTCCCAATCGTTTTTGCCCACTATTGTCTATTGATATGTAAACCAGTTTGTTAAGTCAGCAATTTGGGATCACTAACATCTAATATAAAAATAAAACAGCATTTTCAACAATGCTATACCTGGGTCAAGCTCCTCCACATCTTCTTCCTGTGTAGAAGGACCAGGGTGGACCTCAGGAGCTGTGGTCTCAGCCAATGTGAAAGGAAGCATTTAGAGTGATGGGCTTGGTTTGGTTTGGTCAGACAAAAAACGCAGGCTGTTGTAGTACCATAGCTTGGGGACATATATGTCATCTGCTGATGCTCTCGATCTCTGGGATTCCATGACCTTCTTGAACTCCCTATTATATGTACTACGCAGGCTACCAATTTTGGCCTTCAAATAATTGATGTCTGCCGTGGGGTACAGAGGCTTCACCAATTCCAAGAGTTTCTTCATCACTGCCCTCCACTAGATTTTATTTGAGTAATTCCTACTCTTGACTAGGGATGAGCCGAACACCCCCCGGTTCGGTTCGCACCAGAACGTTCGAATGGACGTGCGAACTTTAGAACCCCATTGAAGTCTATGGGACTCGAAAGTTCGAATAAAAAGTGCTAATTTTAATGGCTACTATGCAAGATACTGTCCTAAAAAGGGTTTGGGGACCTGGCTCCTGCCCCAGGGGATGTGGGTGAATGCCTAAAATGTTTTTAAAAATTGCAGTTTTTGCGGGAGCACTGATTTGAATGATGATTAAAGTAAAAAAAAAGTGAAATATTCCTTTAAATATCGTGCCTGGGGGGTGTCTATAGTATGCCTGTGAAGTGCCACGTGTTTCCCGTGTTTAGAACAGTCCCTGCACAAAATGACATTTAACAGAAAAAAAGTCATTTAAAACTGCTTGCGGTTTTAATGTAATATCTGGTTCCGGCAATATGGATTAAAATCATTGAGAAAAATGGCATGGGTACCCCCCCCCCCCCCACCCATTACCAGCCCCTTTGGGTCTTGTACGGATATTAAGGGGAACCCCGTACCAATATTAAAAAAGGAAAGACGTGGGGCCCCCCAGGCCCTATATACTCAGAACAGCAGTATACAGGCGGTGCAAACAAGACAGGGACTGTGTAGGTTTGTTGTGTTAAGTAGAATCTGTTTGTAATTTTGAACTGGCACATTTTAAAGTGTAGCTCCAGTCAAAAAATCTATTTTTAAGCTTTTTGGAAAACATAAGGAAGGGTTATCACCCCTGTATAATTTGTTTTGCCGTCCTTCTGTTTTCATCTCACTTCCTGTTGTCTCCTTCCATTTGCAAGTAGCAGACATTTGTAATTTGGATGTTTGAAAGTAGGGGCCTGCCCTATATACTCTGCAGAAAAGGTGGAACAAGGTGTTGGTGTTGCCATAACATTGTAAGCCCTCAAAGTGACTCTTGGTGGGCACTGGAGCGCCCTGCTGTGAACGATTATATCAAGAATTGTAATTACATGCCATTGTTGAACAGTGGTAGAAAAATTGGGCCTTTGGTGGTTGTGGTGCTGGTGTCACAACACTATAAGCCCTCACAGTTACTCTCGGTGGGCACAGGAATGGGCCCTGCTGTGAAATATTATATCAAGAATTGTAATTAAATGCCCCTGTTAAACAGGGGCTGAAAAATTGGGCCTTAGGCACTGGTGCTGGTGCCATGACACTACAACCTCTCCCATATACTCTAGTTGTAGTGCAGGAATGAGCCCTGCTGCAAAGCATTGCATCAAAAATTGTAATTAAATGCCCCTGTTAAACAGGGGCTGAAAAATTGGGCCTTAGGCACTGGTGCTGGTGCCACGACACTGCAACCTCTCCCATATACTCTAGTTGTAGTGTAGGAATGAGCCCTGCTGCAAAGCATTGCATCAAAAATTGTAATTAAACACCCCTGTTAAACAGGGTCTGAAAAATTGGGCTGGTGGCATCACTAAGAAACAAAAATGTTCTTCCAAGATATCAGCGGAGGAGGAAGAGGATAGACAATCAACATAACAGGACAGTCACTCAGCATCAGCATAGGCAGTCTTGAAGGGATGTGATATTTCAAAAAAAAAAAAATTATTTGGTTACATCTGCTTCAGGTGCTTGGTAGCTGTGGGTGATCCAAGACTGATTCATCTTTATGAAGGTCAGTCGATCAACCGAGTCGGTGGACAGGCGCACCCTGTGATTGGTAACAAAGCCACCAGCAGCACTGAAGGTGCGTTCCGAAAGAACGCTGGATGCAGGACAGGCCAGTAGCTCAATTGCATACTGTGCAAGCTCTGGCCAGTGATCCATCCTCAAGACCCAGTAAGCCAGAGGATTTTCGGTGGGCAAGGTGTCCAAGTCTGACCTTGCCCCTAGGTATTCTTGCACCATGTAAATCAGATGCTGGCGATGGTTGCTGGAACCGATCATACCTTGGGGCTGCAGACTAAAAAATTGTCTGAACACATCGGTCAGACGGCCACCTTCTCCACCGCTCCTTCTGACCGATGCCTCGTTGTCCAGGACCAGGAGTTTGTAACCTCCCTGTCTCTGGGAACGCGTTGCACAGACCTTTCTGCAAGGCCTCCCAGAGATGTCTCATCCTCTGCTCCCTCTGCGATGGCAAGAAAAGGTCGGCAACCTTACCCTTGTACCGTGGATCAAGGAGAGTGGCCAGCCAGTAATGATCCGAAGAATACGAGGATCCTTCCGCAGGCTTTGCAGGATCAGGGAGGCCATGCAGCGTAGGTTAGCTGAGGCATTCGGTCCGGAGTCCTCTGGGTCACTAAGGACAACATGATCCGCAGCTACCTTCTCCCAGCCACGTACAAGTCCACGGGTTTCTTGGGACTGTAAATCATCCCTACAAGACTGCTGCTGCTGCTGATGCTGAGTGCCAGCCTCCACCTCCATGCTGACACAATCATTCTCCTCCTACTCCTCCTCCTCCTCCTCCTCCTCGTCCTCTTCCTGTCAGATGGGTGGGACAGCAGGAACACTGTCTGGATAAAGGGGGCCTTGAGAGGCAAGTAAGTCCTCCTCTTCCTGCCTCTGTTCTGCCTCAAGTGCCCTGTCCATTATTCCATGCAGCGTATGCTCCAACAGGTGGACAAGAGGTACAGTGTCACTGATGCATGCACTGTCACTGCTCACCATCCTTGTGGCCTCCTCAAACAGTGACAGGACAGTGCATGCATCCCTGGTCATGCCCCACTGGTGTGGTGAGAAAAAACTGAGCTCCCCTGACCCTGCCCTGGTGCCGTAGTCACACAGGTACTCATTGATGGCCCTCTACTGCATGTGCAGCCGCTGCAGCATGGCCAACGTTGAGTTCCACCTGGTGGGCATGTCACATATAAGGCGGTTCTTGGGCAGGTTCAACTCCTTTTGGAGCTCAGCCAGCCGAGCACAGGCATTAAATGATTGGCAGAAATGCACACAGACTTTCCTGGCCTGCTTCAGGACATCCTGTAAGCCCGGGTACCTGCCCAAGAACCGCTGCACCACCAGGTTAAGGACGTGAGCCACACAGGGCACATGGGTCAGTTGTCCCTGTCGGAGGGCGGAGAGGAGGTTGGTGCCATTGTTGCAAACCACCATTCCTGGCTTAAGCTGGCGTGGTGTCAACCACCTCTCGGCCTGCCCCTGCAGAGCTGACAAAATATCTGCCCCAGTGTGGATCCTGTCCCCCAAAAAAACCAGCGCAAGCACGGCATGGCATCGTTTTGCCTGCGTACTTGCGTAGCCCCTTGAACGCCTACGGAGCACCGCTGGTTCTGGGGACAGAGCACTGAAAGAGACCATGGAGGAAGAAGAAGAGGAGGGGGTGGAGGAGAGAGGTGTGTCACAACCAGTAGTAGCATTTTGGAGGCGTGGTGGCGGAACAATCTCCAACACTACTGCACCTTGTCCTGCATCTTTCCCAGCTGCCAGAAGAGTGACCCAATGGGCCGTGAAAGACAGGTAACGTCCCTGTCCATGCCTGCTGGACCATGAGTCAGCGGTAATATGCACCTTACCGCTGACTGCCATGTCTAGCGAGGCAAGGACATTGCCTTCCACATGCCGGTAGAGAGCCGGAATCGCCTTCCGTGAGAAAAAGTGGCGTTTGGGGACCTGCCACTGAGGAACCGCACATTTTACAAACTCAAGGAAGAGGGCCGAGTCTACCAACTGAAAAGGCAGCAGTTGAAGTGCTAGCAATTTAGCCAAGCTAGCATTCAACCGCCGGGCATGTGGATGGCTGGGAGTGAACTTCTTTCGACGGTCCAGCAGTTGGGGCAGGGAAATTTGCCTGCTATAATCGGACGTGGGTGTACAGCTAGCAGAGTGCCCTGAAGCACTTGGCTGTGACACACCTAATACTACACCTTCATTCCTCTCAGAGCAGGTTTCAGAGAGGACTGAAGGTCTAGTGGGGTTGGAGATCCCAGCTGATGAGGAGCAAGGAGAGGTCCGCTTTGTTCTTTGGTGTGGGTCTTTGAGGTACGCTTGCCAACGAGCTGCATGGCAGGTCAACATATGTCTGGTCAAGCATGTGGTGCCCAAGCGGCTGATGTTTTGGCCAAGCGAGATACGCGTGAGACATATGTATCAAATAGCAGCGGTGCGATCTGATGCACTCGTCTCAAAAAAGGCTGACACCAAAGAACTTTTAGAATAACGCGCAGAGGCAGAGCCTCGCACAGGCGGAGCTCTGTCATGTGATTCAGTCGGTGTGCTACCCCTAAGCTGGCCCCCCGGAGGGCATCCTGCCTCGTTGGACATCCTCCTCCTCCTCTCTCCTACCAGGCACCCACGTGGAGTCAGTGCCCTCATCATCTCCTCCCTCTTCATCGCTGGAGCAAACCTGGCAGTATGCTGCAGCTTGTGGAACATGACTGCCAGATTGCTGTCCTTCTTGAGCATCCCCTCTCTCTGCGCTCACGCTACTGCCTTCCTCTAGCTATGTATCATCATCAGAGCCTACAAAACACTGGGCATCCTCCTGGAGCATGTACCCAACACTGTGCTCGAAGAGTTCAGGGGACTCCTCAGGTGGACGTGGTGGGTCTAGGGAAGGAGTCACTGATGATGACATTGAGACGAGGGAAGAGGATGCGTTGTTAGCTGCTTTGCTAGTACCCTGAGCCTGGGTGAGAGAGGATGAGGAGGATGATGAGGGCTTGGTCATCCACTCTACCAAGTCTTCAGCATGATGCGGCTCAACACGTCCAGCTGCCGAAAATAAGGACAAGCGTGTCCCATGGCCACGTACTGATGATGACGATACACCACGTCCACGGCCAGCACTGTTGTCTCTAGACACAGAGCCTGCTTGCCCTCTTTTATCGGCTCGTGCCTGTCTGCCTCTCCTTGTTGGCCTTCCAGACATGGTAATGGCCTGAAGGGAGATGGGAAAACCAGCAATTGGGTAGTATATATTGTGCTGGAGGCACACAACACCCACTAACTCCTGCAGATGCCTTTATTATGGAACAGGAATTAAAGGGCAGATACTGGTGTATACTGTGATGTGCTGGAGGCACACAACACCAACTAACTCCGGCAGATGGCTCAATTAGAGAAGAGCTATATAGATGGATAATGGTGTATACTGCGGTCAGGGCACGCTGACAACACCCACAATCTCCTACAGCTGACTGAAAGCTTGACTTTCCATAGACACGGCAGCTCCTGGTAGTGCTCTAAAAATTCAGGCAAAAAGTCTGGCACTGTGAATTTATCCACCATTGGGAATTCAATTAGCAGATGCCTGCAACACAGAACACAATACAAACCCTAATGTCAGGCTTAACTCATAAATAATCTGGTCCCAATATAGGCCTCAATCTAAGCAGTATAGGCTGCTCTACGTGCGCCATGACGCTGGGACCATCTCTCTTCTGCATAGGACACACACAGCGGAAGATTCAGGAGTGTGACAGCATGGCGGATTGCGATAATTCAAGGCAGGTCGGTGGTGGGGGAGGTTATAGGAGGCACAAAGCCACCCCCATGAGTAAGGCTCAGATGGTGGAGATGGTGCGCATCCTTGAAAAGCACGACTACGATTGCAAGCTGTGCAACTATGGAAGGCCCAACAGCAGAAAGGACCTCATTTGGGAGAAGGTACTCGCCATTTGGAGGTCGAATTTTCGGTCCAATGAGCAAAAGATCAAATCCGAAAGCGATGGTCAGATTTAAAGCACCGCGAGCAAGAGCAAATGGAGTCCATCCATCACATAATCAAAAAAAGTAAGCAATATTTGTATCTAAACAATATGTATATGTGCTTTTTCCAAGTAGGTTTTGAAAATTCTAGATAATGTTTTCTCTAATCTTTGTCAGAATTCGTTTTTTTTAAATGAAGTTAAATATAAACATTTAAATGTGTTGTTTTGCCATTTTTTGGTTAAAAAATATATTTATACTCTTCTTTCAACAGGGAAGCACAAAAAAAGGAGGCTACAGACAAGCCGCTAGAGGGGACAAAGGGAAGCTATTCTCGCCAGGCCCCAACAGGGGGGACAAGGCCATCTTTCCCCCAAAATCATAAGTGACAACTTCAAACATACTCGTTTAGCCACTGACAGGGGTGATTCTAGGTGGGCCAAAGGCCCTGGGCTTATGGCGATAACTTAAGGGGTAAAGAACACTTTCCGGTTGCTGCCTGGCTCATCAGTGCCCATTAATGCAGTCTTGTCAGGGTAGACATGGCTAGAGGAGAGGCCCCGGGGATCATAGTCACACAGAGTCACACCTGCTAGAATGACCCTTATATATGCCCTATCCCATAGGAGAAAAGAGGTCTAAGGGCAACTGTATGAGTTTTTCAATGTTGGCACTTGACCAGTGTTTTCCCTTTGTAAAAGGACATCACCTTCCCTTTTCGATGCATTTTTAGGAGGAAAAAAAACACAGTGCAGCATGGTGTAGTCCACTAGTCATGAGTTTGTCATTGTCCCCAGTGCAAGTTTGGTCAACTAATGCAGAAAAATGGATGCTAGAAACACATGTGACTTGGGGGGGGTTTCATGAATGGTGTATTATTTATTTTTATTTAGAGGAAAGTGACTGCGTTCAGCTGAACCAGGATGTTGGTTTGGAGGCATGGGATATAACACCTGGACCCAGCGCAGACTTTCCTATTGTGGATATAACATCCCCTGACGAAAGTGAAACAGAGGGCCAAAGAGACCCAGAAGTGGAAGTAACTATTTGTGAGCCGTCTCTTGTTTGCAAGTAAGTATTCTTTGAATCTGGCTTCAAATGTGTATACATGAAAAAAATGTTTAGATGTCCAAAAGGAACACCCACTCCACACATTAGCAAAGTATGTAGTGCCTTAACATTAGCATGGAGATGGAAGAGGTGGAAGGAGCTGGCAGTGTTGCTCGGTACCCGAGTTTTGTATACTCGGGCACCAGGGCCAAGATTACAGAGTAGTTGCAGTGCATACATTCCTAGTAGTGTAGGTGCCTGAAGGGCAAGAAGGTTGCAAGCAACAATAGATTGGGTAGGTAAGTATTTCCTCAACGTAACTAGTAACCTGACCATAATTCACTATGTAGGGCCTCAGCCACTTGACCATCTTTACCTTAATACTTTTTTCTCTTCTTACAAGAACACATACTTCCAAGATGCACAATTGGCCATATGAGTGCAGATATGATGCAGGCTTTGATTGATTCTAGAGCAAATAAAGGAGGCTGCCACTGCTCTACAGGGAAGAATACGTGATTATGTCGACATGCTTGCCAAATTTTAAGTTCATCTTGCCTGAAGTTTTCTTCCACTTGTTGACTTGTGTTTGCAGTTTTAATATTTTCCATGTTTTTATTACTTTTAAGCCCTGGTTCACATTGATGCTACTTTGAAATCGCACTACTTCACTTGAAGTAGCGCGATTTCTAAGTAGTAAGGTCAGTGTATTTTAGGTGCTACCTGATAGACATTTGTGTGGCACAGATGTCTATTGAAGTCGCACCTGAAATTGGAAAAAGTAGTGCAGGAACTACTTTTTCAAATTGTTGCGGTGCCGCTAAATGAGATGTCAAGTACCGCAAGGTGGCTATGAGCCTTTGCTCGGGAGTAATGGCAAGCCGCATGCATGTGTCCTGTTTACTAATATAGGGGGTCAGCAATAGACAGTGAAAGCAGGGGTCTGTCATCTGGAGACAATTCCTGAAATCATCAGGATTATTCTCCTGGAGCTCCCGCAGCAAATGACAGAATTGACACACGGCACACAATTTTGGCCAACGCCCTTCTTACAAAATCCCACGGTTTTGTTGGCCAACAATCTGATCGTTTGTATGAGGCTTTAAATGTTTCCAAACTTTTCTCTCCAAAATTTCAGTACCCCAGCCTTTAGTTATCTGGCCTTGTGAGAGTTGATTATTTTGGTAATGTTTTCTTTTAATTACACATTTATTCCCTATAATGTATTTGTTTATTTTTAATACTATAACATCTTTGTTGTCTTTAAAATGTTCTGGTTGAGTTAGCAAGCAAACAAATCTGTATGCGTTTGAAACCCCAGTGATACATGCCAATAAGCTTTTTCCCATCTTTCTTATGAACATGAATTCATGCCCAATCATCAGTCATGTTTGAGATGTAAATATACAGCAATTAAGCACTTTACCAGACTCATTTTCATCTTGCTCTGAATAATCTCACATTAGGAGGCAGTCTTCATTTTCTGTGAAATGAAAATAAATATTTAAATAGAAGGTGCAATCAGCGCAAAAAAAAAAAAGCCCCAAAATGCAAGCTGAACACTGAAAGATTTTAACAAAAATAAATAACAAATGATAAAAATAAAGAACATTCAGTGCAATATAACCATAAAATATAGTCCAAAATGCTGGTGAACTACAAGTCCCAGGAAAGATTATTCCACCGGTGTAGATCAACAGTTTCAATAATGTTGATAGACCCTCCACCTTCAATCTAAGTTCTACGCTCACCTCTAAGCATGGACTCCTGCGCTAATAGGAAGTCATGGGAGCAGGTCCCACACAAAAGGTAGGTGACAGAAACCAATCAGTTAGAACTTCTCCTCCAGAACGATATCCTCAATGGGGCCATCAAACCGTATACTGTATATATAGAAAAAGAGGAGATCTAATGCTCACCGTGCAACCATTAAAATGTATTTATGTCCAAAAACAGACTACTCACATGGATTAAAACGATACAAGAATGTAGCACAACCGTGTGCTGTTAACTTCAAAGGATGGCAGTGGGTGACGTCATCCGTGCATGGCTCCTCCCCCATAAGCATTACGTTTGTCAGAACTTCCTCAGCTGGGCCTACCTGTTAGCTCAGGAGTCCATGCCTAGAGATGAGCGTAGAACTTAGGTGGAGGGTCCATCACCATTATTGAAACTGTTGTTCTACACCAGTGGAGTCATATTTTCTAGGACTTGTAGTTCACCAGCATTTTGGACTGTATTTTATGGTTATATTGCGCTGCACTTTCTTTATTTTTAGCAACTAAAAATAAATGGCTTAATTTTGTAATTTTTCCTTAAACTCAATGCATTAATGTAAATTACTAATTTTCTCTAGACTATAAAGTACAGGTAGAGAGAGCCTTGGGCAATAATCTCTAATACATGTATGGGAAACCAAATATGGAAACAAAAATGGACTTTCTTGGTGCCATAAAAAATAGTCACATAAAATAAAAGAATAAAAAAATATATAAATATTATTGTGGGTAAATATAAGTAAATATAAGTATTGAACACATCACCATTTTTCTACGTAAATATATTTTTAAAGGTGGTATTGACATTTTCCCAACATGTCGGTAACAACCCATGCCATCCATACATACAAAGAGACCAAAAACAAATAAATTCAGAAACTAAATTATGTGTAACAAAATGGAATGACACAGGGAAAAAGTACTGAACACATGAAGGAAAGGAGGTGCAAAAGGGCATGGAAAGCCAAGACACCAGCTGAAATCTATCAGTAATTAGAAAGCAATCCTGCCCCTTGTCAGTGCAAATTAATATCAGCTAGTTTAGTCTCAACTGATGGCCTATAAAAAGGCGTCTCATTACCAAGGTGTCACACAAGACACATCTCATGATGGGTAAAAGCAAAGAGATCGCTCAAGACCTTTGCAACCTTATTGCTGCAAAACATACTGATGGAATTGTTTGCAGAAGGATTTCTACACTTCTGAATGTTTCAGTGAGCACTGATGGGGCCATAATTTGGAAGTGAAAAGAACATCATTTCCAGGTGCTCCTCGCAGGATTTATAACAGAGCAGTGAAAATAATTATCAGGAGAGTTGTTCAAGAGCCAAGGGCCACTTGTGGAGAGCTACAGAAAGACCTGGAATTAGCAGGTACAATTGTTTTAAAGAAAACAATAAGTAATGTAATCAACCGCCATGGTCTGTATTCACGCTCACCACACAAGACTCCATTGCTGAAAAAAAGCATGTTGAAGCTTGCTGCACAACATTTAGACCAGCTTGAGAAATACTGGGAGAATATAGTCTGGTCAGATGAGACCAAAATTTAACTCTTTGGATGCCATAATACACACCATGTTTGGAGGTCAAATGGCACTGCACATCACCCCAAAAACACCCCCATACCAACAGTGAAGTTTGGAGGTGGGAACATCATGGTGTGGTGCTGTTTTTCAGCATACGGTACTGGCAAACTTAATTTGCTTGAAGGACGAATGAAAAACTATACCAAGACATTCTTGATATAAATCTGCTGCCAGGATGATGAAGATGAAATGAGGGCGGAAATTTCAGCAAGACCATGATCCCAAATACAAAGCCAAGGAAATGCTCAATTGGTTTTAAAGAGAGAAAACAAAGCTGCTAGAATGGCCCAGCCAATCACCTGACTTGAATCCAATAGAAAATCTATGGAAAGAACTAAAGATCAGAGTTCACAGAAGAGGCCCATTGAACCTTTAAGATTTGAAGACTGTGTGTGTGTAAGAATGGGCCAAAATCACACCTGAGCAATGCATGCGACTAGTTTTTCCATATAGGAGGCGTCTTGAAGTTGTCATTAACAACAAAGGTTTTTTAGTACCAAGTATTAAAACAATTTCAGTTAGTGTGTTCAATACTTTTTCCTGTGTCATTCCATTTTATTACACATAACTTAAAGCGGAGTTCCACCAGAAAGTAGTAGCTCCCCTGATCTGCTTCCTCCCCCCCTCCAGTGCCACATTTGGCACCTTTCAGTGGGGAGGGGGAACGGGTACCTGTTTTTGACAGGTACTTGTCCCCACTTCCGGGAGGCTGCACCACGGTGCCATCCCTCAGAAGTTCGCCCCCCCTCACCCTTCCTCTGCCACTGGCTCAGTTAGCAGTTTCCCTTACCACGAATGGCGGCAACAGCACCCAAGAGCCGATCCGAAAATCGCCTGCGGTGCTGACATCGCGGGCTCCCTGGACAGGTAAGTGTCCTTATTTTAAAAGTCAGCAGCTACAGTATTTGTAGCTGCTGACTTTTATTTTTTTTTTCTCAGGATGGAACGCCGCAAACTTATTTGTTTGGTTTCTTTATATGTATGGGTTGAATGGGTTGCTACCAACATGTGGTGAAAATTTCATGTTAATAGCGCCTTTAGAAATATATTTACCTAGAAAAATGGTGACGTGTTCAATACTTATTTTACCCACCATAATTATGTTATAAAAATCACTAAAAATAGTCCTAGCAACACAAGAGCATACATTATAGCCAGTGAAATATGTCTCTTGATACTCTTCCTCCATTGTGTACCCCCCTCCCAACCCCAGTCGCCACAATCTTTTGGTGCGATGGGGGTTAATATAGCTCTTTAGTTGTATTACCTCTGCTTCACCAGAAGATTGCGGCAGTGGGTGTGGGGGGAAATGCTATACAAAATTGAGGAAGACATTTACTAATAGAAAAGGAATCAGCACAAGGGACAGATCCAACTGACTGTAAGTTACGTCCCTTGTACTCAGTTTTCTGTTTGTGATTTTAGCTGCACAGGAGAGCAAAATCTGGACAGGGAGATATTTAAACAACATCTCCTGGGACAAATAAAAGAAAAAGATCCCAGAGCTCCCCTTCTCAACACCCCCTGGGAAAGGTATGCAAATAACCTCGTTCATAAAAAAATAAAGTACTGGGCAATATCATTGTAGCAAAGTCCTGGGCCCCTTAATGCCGCGTACACACGGGCGGACTGTATGGCGTACTTAGTCTGTCGAAACACATTTCAGCGGACAGTCCGCTCGTGTGTGGGCTTCAGCGGACTTTTTCAGCGTGCAGTCCGGCGTACTAAGAATTTCGGATTTTTCAAAATTCTGTCCGTCGTACTTTGGTTTCAGCGGACAATCCGCTCGTCAGTATGCTAGTTCGACGGACTAAGAATGGCGCATGCCCAGAAAGGATTTACACAGCGGAAGGGTGCTTTGCTGTGTATTGGACTTCCTATTTCTAGTCCCGTCGTACGTGCTGTACACGTCATCGCGCAAGCTTTCGACGGACTATTTGGGTATCCGTGTGTGGTCAAGTCCGTTCAGTGGAAAGTACGACGGACTGTCCGTCGGATTGTATGACGAACTAAGTACGCCATACAGTCCGCTCGTGTGTACGCGGCATTAGGCCTAATGGTGGCCTCCAGTGTCAGGGCCAGCTGACATCCTTCTGCATAGAGTGGGTTACAAGGCATGGTGGGTGTAATGCAAGATGAAAAGGGTGGGAGCTTGACACTTTTTGAATGCAAAGAGATCTATTGTCTCTTAAACAGGCAATGCAATGTTTATTGGCAGACTCTGAGACTTCTATAGACAGACAACCATACAGGTCAAGGCCTCCAGCTGGACACCACTTCTGGTAACACTCTTTCCTATGGCAACAATCTTGTAGAAGTTACTAACTATAATTGTATCCAACTATTTGCAACACGAACAGTTCTCTCTCATTAGACTTCAGATCCAATAGCCAATGGATCCCCTGAGCTTGCGTACTGTTAGCATTCAGTATCTTCCTCAAGTGTCACCCCCGCTTCCCTGCTGGGTCCATGGCTTGGCACTCACAGATACTCTTCAAGCGTTACCCCTGCTGACACGCTAGGTCCCTGTCTTGGCAATCACTGATGCTCCACAAGCGTCACCTCTACTGTCCCGCTGGTTCCCTGACTTGGCACTCGCTGAAGTTTTCCCACTTCTTCATCGTCTCCAGCTGGTGAGAAGTCTGCGCTGGTACTGGCCTCAACTTACTCACAGTGGTCTCTGGCTACAAGGGGGATGGTCCCTTAGTGGCAACAGCTTCCCCTCTACCTCTAACCACAACTGGTTCCCCGAACGGCAGAACCTTTACTTCTGGTTGGACTACAAGCTCACAGTCCCAACCATACGCTGCTCACCTGCTTCCGAATAGGCCTGGAGGTAGCCTAGCAGCCAGGTGTCCCGGGGTAGGCCTCAGGCTTACGGCCTAGCAGCTGGGGCAGCATGACACACGTCCACCCAGACAGCCATCCAGGTGGCACAGAACCCCGATCACCTGACTCCACCCAAAAAAATAGGCTCTCCCAGCAGGCCAATGGACCAATAAAATACCTGCCATAGGCTGAGACACCCCATTCATTCCTGATCTGCCCTTTCTATGCACTTATATTATCCAATGTCACCAGATACAGTGCCACCTAGTGACAAAAGAGAAAAGTGCAGCAAGTCCAGAAGTAGGGGGAAATCAGTTGATCTCCTAACAATTGGCCAGGGCAAATGTCGCCTGGTAACTAAATCTAATAGCAGCCCTGCCTAAACATCAGGGTTCTACACCATGTTTTACAAGGTAGAACTGTGAGTGAAAGCCTCATCCAGTAGAACGCATACATATTTTTGTTTCCATTTGGTATGGGGTTTAATTTTTAGTTTTCGTTTTTGAGAACGAATTGATCAAACACTGCTGATCGCTCAGTTCTCAGAGCTCCCTGAGCAGAGCGCTGGTCACTGTCTGTCGGCAGCTCTCTGCTCTGCCCCCCCGCACTGGGCTGTGAAGGGAGCAGAAGCGGCTTTCTTAGAGGCTGAGCCAGGTGGCGGTCCAGGCATGTGGGTGAATCCCAACTCCATTGTTGAGATCTTGCCCAACCCTGCACTGCCTCTGTGACATCAACCAACAGCGGGCTTTAGCCTTCTCCTTTAATCACTTAACAACCGGCCTATAGCCGAATGATGGCTACAGGGCGGTTTCTTAACTCTGGGAGGCCATCATATGACGTCCTCCCAGAATTCCACTCTTGCGCGCCCCCTGGGGCATCCGTGATCCACAGGACCCGGCGCATAAAGGATCGTGGTAAACGGCCGCTCATCGCGGCCATTTACCACGTGATCGCTCCGTCAAATGACGGAGTGATCACTTGTAAACAAACCCTCTCTGTACCGATCGGTACAGCGGAGGGAGAAGAGATCGGTGTCAGCAGCGCTGTGGGCTGCATCTTCAGTGCTCACATCATTGCTCACCGAAATTAACCCCTCAATGCTCTGCAATACCCGCCAATACTCTGCAATACCAGCCAATACTCTGCAATACCCGCCAATACTCTGCAGTACCCGCCAATACTCTGCAGTACCTGCCAATACTCTGCAATACCCGCCAATACTCTGCAGTATGCCAATACTCTGCAATACCCGCCAATACTCTGCAATACCAGCCAATACTCTGCAATACCCGCCAATACTCTGCAGTACCCACCAATACTCTGCAATACCCGCCAATACTCTGCAGTACCCGCCAATACTCTGCAGTACCCGCCAATACTCTGCAATACCAGCCAATACTTTGCAATACCCTCCAATACTCTGCAATACCCGCCAATACTCTGCAGTATCCAAATACTCTGCAATACCCGCCAATACTCTGCAATACCAGCCAATACTTTGCAATACCCGCCAATACTCTGCAATACCCTGCCAATACTCTGCCATAAATTGCCATACGCAGCCATACTCGGAGATACCCAGCCATACTTGGAGATACTCTGCAATACTCAGCAATACTCAGTGATACCCTGCAATACCCAGCCATAGACGCCCCCCCTCCGGTGCTTCTACCAATTCGCCAATACGATCAATAATAGACTCTTTTTTTTTTATTTCAGGCTTCCCAGCCTAGAGGTGAGATGTGGGGTCTTAATTACCCCATATCTCACTGTAAAGAGGACCTGTCATGCCATATTCCTATTACAAGGGATGTTTACATAAAAAAAAATTTGGGGGGGAAAAAATGTCAAACTAAAATAAATAAAGTAAAATGAACAATAAAAATTTTTTTTTTTTGAAGCGCCCCTGTCCCCATGTGCTCATCGCGGCCGTTTACCACGTGATCGCTCCGTCAAATGACGGAGTGATCACTTGTAAACAAACCCTCTCTGTACCGATCGGTACAGCGGAGGGAGAAGAGATCGGTGTCAACAGCGCTGTGGGCTGCATCTGCAGTGCTCACATCGCTGCTCACCGAAATTAACCCCTCAATACTCTGCAATACCCGCCAATACTCTGCAATACCAGCCAATACTCTTCAATACCCGCCAATACTCTGCAGTACCCGCCAACACTCTGCAGTATGCCAATACTCTGCAATACCCGGCAATACTCTGCAATACCAGCCAATACTCTGCAATGCCCGCCAATACTCTGCAGTACCCGCCAATACTTTGCAATACCCGCCAATACTCTGCAATACCCGCCAATACTCTGCAGTACCCGCCAATACTCTGCAATACCCGCCAATACTCTGCAATACCAGCCAATACTTTGCAATACCCTCCAATACTCTGCAATACCCGCCAATACTCTGCAGTATGCCAATACTCTGCAATACCCGCCAATACTCTGCAATACCAGCCAATACTTTGCAATACCCGCCAATACTCTGCAATACCCTGCCAATACTCTGCCATAAATTGCCATACGCAGCCATACTCAGAGATACCCAGCCATACTTGGAGATACTCTGCAAAACTCAGCCATACTCAGTGATACCCTGCAATACCCAGCCATAGACGCTCCCCCACCCTCCGGTGCTTCTACCAATTCGCCAATACGATCAGTAATAGACTCTTTTTTTTTTTTCAGGCTTCCCAGCCTAGAGGTGAGATGTGGGGTCTTAATTACTCCATATCTCACTGTAAAGAGGACCTGTCATGCCATATTCCTATTACAAGGGATGTTTACATAAAAAAAATTTGGGGGGGGGGGGGGGGGGAAATGTCAAACTAAAATAAATAAAGTAAAATGAACAATAAAAAAAAATTTTTTTTGAAGCCCCCTTTCCCCATGTGCTCATCGCGGCCGTTTACCACGTGATCGCTCCGTCAAATGACGGAGTGATCACTTGTAAACAAACCCTCTCTGTACCGATCGGTACAGCGGAGGGAGAAGAGATCGGTGTCAGCAGCGCTGTGGGCTGCATCTGCAGTGCTCACATCGCTGCTCACCGAAATTAACCCCTCAATACTCTGCAATACCAGCCAATACTCTGCAATACCCGCCAATACTCTGCAGTACCCGCCAATACTCTGCAGTACCCGCCAATACTCTGCAATACCCGCCAATACTCTGCAGTATGCCAATACTCTGCAATACCCGCCAATACTCTGCAATACCAGCCAATACTCTGCAGTACCTGCCAATACTCTGCAGTACCCGCCAATACTCTGCAATACCCGCCAATACTCTGCAATACCCGCCAATACTCTGCAATACCAGCCAATACTTTGCAATACCCACCAATACTCTGCAATACCCGCCAATACTCTGCAATACCCTGCCAATACTCTGCCATAAATTGCCATACGCAGCCATACTCGGAGATACCCAGCCATACTTGGAGATACTCTGCAATACTCAGCCATACTCAGTGATATCCTGCAATACCCAGCCATAGACGCCCCCCCACCCTCCGGTGCTTCTACCAATTCGCCAATACGATCAAAGCCAGACTCTTTTTTTTTTTTTATTTCAGGCTTCCCAGCCTAGAGGTGAGATGTGGGGTCTTAATTACCCCATATCTCACTGTAAAGAGGACCTGTCATGCCATATTCCTATTACAAGGGATGTTTACATAAAAGTGTTTACATAAAAAAAAATTTGGGGGGGGGGGAAAAAATGTCAAACTAAAATAAATAAAGTAAAACGAACAATAAAAAAAAAATTTTTTTGAAGCGCCCCTGTCCCCATGTGCTCGCATGCAGAAGCAAACGCATACGTAAGTCCCGTCCACATATGAAAACGGTGTTCAAACCACACATGTGAGGTATCGCTGCGAACGTTAGAGCGAGAGCTCCATATCTCACTGTAAAGAGGACCTGTCATGCCATATTCCTATTACAAGGGTTGTTTACATAAAAAAAATTTTGGGGGGGAAAAAATGTCAAACTAAAATAAATAAAGTAAAATGAACAATAAAAAAATTTTTTTTTTGAAGCGCCCCTGTCCCCATGTGCTCATCGCGGCCGTTTACCACGTGATCGCTCCGTCAAATGACAGAGTGATCACTTGTAAACAAACCCTCTCTGTACCGATCGGTACAGCGGAGGGAGAAGAGATCGGTGTCAGCAGCGCTGTGGGCTGCATCTGCAGTGCTCACATCGCTGCTCACCGAAATTAACCCCTCAATACTCTGCAATACCCGCCAATACTCTGCAATACCAGCCAATACTCTGCAATACCCGCCAATACTCTGCAATACCCGCCAATACTCTGCAGTACCCGCCAATACTCTGCAGTACCCGCCAATACTCTGCAATACCCGCCAATACTCTGCAGTATGCCTATACTCTGCAATACCCGCCAATACTCTGCAATACCAGCCAAATACTCTGCAGTACCCGCCAATACTCTGCAGTACCCGCCAATACTCTGCAATACCTGCCAATACTCTGCAATACCCGCCAATACTCTGCAGTACCCGCCAATACTCTGCAGTATGCCAATACTCTGCAATACCCGCCAATACTCTGCAATACCAGCCAATACTTTGCAATACCCACCAATACTCTGCAATACCCGCCAATACTCTGCAATACCCTGCCAATACTCTGCCATAAATTGCCATACGCAGCCATACTCGGAGATACCCAGCCATACTTGGAGATACTCTGCAATACTCAGCCATACTCAGTGATACCCTGCAATACCCAGCCATAGACGCCCCCCCACCCTCCGGTGCTTCTACCAATTCGCCAATATGATCAAAGCCAGACTCTTTTTTTTTTTTTTTTTATTTCAGGCTTCCCAGCCTAGAGGTGAGATGTGGGGTCTTAATTACCCCATATCTTACTGTAAAGAGGACCTGTCATGCCATATTCCTATTACAAGGGATGTTTACATAAAAGTGTTTACATAAAAAAAATTTGGGGGGGGGGGGGGAAATGTCAAACTAAAATAAATAAAGTAAAATGAACAATAAAAAAAATTTTTTTTTGAAGCGCCCCTGTCCCCATGTGCTCGCATGCAGAAGCAAACGCATATGTAAGTCCCGTCCACATATGAAAACGGTGTTCAAACCACACATGTGAGGTATCGCTGCGAACGTTAGAGCGAGAGCAATAATTCTAGCCCTAGACCTCCTCTGTAGCTCAAAACATGTAACCAGTAAAAAAAAATTAAAGCGTTGCCTATGGGGAAATGTCAGAATTGTCCTGGGTGCTCCAGAACACCTGATGGCGCTCCCTGCATGTTGGGCCTCTGTATGTGGCCACGCTGTGTAAAAGTCTCACACATGTGGTATCGCCATAGCAGAATGTGTTTTGGGGTGTAATTTGTGGTATGCATATGCTGTGTGTGAGAAATAACCTGATAATATGACAATTTTGTAAAAAAAAAAAAAGGAAAATAAATCTTGATTTTGCAAAGAATTGTGGGAAAAAATGACAACTTCAAAAAACTCATCATGCCTCTTACTAAATACCTTGGAATGGCTTCTTTCCAAAAAGGGGTCATTTAGGGGGTATTTGTACTTTTATGGCATGTTAGGGTCTCAAGAATTGAAATAGGCCGTCAGTACTTCAGGTGTGATCAATTTTCAGATATTGGCACCATAGCTTGCGGACTCTATAACTTTCACAAAGACCAAATAATATCCACCAATTTGTACTTATTTTTACCAAAGATATGTAGTAGTGTACATTTTGGCCAAAATTTATGAAGAAAAATTACTAATCTGCTAAATTTTATAACAGAAACGAAGAAAAATTCATTTTTTTACAGAATTTTCTGTCTTTTTTCTTTTATAGCAAAAACCCCCCCCCAAATACCACCAAAAGAAAGCTCTATTTGTGTGAAAAAAAGGACAAAAATTTCATATAGGTCCAGTGTTGCATGACTGAGTAATTGTCATTCAAAATGTGAGAGCACTGAAAGCTGAAAATTGGTCTGGTTATTAACCACTTGAGGACCGCCGTATTGCCATTGTACGTCAGCACAATGGCACAGGCAGGCATAATCACGTACATCTACGTGATTGCCTTCCAGCGGGTGGGGGGTCCCATCGGACCCCCTCCCGCTGGTTACGGCGGTCCGATTCGGTCCAGCAGCGATCCGTGATGAGGGGATGGCCGTTCGTTTTCGGCCACCCCCTCTGGATCGCTCCTGGCCAATGAGAAGCTTCCTCCCCTGTGTATTGTTTACACAGGAAGGAGGAAGTGATGTCATTCTCCTCGGGGCGGTCTTTTTGACCGGACTACGAGGAGAAGAGTAAAAGTAAGTCTGCACGAACACTACACTGACATGTAGGTACACACAGGCACACAAACCCCCCCCGATCCCCCCCCCGATCGCCCCCCGATCCCCCCCCCGCCCCCCCTCCCCCCCCAGTCACAGTGTCACTGATTGCATTGATCATTTCTTTACTGATCAATGCATTCAGTGTCAGTTGTGACAGTAAAAACTGTCAGGACAGTTAGTGTTAGGTCCAGGGTAGCCCCCTATCACCCCCCAATAAAGATTTAACCCCCTGATTGCCCCTAGAGTTAACCCTTTCACCCCCTTTTGCCAGTGTCACTAAGCGATCATTTTTCTGATCGCTGCATGTGTCGCTAGTGTCGCTAGGTAGCTAGTTATTTTTTTAGGTTCACCGCCAGGTTTTTATATCGCTAGGTACCCCGATATACTACCCAATAATGTTTTTAACCCCCTGATTGCCGCTAGTTAACCCTTTCACCCCCTTTTGCCAGTGTCACTAAGCGATCGTTTTTCTGATCGCTGCATTAGTGTCGCTACAGTCGCTAGGTAGCTAGTTATTTTTTTAGGTTCACCGCCAGGTTTTTATAGCGCTAGGTACCCCGATATACTACCCAATAATGTTTTTAACCCCCTGATTGCAGCTAGTTAACCCTTTCACCCCCTTTTGCCAGTGTCACTAAGCGATCATTTTTCTGATCGCTGCATGTGTCGCTAGGTAGCTAGTTATTTTTTTAGGTTCACCGCCAGGTTTTTATATCGCTAGGTACCCCGATATACTACCCAATAATGTTTTTAACCCCCTGATTGCCGCTAGTTAACCCTTTCACCCCCTTTTGCCAGTGTCACTAAGCGATCGTTTTTCTGATCGCTGCATTAGTGTCGCTACAGTCGCTAGGTAGCTAGTTATTTTTTTAGGTTCACCGCCAGGTTTTTATAGCGCTAGGTACCCCGATATACTACCCAATAATGGTTTTAACCCCCTGATTTCCGCTAGTTAACCCTTTCACCCCCTTTTGCCAGTGTCACTAAGCGATAATTTTTCTGAACGCTGCATCAGTGTCGCTAGTGTCGCTAGGTAGCTAGTTAACTAGGCTCCCAAAAAGTCCCCCACATGTGGTATCCCCGTACTCGGGAGAAGCAGCAGAATTTATTTTGGGGTGTAATTTGACTTCTGCCCATAGCATGTGTGAGCAATATATCATTTAGTGACAACTTTGTGCAAAAAAAAAAAAGTTTGTAATATTCCCGCAACTTTTGGCAAAATATAAAATATTCCATGGACTCAACATGCCTCTCAGTAAATAGCTTGGGGTGTCTACTTTCCAAAATGGGGTCATTTGGGGGGGTTTTGTGCTATTTTGGCATTTTATGGCCTTCGAAACTGTGATAGGTAGTGAGGAGTTAAATCAAAAATTTGCACCCTTAGAAATCCTGAAGGTGGTGATTGGTTTTCGGGGTGCCGTGCGCGACTAGACTCCCAAAAAGTCCCACACATGTGGTATCTCCGTACTCGGGAGAAGCAGCAGAATGTATTTTGGGGTGTCATTTCACATATAACCATGGCATGTGTGAGCAATATATCATTTAGTGACAACTTTTTGTAAAAAAAATTTTTTTTTTTTTTTTTTGTCATTATTCAATCCCTTAGGACAAAAAAAATAAATATTCAATGGGCTCAACATACCCATCAGCAATTTCCTTGGGGTGTCTACTTTCCAAAATGGGGTCATTTGGGGGGGATTTGTACTGCCCTGCCATTTTAGCACCTCAAGAAATGAGATCGGCAGTCATAAATTAAAAGCTGTGTAAATTCCAGAAAATGTACTCTAGTTTGTAGACGCTATAACTTTTGCGCAAACCAAAAAATATACGCTTATTGACATTTTTTTTACTAAAGACATGTGGCTGAATAAATTTTGCCCTCAATGTATGACTAAAATTTAGTTTATTCGATTTTTCTTATAACAAAAAGAAGAAAATATCTTTTTTTTTCAAAATTTTCGCTCTTTTTCCATTTATATCGCAAAAAAAAAAAATCGCAGAGGCAATCAAATACCATCAAAAGAAAGCTCTATTTGTGGGAAGAAAAGGACGCAAATTTCGTTTGGGTGCAATATTGCATGACCGCGCAATTACCAGTTAAAGCAGCGCAGTGCGAAATTGCAAAAAGACCTCTGGTCCTTAAGGTGTTTATTGGGCCGGAGCTGAAGTGGTTAAGGGTGTTTAAGTGCCCAGTGGTCAAGTGGTTAAAGAAAATGGGGAACAGTCCTGTTCGCTTATGATGCAATCCCCCAAAAAAGGCACATTAAAAGCAAAAAAGTCAGGAAATATTTAAAGTGACATCACTGGGCCTTACTGCAAGATCCTAGGAAAGCTCAGGGTCCCAAATCTCATGAAAAAGCGGAAAATAAAGAAACTTTGTTCCGCAAAAGGTCAGAAGTGTGTGAACAAATGAACATTAAGTTTCCACTGCATGAGTCCACGTTGCTGCCATTCTCCCCTGTTGTAATTGGCGTTACTTGTGCCATGGCATATCTGTTTTCAGTGGAATGACCCTTTAAAAAAAAAAGTCTTGTGTACTTGCCAGCGCTCTTTTTCTGGTTTGCTAATCACAAAGAGCTGCATCAAAACCCATAAGCAGTTCCACGGGACTCCTGTGAAAATTCTGAGAATCCTCATTGGCGACCCATTGTGTTATGTTCTTGTGACTGTGCCGGACTTATTGAATCAATGTTCTTGCGGGATTGCAGGTGTGGGGTTGGTGCTGTGAAAATGATTTCACATTCACAATGTGACACCTTGGACATAATTTTTGAGATTCACCCCTGTAGTGACCTGGGTTGTTGACTTCAGTAAATAAAAAAGCCCAAAAATGATATCTATATATATATGTATGTATGTATGTATGTATGTATATGTGTGTATGTATGTATGTGTGTGTATATATATATATATAGATATCTATATATATGTGTGTGTATATATAGATATCTATATATATATATATATGTGTGTGTGTGTGTGTATATATATATATATATATATATATATATATATGTATATATATATATATATATATATATATATATATATATATATATAATGGCGGTAGGACCCTGTGCTACCAGGAGGATTGCTGGTTTACGCCAGATTTTGGAGAGAAGGGCACGCTGATTGCACAGCTGTATTCTGGGCTATTTAGTTTTGACCTGGCTATGGCTCAGGGTTCCACCCAACAGACAGGAAGTCTGTGCATGGGAGTCAGGTGGACTCCCATTCCTATGAGAGGAGTCAGAGGCTGCATGGGTGAGCATGCAGCCAGAGCATGCATGTCTGCAGGAGGCAGACATACTTGGTGACAGAGCAGCAAGATGCTGATCAGGAGTGAGCTAGGGGAAAGCTTAACTCTAGGAAACACTTTTGGGTCTAAGGAGCAGACCTAAGGCCTAGGCTAAAGGCCTGAATCAGCCGTATGGGAAGAATGTAAGCCAGGGGGCTAAAGTATTGAGTGTACAAGATACAGTAATGGTGGAACCCCCCTGCGTGGGTACTGATGTCTTTGTGAACTTTTCTGTGCTTTAAAATAAAAGTGGGCTACCAGGCCCTTAAAAATACAGTTTTGTACTGGGGTACTCATTGGAAAACGCACCTACCGTTTAAGTCTGATAACCCCAATCTTACAATATATATTTAAAATTACCAAAATTGATTAAGAGTTATTGTTATTCAGCACAAAAAAATATGATTTTTCTTCTTTCATTATTATATGAGAATTTGGATTTACATTGACTTTAAACATATACAATTTTCTTTTGATTTTCTCCTTTAGATTTACCAAAACCATATAATATGAGGTCAAACCTAAACACTTTCAATTTGTATGCTATCAGGCAGGCCCTTCCACTACATTGTTAGGCTTGCTAAAGTTATGAGACTGCATAGCATAAGAAAGACCCAGTGCTACTACCAGCATCCTGCTTGCACTTTGGGCCAGTAGTAGTAGTACAAGGACCCAATGCCACTACCTGCATTCTTTCTGCACTTTGGACCAGTAGTACTATATTTTAGAAGGACCCAGTGTAACTACCAGCATCCTGGCTGCATTTTAAACCAGCAGTAGTAGGAGTAGGAGGATCCAGTACCACAATCAGCACCCTACCCGCACTTTGAACAGCAGTGGTAGGAGTTCCCTGTGTTCTGCCCTCACAATGTGTTTGTAGTACAAGGCTGGGCAGACAGCTAACAACTTCCCAATAAAGACTGAGGCCGAAGGGGTAACAGTTGTAATCTTTACTGAGAATTAGATTTAAGTTTAAGTTTGTAAAACTGCAAACACAAATTATAAAAGTATGCATTAGCATTAAACATTACATTACAAATGCAATTAGTATCAGGCATGCTACATTAGTGTAAGTCACTAGCTAACATAAAGTGGCCTAGCTGAAAGAAATCCCTGACAGAAAAGTACTACCAAACACACATAAAAATGCAATTGAATTAGTAGAACACATACTACATAATATCAATACTATTCAATGACGGCCTACATACAGACTTATGCTTCCAAGGCCAGTTTTAAGAAATAGTGGAGTTATTCCAATGCTTCTTCACTGCAGGAGGTATTAGGCAATATACCTGCTGGACAGGAAGTAGGCGTAATATACTACAGTTCCTGCCAGTAATGGATGACAATTTAAAGCAACAGTAAGATAATAAATATATACTGTATGGTGATCAGAACACTCCCCATCTGGCATAATAATTATTATGCCACTATGTTTCTTTTTTAAGAAATAAAACAACTTCAGAAATAGGTCTAAGGTACACCTTAGGGGTGCCCTGTCTCATGACCTTAACTTCGACCTTTCTAACCTTACTATCATTACTAGGTACAGTCTCAACAATGAGTCCAACTGGCCATTTGTTTCTGTGGACCTTAGCGTCTTTTAGTAGAACGACATCACTGACTTGCAGAATAGGTTTGTCAACTTGCCATTTTTTGCGTGACTGGAGCGTCACCAGGTACTCGTGTTTCCATCTTTTCCAGAACATGTCTGTAAGACTCTGAACTTGCTTCCATTGTTTGGTGTATGGGTATTTGAGACCAAAGTCTCCTGTGGGAGCTGACACTGTTTCAATCTGAGTCAAAAGCATTGCAGGTGTCAAGACTGCTGGCATTTTTGGATCTGTTGACACTGGAACTTAAGGTCCAGCGTTCATGAGGCCCATGACTTCAGATCTGATGATGAGGATTTTGGCTTGCGTAAGATAATTGCTATTATACTTGTCAGTGTTAGTAGCTCTGCAAAAGAATTTGGCTAGGTGAATAAGCTTTCTTATTGCTCGTATGAGTGACTTCCAGCTGGAGAATCTTTCAAACCTGTGTGCCAAGATCGCCTCTAGTAGTTATGGTACTGAAGGCTGTAACTTGTGCCTGTACCTCTTTGTCGTTGTATTGTTCTGGATCACAAAGAGATGCTTCAAAACCCTTAAGAAGTTTCACTGGACTCCTGTGAAAATTCAGAGAATCCTCATTGGCGACCCATTGTGTTATGTTCTTGTGACTGTGCCGGACTTATTGAATCAATGTTCTTGCGGGATTGCAGGTGTGGGGTCGGTGCTGTGAAAATGATTTCATATTCACAATGTGACACCTTGGACAAGGGCTCTGCAAGATGGGCTATTATGGAAAAAAGACACTTGCCAAATTCACAGAAACATAATGTTCCGTGCACAGATGGAACAAAAACAAAAGTTCCATTCTGCTGAATGCTATTAATTCTGTGCCTGACTATAACAGGTGTAAGCCTATAATTTTTGAGATTCACCCCTGTAGTGACCTGGGTTGTTGACTTAAGTAAATAATAAAGCCCACAAAAAAAAAAAATATAAAAAAAAGAAAAAAAAAAAAAAAAAAAAAAAAATATATATATATATATATATATATATATATATATATATATATATATATATATATATATATATATATTTAAAATTAACAAAATGGATTAAGAGTTATTGTTATTCAGCCCAAAAAACTGTGATTTTGTTCTTTCATTTTTATATTAGAATTTTGATTTACATTTACTTTAAAGTCTAAAGCTGGATACATACTATACAGATTTCTATTGATTTTCTCCTTTAGATTTACCAAAACCATATAATATGAGGTCAAACCTAAACACTTTTAATTTATATGCAATCAGGCAGGCCCTTGTACTACATTGTTGAAGGTAAATCTAAAAGAAATCTAACAACAAAAGTTGTATAGTGTGTATCCAGCTTTAGTGTAGCCAGGATAAAATCCAGAAAAATCATTGCAATGGACATAACTGTAGTCAGTGGGATGTGTCCCTTGTGCTGATTCCTCTTCTTTTAGTTGAACTCCTCCTTCGCTCATGCCCCCCACCCCTGCTACTGTAATCTTCTGATGCGATAGGATTTGATACAACTAATGCCCCGTATACACGATTGTAATTCTCGTCGGAAAAAGCTCTGATGGTTTTCCCATTGGAATTCTGATGGAATTCCGCTCAAACTGTCTTGCCTACACACGGTCACACCAAATTCCGACCGCCAAGAACGCGTGACGTACAAAACATATGACGGGACTAGAAAAAGGAAGTTCAATACCTAACAGCCAATAGCTTCCATTTCGTAGTTGAATCTGAGCAGGCGTGAGTTTTTGCGCGTCGGAATTGCATACACACGATCAGAATTTCCATTAGAAATTTTTCCCATTGGGAAAATTGAGAACATGCTATCAAATTTTTGCTGGCCGGAATTCAGCCAGCTAAATTCCAATGGAGCATACACACGGTCGCATTTTCCGATGAAAAGCTCTCATCGGTCTTTTGCTGGCCGAAATTCCGATCGTGTGTACGCAGCAAAAGGGGCTGTCATAGGCTTTCATCAAGTGCGCCTGACTACGCCCACCCTTTCGACACAGGTTCACAATTCATGTGTGGTGCTACCCCCGCAGGAGTCGCTGCTTGTATTGGGTCCTCTGCTCTTACCTTGACCTCTGCAATGACCTTTGCACCTCTGACACCTCGGTTATAAATGTATTATCTTCCCTTGTTCCTGGTCACCTAGGCTGCATGCTTGGATAAGAGCCTGGTATGGACTTTGGGGGGGGGGCTTTTTTTTTTTGCTTTTTTTTGTTTGAGTATCCCCCTTATAATCCATACCAGACACTAAGATTCTTGCTTGGAATTTGCAGGTTCCTTCATGCCATTTTTTTTTTTTTTTGGTTTGTTCCAGTTTGCTCTTGAGTTATTTCTGGAATTAAGTTTAGGGTCTGTGTTGAAGAGCTTGTATACATGGAATCAGTTGACGTTAGTTTGAGATGCTTCTGACATCATTCAAAATTAATTGACAGATTCATTTAACCTACAGTTGACCTTCTTATGACCTGCATTTGACCTGCTTCAAGCAGGTTCTGTACTTACATAACATTGTATAGGAATGCACAACACATTAGAAGTGAACAAAAGACTGTTGACACAGACCTGAACTTGTCTAGAGAGTTTGTTTGGTACATTAGTTCACCAATACATTTTTTCTTTTTACACACCCCAGAGGTTCCTAAACCCTTGACATTTATTATGAAAGTAATGACTAAATAAGTCAATTTTGTCATGCCACCTTCTATCTTTCCAAGTCCCCCCAACCAAAAGAGAGTTGCATATTGCAGGAGAAGTTCCGGTAATTGGAATTTTCAGTTGAACGTTAATTTGCAAATATTGAACGATCTTGGAATTGGGCACCCCAGTATGCTGTGGGAGAAAAAAAAGATGTCTTTCATTTTTCAGCTTTACTACCTGTCAAACATGATAGGTTTACTATAAGCATCTACAGTGCTTCAATTATATCTCAATAAACAGTATGTTTTCACATGAGAACATTGTAACTGGTAAAATACTGTTATTTAGCTGTCAGATGAGAAACGTGTATATAAGTACTATTTTACCTGTCATAAGATTTAGAAACTCACCACATATTTTCATGTTTCATTGAGCTTGCTGAAGTTATGAGACTGCATAGCATAAGAAAGACCCAGTGCTACCACCAGCATCCTGCTTGCACTTTGGGCCAGTGGTAGTACAAGGACCCAATGCCACTAACTGCATTCTTTCTGCACTTTGGACCAGTAGTAGTATATTGTAGATGGACCCAGTGTAACTACCAGCATCCTGGCTGCACTTTAAACCAGCAGTAGTAGTAGGAGGAGGACCCAATACCACAATCAGCATCTTGCCTGCACTTTGGATCAGTATTATTAGGAGTAGCCTGTGCCAATACAAGCACCCTGCCTAAACTTTGAATCAGTAGTTTTAGGAGGACCCAAAGCAACTATCAGCATCGCGCTGAACTTTGGACCAGCAGTATTAGGAGGAGGAGGATCCAGTACCACAATCAGCATCCTGCCTCTACTTTGGACAGTAGTAGTAGGCAGAGGCGGCTCTCTAATTAGGCAAATTAGGCGATTGCCTAAGGCCCCGCAGTCTCAAGGGCCTCGCAATCGACTAATTTGCCTGTGATCAATGCGGTGGCAGCATGTGCGGGGAGCGGGACAGTAGAGTCCTCTAGGTGGCGCAGTGGCTGGATGACAGACGGCATGAGGGCGGCATGTCCATGTGGGACCCTCACCTGAGCTTCTCTCTTGTGCCGCTCACCAGACCTCTCCTCCGCACCTGCCTCCTATTTGGTTCTGGAGTGGGGGGGGGGGGGGGTTGCTGAAAAACCACCCAGCTGGATAGTCCCACCATGAGTGTGAAGAGGGAGGAACTCTTATGCTGCCGACCAGAGGAAAGGTGAGTGCCCGTGCCGCGCAGCCTTCCCTGTGTGCCTGAATAGGAGGAGCGGTGGGGAGACTGCACATAGATAGTGGAATTGATTTTTCCATATTACTCCATACAGCCGCTGAATGTCTGCAGGGAGGAGAGGTGATCATTCAGCGGTTGCATGGAGGAATATGGAAAAATCAATTCCACTATCTATGTGCAGTCTCTCCACCATTCCTATCTAACTTTTTCTGCATCCCCGTACTCTCCGGCCCCTCTGTGTACTCCCTGGCTCCGCCCCTCTGTGTTCTCCCTGGCTCCGCCCCTCCGTGCGCTCCCTGGCCCCGCCCCTCCTGCTCTCCAGCCCCTCCGTGTGCTCACTGGCTGCACCCCTCCTGCTCTCCAGCCCCTCCTTGTGCTCCCTTTCTCCACGCATCCTGCTCTTCACCCCCTCCCTTTGCTCCCTGGCTCCGCCCCTCCTGCTCTCCAGCCCCTCCTTGTGCTCACTGGCTCCGCCCCTTCTTGTGCTCCCTTTCTCCACGCCTCCTGCTCTTCAGACCCTCCCTTTGCTCCCTGGCTCCTCCCCTCCTGCTCTCCAGCCCATTCTTGTCCTCGCTGGCTCCACCCCATTTCGCTAGCACCCCCTGCTCTCCAATTCTTTCTGCCTCCCCTCTCAAGCTCCCCCCAGCACTCTTCACCCCCCACCCTTAGCACTATCTGGCCCCCAGCACTCTCCACCCTACACCCCCTGCGGCTCTCTCTGGCCCCCAGCACTCTCCACCCCACACCCCCAGCACCCTCCACCCCCAGCACTCTCCGGCCCCCACCCCCCAGTACTCTCTGGCCCCCAGCACTCCCTGCCCCCCACCCCCCAGCACTCTCTGGCCCCCAGCACTCTCTGCCCCCACCCCCAGTAATCTCTGGCCCCCACCCCCAGCACTCTCTGGCCCCCAGCACTCCCCGCCCCCCAGCACTCCCCGCCCCCCACCCCCCAGCATCTCTGGCCCCCACCCCCCAGCACTCTCTGGCCCCCCAGCACTCTCTGCCCCCAGCACTCTCTGCCCCCACCCCCAGTAATCTCTGGCCCCCACCCCAGCACTCTCTGCTCCCCACCCCCCAGTACTCTCTGGCCCCCAGCACTCTCCGCCCCCACCCGAGCATTCTCTGGCCCCCAGCACTCTCCGCCCCCCCACCCCAAGCATTCTCTGGCCCCCAGCACTCTCCGCCCCCCACCCCCAAGCATTCTCTGGCCCCCAGCACGCTCCGCCCCCCACCCGAGCATTCTCTGGACCCCAGAACTCTCCACCCCCCACCCCGAGCATGCTCTGGCCCCAGCACTCCTCCGCCCCCCACCCCGAGCATTCTCTGGACCCCAGACTCTCCACCCCCCACCCCGTCATTCTCTCTCTGCCCCCAGCCACTCTCCGCCCCCCACCCCCGAGCATCCTCTGGCCCCCAGATCTCTCTGCCCCCCAGCATTCTCTGGCCCCAGCACCCTCCACCCCCACCCCCAGCATTCTCCGTCCCCACCCCCCAGCACTCTCCGTCCCCACCCCCCAGCACTCTCCGGCCCACCCCAGCAGCCTCTAACAGCTTCTCCTGCTCTTTTGCCCCCCCAGGGGCTACAGACAGGGACAGATCTCTAGATCTCTCTCACCCCCTTTCCTCACCCCCTCTTTCTCACTTCCCCCTCTCTCTCTTACCCCCTCTCTCCCCCTCTATCTTTCACTCCCTCCCCCCTCTCTCTTACCCCTCTCCCTCCCTCCCTCCCCCCTCTTCTCTTACCCCCCTCTCCCCCCCCTCTCTCACCACACTCCTCCCCTTACCCCTTCCCACCCCTCTCTCTCTCCTTTCCCTCCCTCTCACCCTTCTCTCCCATCCCTCCCTTCTCTCCCTCCCTCCCTTCTCTCCCATCCCTCCCTTCTCTCCCATCCCTCGCTCTCTCCCATCCTCGTTCCCTCCCATCCCTGCTCTCTCTCCTTCCCTCGCTCTCTCCTTCCCTCGCTCTCTCCCCTCACTCTCTCCCCTCCCTCACTCTCTCCCCCTCCCTCACTCCCTCCCCTCCCTCACTCCCTCCCCTCCCTCACTCCCCTCCCTCACTCCTTCCTCGCTCTCTCCCCTCCCTCACTCCCCTTCCCTCGCTCTCTCCCCTCCCTCGCTTCTCTCCCCCTCCTTCTCTCCCTTCCCTCCCTCTCTCCCTTCCCTCTATCCTCCCCCTTCCCTTCCCCCTTCCCTTCCCCTTCCCTTCCTCCTTCCCTTCCTCCTTCCCTTCCCTCCCTTCTCTCCCTCCCACTCTCCCTTCCTTCCTCTCTCCCCTTGCCTCCCTCTCTCCCTCCGCTTCCCTCCCTCTCTCCCTCCCTCCCCTTCCCTTCCCTCTCTATCTACCTTCCTCCCTCTCTCCCTTCCTTCCCTCCCTCTCTCCTATCCCTTCCTTCCCTCCCTCTCTCTCTCCCTTCCCTCCCTCTCTCTCTCCCTTCCCTCCCTCTCTCTCTCCCTTCCCTCCCTCTCTCTCTCCCTTCCTTCCCTCTCTCTCTCTCTCTCTCTCTCTCTCTCCCTTCCTTCCCTCCCTCTCTCCCTTCCTTCCCTCCCTCTCTCCCCTCCATTTCTTCCCTCTCTCCCCTCCATTCCTTCCCTCTCTCCCCTCCATTCCTTCCCCTCTCCCCTCCCTTCCTTCCCTCTCCCCTCCCTTCCTTCCCTCTCCCTTCCTTCCCTCTCCCCTCCCTTCCTTCCCTCTCTCTGTCCCTCTCTCTGTCCCTTCCCTTCCGTCCCTCTCTCTCTTCCCTTCCTTCCTTCCCTCTCTCCCTCCCCCTCCCTTCCTCTCTCCCCCCTCCCTTCCTCTCTCCCCCCTCCCTTCCTCTCTCCCCCCTCCCTCTCTCCCTCCCCCTCCCTTCCTCTCTCCTCCCTTCCCTCCCTTCCCTCCCTTCCTCTCTCCTCCCTTCCTCTCTCCTCCTTCCTCTCTCCTCCCCCCTTCCTCTCTCCTACCTTCCCTCCCTTCCTCTCTCCTACCTTCCCTCCCTCTCTTCCCCCTTCCCTCGCTCTCTCCTTCCCTCTTCCTTCCCTCTCTTCCCCCTCCCTTTCTCCCTCTCTCCTCCTCCCTTTCCTCCCTCTCTCCTCCCTCTCTCCTCCCTCCCTTTCCTCCCTCTCTCCTCCCTCCCTTCTCTTTCTCCTCCCTTCCCTCTCTCCTTCCTTCCCTCTCTCCCCTTCCCTTCCCTCCCCTTCCCTTTCCTTCCATCCCTCCCTTCCTTCCTTTTCTCCCTTCCTCCCTTCCCTTCCTTCCTCCCTCCCCTCCTTCCCTCTCTCCTCCTCCCCTCCTTCCCTCTCTCCTCCTCCCCTCCTTCTATCCCCCCTTCCCTCCCTCTCCATCCCTCCGTCTCTCCTCCCCACCCTCTCTCCTCCCTTCCCTCCCTCCCTCTCTCCTCCCTTTCCTCCCTCTCTCCTCCCTTTCCTCCCTCTCTCCTCCCCTCCCTCCCTCTCTCCTCTCTTCCCTCCCTCTCTCCTCTCTTCCCTCCCTCTCTCCTCTCTTCCCTCCCCCTCTCCTCTCTTCCCTCCCTCCCTCTCTCCCTTCCCTCTTCCCCCTCTTGCCCACCCTTTCTCTCCTCCCCCTCTCTCTCCTCCCTCTCTCTCCCCCTCCCCTCCTCTCCTCTTTCCACCACTCTCTCCCCCTTTTGTGCACCCTTTATCTACCCCTCTCTCACCCCCCTCTCCCCCTCTCACTCACAATGTCTTGCTCCCCTCCCCCTCTCTCTCTTTCCCACCCCCTATCTCTCACAATCTCTCTCTCCCCCTCCCCTCTCTCTCCTCTCCTCTCTGTCTCCCCTCCCCACTCTTGCTCCCCCTGCACTGTGCTGGGATCCCCCCGCTCTACTTCCTCTACGGATATGGAATGGCTCAGTGACATCTCCTCCCCATTCTCCCAAGACACAGGAAATTCTTAGAGGGGTTGCCACCTTGGTGGGCCCCAGATGTTTTAATGGCTGCATATGTCTGATGGGTGAGGAGGGTGCCCTGGAAGTGGTGCAGATGAACTGTTTGCTAGATCTGTGCATCTTTTTGCAGCCATTTTTATTGCTTGAATTTTTTTCCCATTATGGGCGTGATTGGGGCCTCATGTGTAAGTTTTGCCTAAGGCCTCACAAATCCTAGAGCCGCCTCTGGTAGTAGGAGTTCCCTGTGTTCTGCCCTCACAATGTATTTGTAGAATAAGGCTTGGCAGACAGTTAACAACTTCCCAATAAAGAATAAGGCCAAAGGGTTAACAGTTGTAATCTTTACTGAGAATTAGATTTAAGTTTGTTTAAATTCGTAAAAAAATGCAACACGCAAATTATAAAAATATGCATTAGCATTAAACATTACATTACAAATGCAATTAGTATCAGGCATGCTACATTAGTGTAAGTCCCTAGCTAACATAAAGTGGCCTAGCTGAAAGAAATCACTGACAGAAAAGTACTACCAAACACACATAAAAATGCAGTTGAATTAGCAGAACACATACTACGTAATTCAATACTAATGACAGCCTACTTACAGACTCTGCTGGACAGGAAGTAGGCGTAATATACTACAGTTCCTGCCAGTAATGGATGCCAATTTAAAGCAACAGTAAGATAATGAATATATACTGTATGGTGATCAGAACACTCCCCACCTGGCATAGTAATTATTGTACCACTATGTTTCTTTTTTAAGAAGTAAAGCAACTTCAGAAATAGGGCTAAGGTACACCTTAGGGGTGCCCTGTCTCATGACCTTAACTTTGACCTTTCTAACCTTACTATCATTACTAGGTACAATCTCAACAATGAGACAATGTGGACCTGAGCATCTTTTAGTAGAACGACATTCAGGTTAGGCTTGTCAACTTTCCTTTTTTTGCATGACTAGAGCGTCACCAGGTACTCTTGTTTCCATCTTTTCCAGAAGATGTCTGTAAGACTCTGAACTTGCTTCCATTGCTTGGTGTATAGATCTTTGAGACCAAAGTCTCCTGTGGGAGCTGACACTGTTTCAATCGTCTGAGTCAAAAGCATTGCAGTTGTCAAGACTGCTTGCATTTTTGGATCTCTTGACACTGGAACTAAAGGTCGAGTGTTCATGATGCCCATGACTTTATCAAAAAGTGTAGTGAGAACTTCAGGTTGAACACATCTGATGATGAGGATTTTGGCTTGCGTAAGATGATTGCTTTTACACTTGTCAGTGTTAGTAGCTCTGTAGAAGGATTTGGCTAGGTGAATAAGCTTTCTTATTACTCCTATGAGTGACTTCCAGCTGAAGAATCTTTCAAACCTGTGTGCACCAAGATTGCCTCTAGTAGTTATGGTACTGAATGCTGTAACTTGTGCCCGTACCTCTTTGTCGCTGTCTAGTTCTATAAGTTCAAAGGTCTCTAACTCAATGGTCTCTTCAGGTTCTGATCTAGTCAGAAAAGATGGACCTGAGAACCAAATACTGTGCTTGAGGACAGCCGCTAGGACAGGTCTAGTCCCATGATCGGCTGGATTTTTATCTGTACTTATGTAGTGCCATTGTACTGGGTGAGTGGACTTTCTGATGTGGGTCACACTGTTTGACACGTACATGTAGAATCTTCCCAAAGCATTGTGAATATATCCTAACGCAATCTTGCTGTCTGTGTAAAACTTCATTGCATGGATCTCAATGTCTAGTTCAGCAACCATCAAGTCTGCCATCTCCACTGCTAAGACAGCAGCACAAAGCTCTAAGTGTGGAACAGTGTGAGCTGGACTTGAGGCTAGTTTGGACTTTCCCATGATAAACCCAACATACTGTAACTGTAACAGCTGCTATAGCTATAGTGGATGCATCTGAAGATATGCACAATTCTCTTTTGCTTCATTGCAGACAAAGAAACAGGGACATTTGACCTTTGGATAATGGGTTGTCCAAGTTCTATCAATGAGTCCCTCCACAGCTTCCACTGCATTTCTTTCTCTTTAGGTAGATGTGTGTGCCATTCACTTTGTTTATTTTCAATAGCAATTTCTTTCATAAGAGCCTTGCATGGTGAAGGGCACTACGAACACTAGGGGGTCCTAATTGCTGTTGACCATGGACAAGACAGCTCTTGTCGTGAACAGCTTCTCTTCTCTGGATACTCTAAATGTGAAGGTGTCAGTTTTCAGATCCCAACTGAGCTCCAAACTTCTTTAAAGGGGCACTGAATTTGTTCCTAGATCCAGGTCCTTGAGGTCCTTTGCACGGTCCTCTGAGAAAAACACTTCCATGACTTTGCTGCTGTTGGAAGCTATCTTGTGAAACTTTACATTTTATTCTTCTAACATCTCTCTTGTTCTTTTCAGGATGTTGATAGCCTCTTCGTTGCTGGAAAAAGAAGCAAATCCATCATCCACATAAAAATTTCTCATGACAAACCTGTTGGGCATCTGTGCCATGCTTTTCTTCACCTTCCTGTGCTGGTCGTCTCAGGTTGTAGATAGCTACAGCTGGAGAGAGGCTGTTCCCGAACACATGTACCTTCATCATGTATTCTGTGACATCTCTGATTAATTAATTTTAATTATCTTCATACCACAGGAACCTCAGGTAGTCCCTGTGATCTCTGTGGACAAAAAAACAGTACAACATTTGTTGTACATCTGCTGTTACTGCAACAGGTTCTTTTCGAAATCTGATGAGGACTCCAAAGAGTGTATTATTCAGGTCTGGTCCACTGAGGAGGACGTAATTTTGGGGGATGCTTTCATGCTTTGCATTGGAGTTGAATACTACTCATATCTGTCCTGATTTCTGACATTGATACACTCCAAATATTGGTAAGTACCAACATTCTTGTTTTTCTTCCAATTGTGGTGCTTTTTCAGCTTGACCACTGTCAAAGATCTTCTGCATGAACGCAAGGAAGTGTTCCTTCATATATGGCTTTCTGTACAGAGTGCATTGCAATGAGGTGAGGCATTTCACTGCTTGTCCTTTGTTGTTAGGAAGCTGATGTCGGGGTAAATGGAAAGGTAGTGGAGCTACCCAGCTGTTTGACTCATCCATGAAGACTTCTCTGTCCATGATCTCAACAAAGAGGCTATCTTGAACAGATGGTGCCGGTTTGTCATCATCTCGTGTTCTTTCAAACACCTTGCATCCTAGCTCATCTGTATCTTCAACTGAGGCTATAGCCTCCATGCAGCTCTGAATTCTCTGCTGTTGTATTGGGTTGCCTAGTCTCTCTTTAATCTGTATCCTGTTGGTACAGGGCCTAAGACACGATTTGCAACAATTTTGCAACATGTTTGTTTTGTAGGCATTCCCTTTTGCTGGCTTGTGAGCTCCGTCCAGACATACATCACCAGTCATGACTCATCCAAGGCCAAGATGTTGTGCAAATTATGCATTGTGTGGCCCATTGTACTGTTCTCTGACCTTGCGCACTCTCAGTGTGCCTCTTCCCAGTAGAAGGATAATTGCAGCATCTGGGTCGAGTGCTGGAATCATGTCTGTTATTTGCATCAGATGAGGGTAGCGACGTACAATTTCAGGCAGATCATATCACATTCTATGAGAGTGGGGAGAGTCAGCTGTGTTTTTCCATCTAGTGACTCAATGGTATAGTTGCTTGCTCTCCTCCCTGCTATCTCCATAACTCCTGAGCATGTCTTCAAAGTATACAGAGTTGAACTTCCTCTGTCACCGAAGAGGTCAAAGAACCCTGTTCTTGCCAGAGACCTGTTACTTTGCTTGTCTAAGACTGCATACATTCTGATTGCCCTCTCTCTGAAGCCTGCAGGATGCACCTTGACTAAACATATCTTGGAGCATGACTATGGTATTAACTATGGCTGCACCCGTTACCAATAGCCCATCCCACCCTCCAATGATCACACAACACGGGGTGGATTGAATTGGCCACAACAGCCAATCTTATTTTTATTAACCAAAATATAACTTTTATAATTAACATAAATAACGTAAAAAACGTTTTTACCTATATATCTATATATCTCTTTTGCGTTTTATCACCACCATGGGGCACAAGGTTCAATAGGCATAACACATGACTGTACCTGCTAGCCACTTCTCAGGCCTCAAGTCGCTAAAGCCTCCGACTCAGAGACAACTAGCAGGTACCCATAAACCAACTGGGAGCCGCCCTCAGACGGGTCCCTAAACCATGCCCTTTAGGTGCCCATATGACCTTCACAAGTACCTTGCACCCCGCCAACAACCACCAACCAGTATTCCAACCCCCTCTCCCCACCGTCACCACCATCTCTCCCAATCGTAGGGCGGGTGGGTGGGAAGCTCCTTACCCTCACAGCTCCTCGTGCAGATTGGCCCCTCCCCTTCCGCTTCCTGCCTCACAGAGTATGGAGCCCGCCCATACTCTGACCTGTCCAGTCCCCCGGAATACACCCCTTGCCTGGCTCCGCCCCCGTTAACCCCTGTCATGCCGGCCCTCCGCCGAATACCTTCGGCATTGCTCCGTGCCTCTCTTGATCTAGAGCTAAATGTCCCTGTGCAGATCTCAGTGCACTTTGAGGTTATTGCTGGTGTTGCATTTCTTTTTGCTCCTCACCAAGATCTTCTTGGGTTGCCAGATTCTCTGTTCTCGATGGTGCTGGTCCTGGGAGCAGCGCAGACAGATGCTTGTCATTATTGCAATATGTTGCATCTTATTGCTTTTTACACAGTCTCTTTGCAAGATGTTGAGTAGAACCACAGCATCTGAAACAAATGCGCTTGTCCTTAAGATAAGACATGCACTCCTCTATTTTCTTGCTTCTGAAATTGCGACATTTTCTAAGTGGATGACGCTTGTTATGTATTGGACTGCTTGTCTGGGTCCTCAATTTTCATTTCTGAGCTCTTATTCTGTTTGGCTTCAGACTACTTCTGTCTTCCATACAGACACTGTTGCTCTGCGTTCCTTATTGTACGCTGATGGTTGTTTCTCTGTCTTTACAGAGCTTGAACCTTCCATGTTCAAAAAGGCGAAGCTTGAGTCATTGCGCTTTTCAGCTTGATTCGTGATGAACTTTGCGATGAAGCAGAAAGGTGGAAAATGCCACTCAATGATCTTGCTTGTATTTTGATTCTTGCGTGATCCATCTTTCTTATAAGTTGTAAGGAAGCTTCTCGATTATTGGGTTGCCTCCATGTGCTGTGTCCAAATATGAGAGGCCTGGCAAGTATCCACCAGCTTTTGCTGCTTCCAGCTCTAAAATTATGCCTCCAAGCTCTCTCAGCTTCTGATTGTCTTTGTTTGTTATTTTTGGATAATTTAAAAGTGCATCTTCAATTACATCAGGTGACCCATAGCAGTCTTGCAATCTCAGCCATTATATTGTAAGCACTGTCGATGCATCATGAACATGTACTGACATGATTCTTTTGGCTTGCTCAGAAGACTCTGGCCCGAGCCATTTGGCGAGTAGGTCAAGATTTTCCCTGTCTGTCAGATTTAAGTCTTAGGTGCTACTTAGAGGGAAGTTATTAACAGGAAACCCATGCGTAGCAGTTAAGCACAGGCTGGGGCCCAAACCCACATAAATATATAATATAGTTTAGAGTACATTTTACTTTGGTGTGGGGCAAATTGGGGACATATATTCCCAGCTTCATTGAGTTTAACCAAGAAACCATCTGTACCCTCTTTTGTAGATAAAGTTATAACCTGCAGAGGGTATAGCACAATATTACTGGTCTATAAGAGCAGCGCCATACCTACCACACCAACACTCTCTTTCCAAATTCTTACTTCACCAAAGGTGCAAGTAAAAACGTAGGGGCAGCAGTTTGGAATAGACATTTTTTCATAAATTTTATATACATGAAAAAACCTTATTTTTATCCTGCATCACAATTTCTTTCAGGTGCTACTTAGAAAAAACGACTTCCAGTCCCAATAGTTTTCTGGACAGTCGTTAAACTTCATGAGACCAGAGCTCACCATTTCACGCCATAGCAAGTATTTTGTCACATTTGCTGCTTCAGATGAGCATTTTCTGGGAACAAACACAGGGTATATTTGTGGTTGATAAGATAGCGGAGATGCTTGGTCAAATTGATGCTGGTCGTCTGCTAGTTCTCCTTTGCTGCAAGTCTTTCTGCTATAGGCCAGGTTTATGTTTTCCTGAGGAGGGATTGCATCATCATTCATTTGGTTTCCTGAAGGACCATCCAATTGGTCTCTGAATATGTAACCACTTGGCTTGTCATAGTAAAGTTCTGGTGCAGTCTTGTAGCATTGAGTGATATCAAAATTGTCTATTGCTAACAGAACCTTTGACGATTTTGATGCATCATTAGACTGTTGATCAGTGTACATGGCCGCATACCATTGTACATAATTACAAGTGCATTGGATTGCACTGAGAGGTGTCACCTGGGTTTCTATCACAGTGTTCTTTGCACTGTTTCCCTCAGCACCTCTCATGAGAGCTTCGGCTTCAGCTAAGGCTGCTGCAGCAGTTTTTTTCTTGAGAATATGTAAAGATGCTGTCACCTCTGCTTATATTCTAAGTGCTTCAGCTTTACGTTTATGATGTTCTGCATCTATGCAGCCCTGTTCTCTTATCATTTCAGCTTCACATATTGCATAGGAAGCCAGTGCACATGCGGCTTCTACTTTTGCATGGGCCCTGGTGGCTGCAGCACTGGTGGACGACAGGTTAGAACAGCTTGAATGTCTAGAGCTAGTGCGCTTTGACCTGGCAGCTTCAGCACTAGCTGATGTCTGATCCGATTGACTAGAGACTTTAGAGCTTGGGCAGCGTGACCTGGTCCTTGGCATACTCTATGTGCTTTCCTCTGCTTGTGTATGCAGAGGGATGGCTGGTGTAGTATCCTGGTCTGTGTGCTGCATGATGAAACAGACTACTGTAGTGTCTGTGGATGCAGAGGTTAGCTAATGATTAGAATGAATCCACTCTTCCTTAGACTAGGCCCACTGTGTTAAAAGTCTTTTTACTGTTCTGCCCTCACAATGTGTTTGTAGTACAAAGCTTGGCAGACAGCTAACAACTTCCCAATAAAGACTGAGGCCAAAGGGTTAACAGTTGTAAATCTTTACTGAGAATTTGATTTAAGTTTGTTTAAAGGGGTTGTAAACCCTTGTGTTTTTTCCACCTTAATGCGTCCTATGCATTAAGGTGAAAAAACACCTGGCAGTGACTGCCCCCCCCCCCCGCCCCCCATTTTACTTACCTGATCTCTGGAATTTCACATGATGGAGACACGCTCAGCCTCTGCCCGGGGCTCTTTATTGGATAGATTGATAGCAGGGCAACCATTGGCTCCTGCTGCTGTCAATCAAATCCAATAACGCAGGTGGCGGGGGGCCGAGTCCGGCATTCGTGTCCATGGATGCAAATGCTGGACTCGGGAGCACGCCCCCAGGAGAGTGCTTCTCCTAGAGGGTTATCTGATGTGGGGAGGAGCCGCTAGAGCCGCCGAGGGACCCCAGAATAGGATGTTTGGGGCCACTTTGTGCAAAACGAGCTGCACAGTGGAGGTAAGTATGATCTGTTTCTTATTTAAAAAAAAAAAAAACCTTTACAATCACTTTAAGTTTGTAAAACTGCAAAACAAAAATGATAAAAGTATGCATTAGCATTAAACATTACATTACAAATGCAATTAGTATCAGGCATACTACATTAGTTAACATGAATGTGGTCTAGCTGAAAGAAATCCCCGACAGAAAACGAATACCAAACACACATAAAAATGCAGTTGAATTAGTAGAACACATTCTACGTAATTCAATACTAATGCAGCCTACTTACAGACTTCCAAGGCCAGTTTTAAGAAATATTTCCATGCTTCTTCACTGAAGGAGGTATTAAGCAATATGTCTGCTGGATAGGAAGTGGGCATAATACTACAGTTCTTACCAGTAATGGATGCCAATTTAAAGCAGCAGTAAGATAATGAATATTTACTGCATGGTGATCAGAACACCTTGTAACAATACCAATATGCTGCCTGCACTTTGGACCAGTAGTATTAGGAAGACCCAAAGCAACTACCAGCATCCTGCCTGTACTTTGGACCAGTAGTAGCAGGACCCAGTGCAGCTATGAACATTCTGTTTGTACTTTGAACCAGATGTAGTAGAAGGATCCAATTCCACTACCAGCATCCTGCCTCCACTTTGGACCAGTAATACTAGAAGGACTCAGTGCCCCACTACCAATATGCTGCCTGCACTTTGGACCAGTAGCATTAGGAAGATCCAAAGCAACTACCAGCACCCTACCTGCACTTTGGACAAGTAGTAGTAAGAGGACCCAGTGCCACTGCCAGCATCCTGCCTGCACTTAGTACCAATAGTAAGGGGAGGGTTCAGTGCCACTATCAGTATCCTGCATGCACATTAGAGCAGTAGTAATAGGAACCAGTGCCACTACCAGCATCCTGCATGCACTTTGACACATTTGTCTGTGCTTCGATCCAACCCAACTTCTGTACAAGGCCACTGGCTTGCAGCCATTTAGAGGCCACTGGTATGGGTACCACCAGCGTTTTAAAGAGCTAGTGCACGTGTTGCTTGACATTAGAGCAGTGTGTAACCATGCTAACTGCTGAACACCCTTAGTCCTCTGATGTTTTCTTGAAACTGTCCCTCTGCTCCTGTGTATTCCAGTGAACCTTTGTAACACCTGTGCTCTTCCAGTGACTCCCAGCATTCCTGAACTTGGTGCCTGCTGTGGACTCCTGTGTATTTCATGTGAGTTTGCAATGATCCAACACCTGCATGCCCACTGCACTCTGATACTGTAATCCCAGCACTCCTGTGCTCCCAGAGACCCTCACTCCAGTGTTTCTGTGATCTCAGCACTCCAGGGCTTACTGGGACTCTTACTCCTGTGTTCCTGTAATCCTAGCACTCCAGTGCTTCCATTGCCCTGATCCAGGTACTCCCAGAGACTTTAACTCCTAGATTTATATGACCCAGTGCTCCAGAAACTCCTGCAGCACTGTGCATCCAATGACCACTGCTTCCCAGGACTTTCAGTGTATCTGATGTATGTTAAGCTGGCCATAGATGGTTCAAATCTTGGCCAGTTCAATAGGGACCAGGTGAGATTCAAACCATGTATGGGTAAGCTGATTGTATTAAGTTGATCGATTGATCAATTATATAGCCGCTAGCAGTAATCACTGTGCTCTCCTGGTGGGGATGCCCCCCCACCAGGAGAACACAATGTCTCCCCGGGAGGGATTCCCCTGTCAACACTGACTGGGGAATCAAGCAATTTCCTTTCCTGCAACCTTTGAATCTGGCTTTACTCAGCTAGTGCCTGCATATAGGTGTGTCTGAGAGATGTGTCCAGTTCTTAAAGCGGAGAGCCGTGCTGTGCGCTGTGACTGGTCAAGCAATCATCTGGGACCTGTGACCAGGGCAGGACTTAGGGTGGTGGAGGCCCCTGGGCTTGAGTCACTTTTGGGCCCTACCTTCTTTATATTATCGTATTTATTGGTGTATAACACGCACCCCAAGTTTAGGAGGGAATTTTAAGGAAAAAAACTTTTAGGAGGGAAGTTTAAGGAAAAAAAAACTTACATTTAAATGCCCACCAATGCAGCCTTATCAGTGTCCATCTGCAGCCTTGCCCATCCATCTGCAGCCTTGTCCAGTGTCATTGCAGCCTTGTCAGTGTAGCCTTGTCATTTGCAGCCTTGCCCCAGTGTCATTTGCAGCCTTGTAATTGCAGCCTTGAAGTTTAAAAATGGCACCGCCGAGATACAGAGTCCTGTGTATCACGGCGGTTCTCGGGTTCTCTCTGTGGCTCTTGGATCCTCTCAGTGGCTCTCGGATCCTCTCAGCGGCTCTCGGGTCCTCTCGCAGTCCCGAGCGGAGCCAAGAGTAGCCGAGTGTACTTGGCTTGGCTCACAGTCACGCCCAATCCCTGTGTTATGTCCATCATATGGCGGGACTGGGCGTGACTGTGAGCGGAGCCAAGCCGAGTACACTTTGCTATGTATCTCAGTGGGGCCCCCTATTGGGCGGGACCCATGGGCTTGAGCCCAGTCAAGCCCAATGGTAAGTCCTGCCCTGCCTGTGACGTGTCCCAGATGATTGCCGAGAGGGAGGGGGGAGAGGTGAACTTACTTCCAGTGCTGTGGTGCCCTGGGAGGAAGTGGTAACTGGAACCCTTTAAAAAGAGGGTCTCCGCTCCCCCACCACAAAAAAATTACATGTCAATTGTTGCACGTCAGGGGGGTCACCTTCCCTTAAAGCGGAAGTTCCATTTTTTTGGGGTGGAACTCCGCTTTAAGTAAAAAGTTGCCTTCAGTTCCTTTTTTATTGTTGCGAGAATGCAATTGACAATGAGCATGGTTGCAAAATTTGGTCAAAAGATCAATACAAAATAACAGTGTTCATTTAAATAGTATAGTTTAGGTTTAGACTAGGGGAATTTTGTCTAAGGATTAACACTAGCAGTAGCAGTATTTGGATGGATGGCAGTTGGTAGATTATCTAGAAAGTGGAGGAAAGGGGGAAGTTCCCAGTTAATAGGACATAAAGGGATATAAAGGTTTAGGTGGAAATTAGAGGGTCAGTTGGTGGGTTATCAGTTAAAAAAATTCCATGAGGCATTTCACGTGATACATAAGGACAAGGACATGCAATCTAGCTGTTGAGCCTCAGTGTGTCTTCAAGAACCAGAAATCAGATGCTGCTGCCAGGAGCTGTGTAGGACACCAGAAAATAAACCATAAATCCTGGAGCCACCCTGGAATGCATGGACTGCGCAAGACTGGAAGCAATGTCACACCTGGGAGGGCTGCAGTGTGGGGAGCGTGGCTACATGTTTCAGAGCTAAAGGCTCCATTTTCAAGTATTTTTCTATATGCTACACTTAGTTAACACCCTACTGTTCCCTTTATTACTTTAGTCTTATTACTTTAGTCTCATTGATGAGCTGACATGGATATCTTTGGACCTATGGACGTTTTAGTATAATCCTACACCCCCACAGCACATTCATTTGTATAATTATGTTGTAGCTCAGCTGTAGCCCTACCTCAGCCATTCTCGATAATTCCATGTGTAATAAAGAGCCTGCCTGTTCCCAGTTTTTTCTTTTTTAGAAGTGGAACTTCCGCTTTAAGCACTCCTTGCCCCCTGACATGCCACATTAGGCATGTCATTTTTTTTGGGGGGGGAGTGTGTACCTTCCTTTTAGTGGGACTTCCTGTCCCACTTCCTCCTTCCTGTTCTCGGCCGCCTAGGCGACTCCTCCTCTCGCCCTAGGCAGCCCCTCCCTGCCAGCGATCTTCTGGGACACAACACAGGTCCCAGAAGAGTGGCTAGCCAATAGCAGAGAGCAGCATGACTCGCACATGTTAAAGGGAAGCGTACTGGTTTAGGGATGAGCCGAACACCCCCCCCCCCCCGGTTTGGTTCGCACCAGAACCTGCGAACGGACTGAAAATTTGTGCAAACTTTAGAACCCCATTAAAGTCTATGGAGCTTGAACATTTAAAATGAAAAGTACTCGTTTTAAAGGCTAATATGCAAGTTATTGTCCTAAAAAGGCTCCTGCCCCAGGGGACATGTATCAATGCAAAACAAAAGTTTTAAAAACTGCAGTTTTTTTTTCGGGAGCACTGATGCTTAAAGTGAAAAAAAAAAAGAAATATTCCTTTAAATATTGTGCCTGGAGGGTGTCTATAGTATGCCTGTGAAGTGGCACATGTTCCCATGTTTAGAACAGTCCCTGCACAAAATGACATTTCTAACAGAAAAAAGTCATTTAAAACTGCTTTTAGTTTTAATGTAATGTCTGGTTCCGGCAATATGGATGAAAATCATTGAGAAAAATGGCATGGGCAGCCCCCCTGCCCATTACCAGCCCCTTTGGGTCTTGTACGGATATTAAGGGGAACCCCGTACCCAAATTAAAAGAAAGAAAGGCGTGGGGCCCCCAGGCCCTATATACTCAGAACAGCAGTATACAGGCGGTGCAAACAAGACAGAGACTGTGTAGGTTTGTTGTTAAGTAGAATCTGTTTGTAATTTTGAACTGGTACATTTTTAAAGTGTAGCTCCAGTCAAAAAAAATATTTTTAAGCTTTTTGGAAAACATAGGGAAGGGTTATCACCCCGTAACATTTTGTTTTTCCGTTTGTGCATCTCTTCAGAAGATTTCACCTCACTTTCTGTCCCAATGACCCATGTTTTTTGAAAATTTGGGTTTTTTAGAAAAACAAGGATTGGGACAAAGCATCAGTGGAGAGGAGACATTTTCCCCATATCAACTCTTACAGGAGAGAATTTCCATTCCTAGGGGTAGATGTAATCTCCCTTCCTGTTGTCTCCTTCTGTTTGCAAGTAGGAGACATTTGTAAGTTGGATGTTTGAAAGTAGGGACCTGCCCTATATGCTCTGCAGAAATTTGGGCCTAAGATGTTGATGTTGCCACAACACTGTAAGCCCTCAAATTGACTCTTGGTGGGCGCTGTAACGCCCTGCTGCGAACTATTATATCAAGACTTGTAATTACATGCCATTGTTGAACAGTGGTAGAAAAATTGGGCCTTTGGTGGTGGTGGTAGTGCTGGTGCAATAAAACACTGTAAGTCCTGACAGTTACTCTTGGTGGGCCCTGATGTGAAATATTATATCAAGAATTGTAATTACATGCACCCGTTGAACAGGGGCAGAAAAATTGGTCTTTAGGCACTGGTTTCACGACACTGCAACACTTCACATAAACTCTAGTTGGAGAGCAGGAATGAGCCCTGCTGCAAAGTATTGAAAAATATTGCATCAAAAATTGTAATTACATGCCCCTGTCAAACAGGGGCTGAAAAATTGGGCCTTAGGCATTGGTGCTGGTGCCAAGACACTGCAACCCCTCACAGATACTCTAGTTGGAGCGCAGGAATGAGCCCTGCTGCAAAGTATTGCATGAAAAATTTTAATTACACACCCCTGTTTATCAGGGGCTGAAAAATTGGCACCAGAACCAAAAATATTCTTTCAAGCTATCAGCAGGATCATTGAGGAGGAAGAGGATAGTCAGTCAACATAACAGGATAGTCACTCAGCATCAGCATAGGCAGTCTTGAAGGGATCTGACATTTCAAAAAAATGATTCGGTTACATCAGCTTCAGGTGCTTGGTAGCTGGGGTTGATCCAAGACTGATTCATCTTTATGAAGGTCAGTTGATCAACCGATCAACCGACTGTCGGTGGACAGGTGCACCCTGTGGTTACAAAGCCTCCAGCAGCACTAAATGTGCTTCTCGAAAGAACGCTGGATGCAGGACAGGCCAGTAGCTCAATTGCATACTGTGCAAGCCCTGGCCAGTGATCCATCCTCAAGACCCAGTAACCCAGAGGATTTTCGGTGGGAAAGGTTCCAAGTCTGATCTTGCCCCTAGGTATTCCTGCACCATGTAAATCAGACGCTGGTGATGGTTGCTGGAACTGATCATACCTTGGGGCTGCGGACTAAAAAATTCTCTGAACGCATAGGTCAGATGGCAACCTTCTCCACCTCTCCTTCTGTGACTGACCTAAGCCTCAGCAACACGTTGTCCAGGACGAGGAATTTGTAGCCTCCCAGTCTCTGGGAATGCGTTGCACAGACCTTTCTGCAAGGCCTCCCGAAGATTTCTCATCCATTGCGACGGCAAGATAAGGTCTACAACCTTACCCTTGTACCATGGATCAAGGAGAGTTGCCAGCCAGTAATGATCCCCCACCCCAAAAAAATGACATGCCAAATGTTGCATGTCAGGGGGTCACCTTCCCTTAAAGCGGAAGTTCCATTTTTTTGGGGTGGAACTCCGGTTTAAGTAAAAAGTTGCCTTCAGTTCCTTTTTTTTTGTTGCGAGAATGCAATTGACAATGAGCATGGTTGCAAAAATTGGTCAAAAGATCAATACAAAATAACATTGTTCATTTAAATAGTATAGTTTAGGTTTAGACTAGGGGAATTTTGTCTAAGGCCGCGTACACACGGGCGGACTGTTCGCCCAACCTTGTCCGCTGAACAGTGTTTGGGCGGACAGTCCGCTCGTGTGTGGGGCTTCAGCGGACAGTTTCAGCGGACAGTTGGACGAACAAGGTCTTACGGAAATTCCGAAAAACTGTCCGCTCGTGTGTAGGCTTGTTCGGCCAACTAAGTCTCGCGCATGCTCAGAAAGGATTTCCACGTCGGAAGGTTGCATTGCAGTGTATTGGACGTCGAAATTTTCGATCCGTCGTGCGTGCCGAAACGTCATCGCGCACGGTTTCAGCAAACTGTTCGTCCGTCGTGTGTGGCCATGTCCGTCCATGCTAAGTTTGAGCGGACTGTTTGCCGAAACTGTTGGACGGACAAAGTTGGGTGAACAGTCCGCACGTGTGTACGCGGCCTAAGGATTAACACTGAGCAGTATTTGGATGGATGGCAGTTGGTAGATTATCTAGCAAGTGGAGGAAAGGGGGAAGTTCCCAGTTAATAGGTCATAAAGGTTTAGGTGGAAATTAGAGGATCAGTTGGTATCGTATCAAGGAGGATCTCCATGATACGCTGAATATGAGGATCGTTCGCCAGGCTTTGCAGGATCAGGGAGGCCATGCAGCGTAGGTTAGCTGAGGCATTCGGTCTGGAGTCCTCTGGGTCACTAAGGACGACATGATACGGAGCCACCTCCTCCCAGCCACGCACAAGTCCACGGGTTTCTTGGGACTGTAAATGATCCCTAAAAGACTGCTGCTGATGCTGAGTGCCAGGCTTCACCTCCATGCTGACACAATCCTCCTCCTCCTCCTTATCCTCTTCCTGTGTGATCGGCGGGCCAGCAGGAACACTGTCTGGATAAAGGGGGCATTGAGAGGCAAGGAAGTCCTCTTCCTGTCTCTGTTCTGCCTCAAGTTCCCTGTCCATTATTCCATGCAGCGTGTGCTCCAACAGGTGGACAAGAGGTACAGTGTCACTGATACATGCACTGTCATTTCTCACCATCCTCGTGGCCTTCTCAAATGGTGACAGGACAGTGCATGCATCCCTGACCATGGCCAACTGGCGTGGGGGGAAAAAACCGAGCTCCCCTGACCCTGTTCTGGTGCTGTAGTCGCACAGGCACTCATTGATGGTCCTCTGCTGCGTGTGCAGCCGCTGCAGCATGGCCAACGTTGAGTTCCACCTGGTGGGCATGTGACAGATTAGGTGGTTCTTGGGCAGGTTCAATTCCTTTTGGAGGTCAGCCAGCCGAGCACTGGCATTATATGACTGGCGGAAATGCACACAGACTTTCCTGGCCTGCCTCAGGACATCCTGTAAGCCCGGGTACCTGCCCTGCACCCCCAAGTTAAGGAGGTGAACCACACAGGGCACATGGGTCAGTTGTCCCTGTCGGAGGGCGGAGAGGAGGCTGGCGCCATTGTCGCAAGCCACCATTCCTGGCATAAGCTGGCGTGGTGCCAGCCACCTCTCAGCCTGCCACAGCAGAACTGACAGAATATCTGCCCCAGTGTGGCTCCTGTCCCCCAAGCACACCAGCGCAAGCACGGCATGGCATCTTTTTGCCTGCGTTCTTGCGTAGCCCCTTGAACGCCTATGGAGCACCGCTGGTTCTGAGGACAAAGCACAGGAAGAGGCCATGGATGAAGGAGAGTAGGGGTTGGAGGAGAGAGGTGTGTCAAAATCCCCAGTAGTAGCATTTTGGAGGCGTGGTGGCAGAACAACCTCCAACACTATTGCACCTTGTCCTGCATCCTTCCCAGCTGCCAGAAGAGTCACCCAATGGGCCGTGAAAGATAGGTAACCTCCCTGTCCAAGCCTGCTGGACCATGAGTCAGCAGTAATATCCACCATACCACTGACCGCCCTGTCCTGCAAGGCATGGACATCGCCTTCCACATGCCAGTAGAGAGCCAGAATCGCTTTCCATGAGAAAAAGTGCAGTTGGGAACCTGCCACTGAGGAACCACACCGCACAAACTCGAAGGGGGCTGAGTCTACCAACTGAAAAGGCAGCAGTTAAAGTGCTAGCAATTTAGCCAAGCTAGCATTGAACCACTGGGCATGGGGATGGCTGGGAGTGAACTTCTTTAAACGGTCCAGCAGCTGGGGCAGGGAAATTTACCTGGTACCATCGAACGTGGGTGTACCGATAACAGATTGCTCGCAAGTACTTGGCTGTGACACACCTAACTCTACACCTTCATTCCTCTCAGTGCAGGTTTCAGAGAGGACTGAAGGTATAGTGGGGTTGGAGATCCCAGCTGATGAGGAGCAAGGAGAGGTCCACTTTGTTCTTTGGTGTGGGTCTTATAGGTACGCTTACCAACGAACTGCATGGCAGGTAAACATATGTCTGGTCAAGCATATGTTGCCCAAGCGGCTGATGTTTTTGCCACGCGAGATACGCATGAGACATATGTTGCAAATAGCAGTGGTGCGATCTGATGCACTCGTCTCAAAAAAGGCCCACACCAAAAAACTTTTGGAATAACACGCAGAGGCACCCATGTGGAGTCAATGACCTCATCATCTCCTTCCTCCTCATCACTGGAGCAAACCTGGCAGTATGCTGCAGCTGGTGAAACATGACTTGGCTTGGGTTACTGCCTTGCTCTAGCTGGGTATCATCATCAGAGCCTTCAGAATGCTGGGCATCCTCCTGGAGCATGTACCAATCACTGTGCTCAAACAGTTCAGGGGACTCCTCAGGAGAACATGGTGGGGCTAGGGAAGGGGTGACAGATGCCATTGAGATGAGGGAAGAGGCCCCATTGGCAGCTGTTTTGTCAGTACCCTGAGCCTGGGTGAGAGAGTATTAGGAGGATGAGGAGGACTTAGTCATCCACTCTACCAAGTCTTCGGCATGTTGCGGCTCAACACGTCCAGCTGCTGAAAATAAGGACAAGCATGTCCCATGGCCACGTGCTGATGAGGATGTGCCGTGTCCACGACCAGCACTGTTGCTTCTAGACACAGAGCCTGCTTGCCCTCTTTTATTGGCTTGTGACTGTCTGCCTCTCCTTGTTGGCCTTCCATACATACTTATGGCCTGCAGGGAGATGTAGCTGCACAAAGCTGGGACGTATATACTGATTATACTGCAGCTAGCAGAATCAACTGCCTGCCTGTAGTATTATTACTATGAGAACCCCAGCAATTGGGGTAGCTTTAGGTGCACACTGAGCAGATGACAAAGTACACCAACTGCAATTACTGCAGCTGCCTGCAGTATAGGATCAGCAGAACCCCAGCAATTGGGGTAGCTTTAGGTGCACACTGAGCAGATGATACAGTACACCGACTGTAATTACTGCAGCTGCTTTCAGTATAGGATAAGAAGAACACCAGCAATTGGGGAAGCTTTAGCTGTACACTGTGCAGGTGGCACAATACACCGACTGTAATTACTGCAGCTACCTGCCTGCAGTATAGGATCAGCAGAACACCAGCAATTGGTGTAGCTTTAGGTGCACACTGTGTAGATGACACAATACACCAACTGTAATTACTGGTGCTGCTTGCGGTATAGGATCAGCAGAACATCAGCAATTGGGTTAGCTTTAGCTGTACAATGTGCAGATGGCCCAATACACCGACTTTAATTACTGGAGCTGCCTGCGGTATAGGATCAGAAGAACACCAGCAATTGGGGTAGCTTTAGCTGGACACTGTGCAGGTGTCACAATGCACAGACTGTAATTATTGCAGCTGCCTGCTTACGGTATAGGTTCAGCAGAACACCAGCAATTGGGGTAGCTTTAGGTGCACACTGAGCAGATGACACAATACACCAACTGTAATTACTGGAGTTGCCTGCGGTATAGGGTCAGCAGAACACCAGCAATTGGGGTAGCTTTAGGTGCACGTTATGCAGATGACACAATACACCAACTGTAATTACTGGAGCTGCCTGCGGTATAGAGTCAGCAGAACACCAGCAATCGGGGTAGCTTTAGGTGCAAACTGTGCAGATGACACAGTACACCAATTGTAATTGCTACAGCTGCCTGCAGATAGAATCAGCAGAACACCAGCAATTGGGGTAGCTTTAGGCGTACACTGTGCAGGTAGCACAATACACCGATTGTAATTACTGGAGCTGCCTGCGGTATAGGATCAGAAGAACACCAGAAATTGGGGTAGCTTTAGCTGTACACCATGCAGGTGGCACAATACACCAACTGTAATTACTGTAGCTGCCTGCCAGCAGTATAGGATCAGCAGAACACCAGCAATTGGGGTAGCTTTAGCTGTACTCTGTGCAGATGACACAATACACTGACTGTAATTACTGGAGCTGCCTGCGTTATAGGATCAGAAGAACACCAGCAATTGGGGTAGCTTTAGCTGTACACTGTGCAGGTGGCACAATACACCGACTGTAATTACTGGAGCTGCCTGCGGTATAGGATGAGCAGAACACCAGCAATCGGGGTAGCTTTAGGTGCACACTGTGCGGGTGACACAATACACCAACTGTAATTACTGGAGTTGCCTGCGGTATAGGATCAGCAGAACACCAGCAATTGGGGTAGCTTTAGGTGCATATTGTGCAGATGACACAATACACCAACTATAATTACTGGAGCTGCCTGTGGTATAGAGTCAGCAGAACACCAGCAATTGGGGTAGCTTTAGGTGCAAACTGTGCAGATGACACAGTACACCGACTGTAATTGCTACAGCTTCCTGCAGATAGAATCAGCAGAACACCAGCAATTAGGGTAGCTTTAGGCGTACACTGTGCAGGTAGCACAATACACGACTGTAATTACTGGAGCTGCCTGCGGTATAGGATCAGAAGAACACCAGCAATTGGGGTAGCTTTAGCTGTACACTGTGCAGGTGGCACAATACACCGACTGTAATTACTGCAGCTGCCTGCCTGTGGTATAGGATCAGCAGAACACCAGCAATTGGGGTAGCTTTAGGTGCACACTGTGCAGATGACACAATACACCAACTGTAATTACTGGAGTTGCCTGCGGTATAGGATCAGCAGAACACCAGCAATTGGGGTAGCTTTAGGTGCATATTGTGCAGATGACACAATACACCAACTATAATTACTGGAGCTGCCTGTGGTATAGAGTCAGCAGAACACCAGCAATTGGGGTAGCTTTAGGTGCAAACTGTGCAGATGACACAGTACACTGACTGTAATTGCTACAGCTTCCTGCAGATAGAATCAGCAAAACACCAGAAATTAGGGTAGCTTTAGGCGTACACTGTGCAGGTAGCACAATACACGACTGTAATTACTGGAGCTGCCTGCGGTATAAGATCAGCAGAACACCAGCAATTGGGGTAGCTTTAGCTGTACACTGTGCAGGTGGCACAATACACTGACTGCAATTACTGCAGCTACCTGCCTGCGGTATAGGATCAGCAGAACACCAGCAATTGGGGTAGCTTTAGGTGCACACTGTGCAGATGACACAATACACCAACTGTAATTACTGGAGCTGCCTGCGGTATAAGATCAGCAGAACACCAGCAATTGGGGTAGCTTTAGCTGTACACTGTGCAGGTGGCACAATACACTGACTGCAATTACTGCAGCTGCCTGCCTGCGGTATAGGATCAGCAGAACACCAGCAATTGGGGTAGCTTTAGGTGCACACTGTGCAGGTGACACAATACACCAACTGTAATTACTGGAGTTGCCTGCGGTGTAGGATCAGCAGAACACCAGCAATTGGGTTAGCTTTAGGTGTACACTGTGCAGGTGGCACAATACACCGACTGTAACTGCTGCAGCTGCCTGTGGTATAGGACCAGAAGAACAACAGCATTTGGGGTAACTTCAGGTGTACACTGTGCCGGTGGCACAATACAACAACTGTAACTGTTTCAGCTGCCTGTGGTATAGGACCAGAAGAACACCAGCAATTGGGGTAGCTTCAGGTGTATACTGTGCAAGGGGCACAATACACCGACTGTAACTGCTACAGCTGCCTGCCTGTGGTATAGGATCAGCAGAACACCAGCAATTGGGGTAGCTTTAGGTGCACACTGTGCAGATGACACAATACACCAACTGTAATTACTGGAGCTGCCTGCGGTATAAGATCAGCAGAACACCAGCAATTGGGGTAGCTTTAGGTGCATATTGTGCAGATGACGCAATACACCAACTATAATTACTGGAGCTGCATGTGGTATAGAGTCAGCAGAACACTAGCAATTGGGGTAGCTTTAGGTGCAAACTGTGCAGATGACACAGTACACCGACTTTAATTGCTACAGCTTCCTGCAGATAGAATCAGCAAAACACCAGAAATTAGGGTAGCTTTAGGCGTACACTGTGCAGGTAGCACAATACACGACTGTAGATACTGGAGCTGCCTGCGGTATAAGATCAGCAGAACACCAGCAATTGGGGTAGCTTTAGCTGTACACTGTGCAGGTGGCACAATACACTGACTGCAATTACTGCAGCTGCCTGCCTGCGGTATAGGATCAGCAGAACACCAGCAATTGGGGTAGCTTTAGGTGCACACCGTGCAGATGACACAATACACCAACTGTAATTACTGGAGCTGCCTGCGGTATAAGATCAGCAGAACACCAGCAATTGGGGTAGCTTTAGCTGTACACTGTGCAGGTGGCACAATACACTGACTGCAATTACTGCAGCTGCCTGCCTGCGGTATAGGATCAGCAGAACACCAGCAATTGGGGTAGCTTTAGGTGCACACTGTGCAGGTGACACAATACACCAACTGTAATTACTGGAGTTGCCTGCGGTGTAGGATCAGCAGAACACCAGCAATTGGGTTAGCTTTAGGTGTACACTGTGCAGGTGGCACAATACACCGACTGTAACTGCTGCAGCTGCCTGTGGTATAGGACCAGAAGAACAACAGCATTTGGGGTAACTTTAGGTGTACACTGTGCCGGTGGTACAATACAACAACTGTAACTGTTTCAGATGCCTGTGGTATAGGACCAGAAGAACACCAGCAATTGGGGTAGCTTCAGGTGTATACTGTGCAGGGGGCACAATACACCGACTGTAACTGCTACAGCTGCCTGCCTGTGGTATAGGATCAGCAGAACACCAGCAATTGGGGTAGCTTTAGGTGCACACTGTGCAGATGACACAATAAACCAACTGTAATTACTGGAGCTGCCTGCGGTATAAGATCAGCAGAACACCAGCAATTGGGGTAGCTTTAGGTGCATATTGTGCAGATGACACAATACACCAACTATAATTACTGGAGCTGCCTGTGGTATAGAGTCAGCAGAACACCAGTAATTGGGGTAGCTTTAGGTGCAAACTGTGCAGATGACACAGTACACCGACTGTAATTGCTACAGCTTCCTGCAGATAGAATCAGCAAAACACCAGAAATTAGAGTAGCTTTAGGCGTACACTGTGCAGGTAGCACAATACACGACTGTAATTACTGGAACTGCCTGTGGTATAGGATCAGAAGAACACCAGAAATTGGGGTAGCTTTAGCTGTACACTGTGCAGGTGGCACAATACACTGACTGTAATTACTGCAGCTGCCTGCCTGTGGTAAAGGATCAGCAGAACACCAGCAATTGAATAGCTTTAGGTACACACTGTGCAGATGACACAATACACCAACTGTAATTACTGGAGCTGCCTGCGGTATAAGATCAGCAGAACACCAGCAATTGGGGTAGCTTTAGCTGTACACTGTGCAGGTGGCACAATACACTGACTGCAATTACTGCAGCTGCCTGCCTGCGGTATAGGATCAGCAGAACACCAGCAAATGGGGTAGCTTTAGGTGCACACTGTGCAGGTGACACAATACACCAACTGTAATTACTGGAGTTGCCTGCGGTGTAGGATCAGCAGAACACCAGCAATTGGGTTAGCTTTAGGTGTACACTGTGCAGGTGGCACAATACACCGACTGTAACTGCTGCAGCTGCCTGTGGTATAGGACCAGAAGAACAACAGCATTTGGGGTAACTTCAGGTGTACACTGTGCCGGTGGCACAATACAACGACTGTAACTGCTACAGCTGCCTGTGGTATAGGGACAAAAGAAAACCAGCAATTGGGGAAGCTTTAGGCGTACACTGTGCAGGTGGCACAATACACCGACTGTAACTGTTTCAGCTGCCTGTGGTATAGGACCAGAAGAACACCAGCAATTGGGGTAGCTTCAGGTGTACACTGTGCAGGGGGCACAATACACCGACTGTAACTGCTACAGCTGCCTGTGGCATAGGGACAGAAGAACACCAGCAATTGGGGTAGCTTCCGGTATACACTGTGCAGGTGGCACAATATACTGACTGTAATTGCAATAGCTTAAAAGGAAATTCAGACACTGCCTCTCTGTCTATCTCTCTCTCTTAGCGGCACAACACACTACGTAATGTTGCCATTCAGGCGGCCTTATATAGTGTGGGGGATGTACTAAACCCACTGAGCCATAATTGTCTCTCTTCGCTGATGGAGCTATGATTGGCCAAGCATGCGGGTCATAGTGCATGCTTGGCCAATCATCAGCCAGCAATGCACTGCGATGTCGCAGTGCACTATGGACCGTGAGCGCCACTCGAGTTTGGCGTGATCGCCCCATAATGTTTGGATTTTGCCGAACGGGCGAACAGCCGAAGTTCGAGTCAAACATGAGTTTGACTCGAACACTCAGCTCATCCCTAGTAATGGTACAAGTACATACAGAAAATCCAAATGAAAACCACCCATAACATCTAAACAGAAAAAAAACAAGGTTACAGTGGGCTAAAGAAAAGCAATCAATGACTTAGGATGATTGGATGAAAGTGATATTCAGCGATGAATTACGAATCTGCATTGGGCAGGGTGATGATGATTTTGTTTGGTGCCCTTCCAATGAAATGTATGAAGGCGACTGCTTAAAGAAAACATGCAAATTTCCATAATCATTGATGATGTGGGGTTGCATGTCATTAAATCTTCAATAAATGCATAGGTTTATATTGAGATTTTGGACACTTTTCTTGGACACATTTCTTATTCCATCAATTGAAAGGTTGTTTGGTGATAATGACATCATTGTTCAGGATGATAATGCATCTTGCCATTGGGCGAAAGCCAAGAAAACTTTCCTTCAAGAAAGACATTTAATGTCAATGGCATGGCCTGCAAATAGTCTGGACCTCAATCCAATTGAAAATCTGTAGTGGAAATTCAAGAAAATGCTCCATGACAAGGCTCCAACCTGCAAAGCTAATCTGGCAACTGCAATAAGAGAAAATTGTATAGATGAAGAATACAGTTTGTCAATAATCAAATCAATGCCTCAGAGAATTCAAGCTGTTATAAAAGCCAGAGCTGGGTTAACAAAGTACTAGTGGTGTACTGTAGTGTTTTGTTTTTTTCATGATTCCATAATATTTTCCACTGCTTGATCTGAAAAAAACTGTTGCAATTGACTACAGTTTTCTTTCTTTTTTTTTTTTTTTTTAAGTCTTTCTTTTTTTTTGTTTCATAATTTACCGTAAGTGTTTCTTAAAGCCAGAAGGTTGGAATGTTAAATGAAAATAGTGTTGAGGCATTTCTGTGATTTTTTTTTTTTTTCTACACAATTAAATTGAATGAAGTTTCTAAAAGTGGTGATTCCATACTTTTTTCCAGAGGTTGTATTGTAACTCTCTTGCATTTTCCCATCTCATCTTTCTGTTCTGAGCCTTTTATATTGTTTGGAAACAACACGGTATAAGCAAAACGACCCACTTAACACTGTATATATTTCCAGCATACATTGTGAATGAGGTACAGTAAATCACTTGGCTAACACTGCGTGTTGGTGTTTTATTGCTCGGTTTAAAGATTCATTCATGCTCAGCGTTACAGGAACACAAACCAAGCTAATTTCTAAAGAGCTGGATATAGCCAGGAAAACAACAGAAAATAAATCAGATCAGTAAGTTATAAATAGAGGAGAGGCTGAGTGGAGGAATACAACCATCCATTCTAATCATATGCCTTCCTCTCATCCTGAAGGATGTGAAACTGATTGGCCTGAGTTATGGCTTGTGTACTCTATGATGTCATGGCTGTGTATTAGCTTCTTGGAATGACTAATCACCTGCAGAACATGATGAGGACAACAAATGTGTCACAGGCAAGAGGTGAGTGCTTAGTACTGCAGATAATTAACACACACTATTAATACTAATATTCTTCAATGTATTCTATGGGTCATCATAAAAATGTCAATCAAGTTATATAATGCAAAATAGAAAGCAGATAACTGCCTGGCTGTTTTTCTAATCCAGTGTCTTCACTAATTCCTGGGCCATTGACTGTACAGATCAGTTTTGGCCTCACTCTGGTCATAGGATCGGGAGCCCAACCTGCCTGCTCCCAATCAGAAGCCGTGACTGAAAACTGTCGGTGACAGCTCAGTCAGTATGCAGGGAGTGTGCAGTGAGCACCCTCATAGCACACATCCTCATGTTGACGCAGACTCATGTGTGCAATGGCTGGGAACTAAACCTACCTTATTTGAATCCACATGTTGGAAGTGCAACAACATGAAAACAGATAAATGCTGTTTTTATGTTTTAATATAGAGATTTGAATATTGACCCTTAATGTTCAGCTGCTGTTAGTATTTTGTATTTATTGCGCTGATTTGTTTTTCTGTTTATGGCTTTGTAGTTCAACAACATGTACTATGCACTTCAAACTATAGGTGGTGCTGTAGTGATGTACTAGTATCTGTTTGTTTATAAATGCTTGTATATTTTGCACAGGAAGGAAGTTATTTTCTCTGCTCTCCCCTGTAATGCTGTTCTGCCACATGTATGCTGTTCTCCTATGCAAGAAAAGATACATTCTACAGTCCTCAAGATCTCAGTGCCTCATCTTATCATATAATCAACAAAGCAAATGTGTCACTTCCCCCACAGGGGCTTCAGATGACTGGTCTCCCTACTCATGCACAGCCAGGTGAAAAGCATTTTCCACTTCCATCCAGACCCAAGGAACAGTCTTTGAGCTTGGTTTTTGTTGTTTATTAGGGGTAATAACTTGGACGAGGAATAGGAATTATGGGCTGCAAATCTAGACTGAAATAATAACCAGAGACAACTTCCTTCCTACAGTATGTACAAGATCTTGAACTGCCCTCCTTCCCAGACATGGACAGTCTCTGAAAACAAAAGTAGGAACTCTCAGTTCCTTAGAAAGTAGCAAAAGGTGTTGAAGGCAACATAGGGGAGTATCTCTCACTTCACTGTAGACACTATGCCCAGTTCTACTGCCAGCAGAAATACCAACCCAACTGTCTGCTTCTCCCCCAGTCCACCTGGCTGCTCCTGAAGTTTTCCCAGGGCAAGGGACAGGAAGGGTCAAGCACAACGCTGTCCTTCAGAAAGGTACTCACACTGTCCTCCTTGCTCCCTGTTGCTCCTTAGGCAAGATTCCTTTCAAACCGCACTGCTGTCAGGATCTTCCCAAGCCAGCCCGAGCTCCAGCATGGGGGGAGAGCCCCCTCAGACCTAGGGATACCCTCCTAGGCCACCAACAGTCTCCTCAGCACTCCATCTTCCACCTGACTCTCTTTCTGGCATGACTCATCCATATTTAAGGGCTGACTCAACTTCCCTGCCAGGACAGTTTGCCCGGGGATTGGTCAAGTCTCCTGAAGTATGCAGATCAGCCTTCCTGGCCTCTGCACACTAACTTCTAGAAGTTTCTCCAAACTGCAAGACCCAGGGTTGTGGTGCCAGAGACCTGCCTGTATGAGTCATCCAGCCTGTCCTGCAGTAAACCCTGACCCAGATTCATGCTCCCTTTACCATGAGTTACACAAATAAATGTACCTGTACTTACCTGATAGCACACTAGAGGGTGCTACACATATATGTTTTATGTGGTTGGCAAATTGTTAAAAATGACCCCAAGCAGCAGCCAGAGATGGGACAAACTGCATTAGGGCTCAATTATTTTTAAGTGTAAATGTATAAAAATAATTTTGGTTTTGGCTGGTACAGCCTTAGGTACATGTTTATGTATAGAGTTAGAACTCCTAGAGTTATGAGTTAGAACTGCAGATACCTAGATTGTAAGCTCTAATGAGCAGTGCCCTCTGATTCCCCTTGTCTTGAACTGTATTGTATTGTAATGTCTACCCCAATGTTGTAAAGCGCTGCGTAAACTGTCGGCGCTATATAAATCCTGTATAATAATAATAATACTGTGGTGCTGTGAAGTGGCTCTGCGGCTTATGCATGTATTTGCAAATGTATTCTAACTAAACCTTTATTTTTAACGCATACTGTTAGACAGGATAATACGGTTGGCTGCAGGGTTGTCGGAAAGTTTAGCTGGGAATCTTCTGGTTTTTATTGACATGAGAAGCCCTTCCATGTGTTCCTTGCTGCAAAGGCCAGTTATAGATGGGGACTAAGGATGAGCCGAACACCCCCCTAATTGTTTGGCACCAGAACCTGCGAACAGACCTAAACTTCGTGTGAACTTTAGAACCCTATTAAAGTCTATGGGACTCGAACATTCAAAATCTAAAGTGCTAATTTTAAAGGCTAATATGCAAGTTACTGTCCTAAAAAGTGTTTGGGGACCCGGGTCCTGCCCCAGGGGACACGGATCAATGCAAAAAAAAGTTTTAAAAACTACTGTTTTTTCGGGAGAAGTGATTTTAATAATCATTAAAGTGAAACAATAAAAGTGTAATATTCCTTTAAATTTTGTACCTGGGGGGTGTCTATAGTATGCCTGTGAAGGGGCGCATGTTTCCTGTGCTTAGAACCGTCCCTGCACAAAGTGTAATTTCTGCAGGAAAAAAAGTATTTTAACCACTTGCCGCCCGCCCTATTACAAATTGACGGCGGCAAAGTGGTTTCATTATCCTAACCTCACGTCATATGACGTGATTAGGATAATGAGCCGCTGCGCGCCCCCGGGGGCGCGCATCGCGGCGATCGTTGTTGCGGGGTGTCAGTCTGACACCCGGCAACTACGATCTCGGTAAAGAGTCTCCGACGGAGACTCTTTACCATGTGATCAGCCGTGTCCAATCACGGCTGATCACAGTGTAAATGGGAAGAGCCGGTGATCGGCTTTCCCTCACTCGCGTCTGTCAGACGCGAGTAGAGGAGAGCCGATCGGCTGCTCCTCTGACAGGGGGGGGTCTGTGCTGATCGATTATCAGCACAGCCCCCCCGAGGATGCCCACACTGGACCACCAGGGACACCACTAGACCACCAGGGAAAAGGTAATAAAAATCCATAATCCTCCCTAGACCACCAGGGTGCCAGTCAGCACAATGGGTGCCAATCAGTGCCCATAATGGATGCCAATCAGTGGCCACAATGGGCATCACTGATTGGCATGCATTATTGTTTGGCACTGATTGGCATCCATTACTATAACACCGATGCCGCCTATGAGTGCCCACCTGTGCCGCCTATGAGTGCCCACCTGTGCCGCCTGAGTGCCCACCTGTGCCGCCTATGAGTGCCCACCTGTGCCGCCTATGAGTGCCCACCTGTGCCGCCTATCCATGCCCACCTGTGCCGCCTATCTATGCCCACCTGTGCCGCCTATCTATGCCCACCTGTGCCGCCTATCCATGCCCACCTGTGCCGCCTATCCATGCCCATCCGTGCCGCCCATCCGTGCCAGCTATCAGTGCCAATTTGTGCCACCTATCAGTGTCCGTCCGTGTCGCCCATCCGTGTCGCCCATCCGTGTCGCTCATCCGTGTCGCTCATCAGTGCCGCCTATCAGTGCCACTTCATTGGTGCCACATTGGTGCCCATCAGTGCCACCTTATCAGTGCCCATCAGTGTAGCCCCATCAGTGCCCATCAGTGAAGGAGAAAACGTACTTATTTACAAAGTTTTGAAACTGAAACAAAAAAAAACATTTTTTTTTTCAAAATTTTCGGTATTTTTTTATTTGTAGCGCAAAAAATAAAAACCGTAGAGGTGATCAAATACCACCAAAAGAAAGCTCTATTTGTGGGAAAAAAATGATAAAAATTTCATTTGGGTACAGTGTAGCATGACCGCGCAATTGTCATTCAAAGTGCGACAGCGCTGAAGGCTCAAAATTGGTCTGGGCAGGAAGGTGTTTAAGTGCCCTGTATTGAAGTGGTTAAAATCACTCGCGCCTATAATGAATTGTCGGCTCCGTAATACAGAGAACAGTCATTAAAAGTCATTGATAAAAAAAAAAAGCGTGGGGTTCCCCCAAATTCAATTACCAGGCCCTTCAGGTCTGGTATGGATATTAAGAGGAACCCCACGTAAATTTTTTTTTTTTTTTAATGTACCGAACCGGCCTGCCTCTGCCTCAGGACTCAGTACCTGCTCTGCCCGGCTGCTGATGAACCCTTGGCTTACGTCTCGGCTACACTTCCAGCTACTGATCCAGTATCCCGAAGCTCCTGTACTCAGTTCCAGCCCATCGCTCTCAAGTTACCTGGTTCCTGCCAAAGTACAGCCAGAGTCATCCGCCACACGGCCCTCGTGCCACTCTGTTTCCTCCACTTCTTGTCATCACTATCAGGGGTGTTGGACAGGAGGTGCAAGAGAAGCCCCCTCCACAGCTCGATCTCCACCAGGTACGTGACAGAGGGGCCAGGGGCAGCGAAGAGGGACCCGAGAAGAGGAGGATCGGGGCTGCTCTGTGCAAAACCAAATGCACAGAGGAGGTAAGTATAATATGTTTGTTATTTTTTTTTAAAACAAACCACAATCACTTTAAGTGACTTATCCTGCAATTGTTGTTATCTCAGCATTTATTCAGATAGGATCCCCACTGTACAGCTACTTAAGGGGAGAGCTACACATTTGTACATACAATATACACAATGCCATTGTAGAAATATAGCAAACAAGTAAAATGTAAAAGAAACTTTAATTTTTCGGATGCACTTGTAAGAATCATCTAGAATGTTTACTCTATGAAAATATATATGACTTTCTTTTTTTCAGCAGGTACATAGCAGACTTTGTGCATTCTCCTCTAAGATGACTGGAACTCAGTGATCACCCGCCTAACTTCTGCACGGTATATCATATATAATTCTGCGCTCTCTTGTAGTGACATTACATTGTGGCCATTTATAATCACAAGGCAAAGGTTATGATTATGGTTTCTGGGTATTAAACCATTTTTTGTCCAGAGACAAAAGACTATGACTATGACTAAATATAAATCGAAAATTGACATTGAAATGAATACTACTCTGCTGGCCATTTCTAAATCGGCAACACAATTCCATCCAGAGCCTATAAAAAAAGTACATTAAAGTTTAAACATGTATTGCACTACTGCATAAGGAGTAAGGGGCATCTACTAAGCTGCTGAAAGAGAAAAAAAATAGGAAAATGCTTTTCTTATATTTTTTATTAATATTTAATGTTGGTAATATATTCAGGTAATATGTGCAGGGGCATTGCAGCCAATATATTTTATTTTATTTTATTTCCCTTGCTCTATGATGTTGCATTGCGACACTGATTGGGCCCTCTGCGTTTCATGGATGTTCCTTTTCGTGATGATTCTGTGATGGTATATACATTTATTATGTGATTTCCCTTGCTGTGATTTGTGTTTTGTTGCGATTTGTATGTTTTTTTTTTCAAAAATATTACACATATACATATATTTCTTGTTTTGAAAATATTTTCTATCTAGATGATGGTCTCGAAACATTATTTGAATGATGTATAACAATCCAATAGGATAAATCTACATATAAACTTAATAGTGATTATTATATATCTCTTAGTACCAATAGGATCTCCTGAAGAAGCTAAAGGCGAAACGTATAGCGATCCATTGATGCTCATATTGAATTTTCGTACGCCTGGCCTCAAGCCAGAAGGAATCTTCTAGGACCACCTGGCTTCCCAGTCCCATAGGCCATCCATGCGACTTCCTTGTTTCAGCATCCTCATCTGTCCTCTTTTTAGAGACTGTGTACTTTTTCAGATATGTTCATGTATTCATAATACCCTTTTTTCTAATATGTGTTTTTTAATGTGATCAAATAAATATATATATACATATATATAAATATAATATATTTTTATTAAAATACGAAACCATTCTTTCCTATTTGGGATTATAGTGGCAACCTTTAAAGTCTGTTTTCTCTTTTTTTTCTTTTTTCTGTTTTTGCTCATTACAGCCAATAGAGTTTACAATTTTTTGGGTCTTTTTTATTTTAAAATTGGACTTCTGTTTGTTAAAAAGCAAGATTTTTGTTTGTTTCTGAAACTTGATTTTATTTATAAAGATGTTATATATCACAATGGCTAAATCTGTGTCTGTAGTCCATGTTCAAACTTTACTACCAGAAATAATAACATGTTGTTAGATTTTTTGTAAATTATAGTAAATATAGTACATTTTTAGTAAATAATTTGTTTGGAATTTCTAGAGACATGTTTAAATAATGCATTACAATTAAACTAAACCCATTAGAATTTAGTTGACTAAAATGTATGAGATTTTAGTCGACTAAAATATGACTAAAACTAAAACAATTGAGATGACTAAAATATGACAAAAAATAAAATGAAATTTTAGCAAAAAAAGAGTGGAAATTTGTTGAAATTTGAAGTCAAAATGAACACTGCTCATGATACATTAGTGTGATTGTATGTGGGAAGAATGCTCCTTACATTTGTGGTGGGAAGAATTATACCCTTACAGATAGCTAAAAAGATCATGGTGTCAGTGGGAACTTATCTGAGAGGCAGAAATTACTCATTGCTTAGGGAACCCCTAGAAACCTCTGGAGGAACCCTGGTTGAGATACCCTGGTCTATGATCTAATATGAATATAACAATAAGAAGCATCTTCACATTTCTTCTCTACTTTTAAGCATTAGCACCACAGAAAAAGACTTTCCTTTTAAAAGGATTATAAGAATGGAAGAGAGATTTCACTTCTAGAATTGCTCTAGCTTGATTAGTTACTTGTCTTAAATCCATCATCCATATTTAGACAGTGCTAAGTCTGTGGGTCAGTCAATTAGAAAGAGGGCAAAAGACACCGTTCTTTTAGAAGGATGTGACTCAATGCAAAATGACAAAGTGAGAGAACTCTACACGGGAGGTTAGAATTGTATTTACAGTCTCTATTATATTAAATAGAGTTGCCAGCTTCATGTTTTCGAGGGAGAAATCATATGAAAAGGAGCATATGGAAACCACCAGTAATGTTAACCGCTTATTGTGTCTGAAATCTGATTTCACCATTCTCACATTTTCTACCTAATAATAAGAATTTACATCAACCAAGTCTGAAGTATATTGACTTATTTTGCTTTTTTTTCTTCAGTATTGGGCGGGTGTTGGTTTATATGCAACTTACTTGCTCATCATAATCCCTAATGAACTGATCTATTAGACCCTTAACCATTTACCAACATTTCATTAAAGCAAACCTGGCCTTAAATGTTAGTGGCAGGGTAAGGGCGGGGAGTGGTTTTATTTTTTTATTTTGTTAAATGATTCCTCTAAAAGGGAATTATAAACCTGCTCATTCCATAGTATACTGTTTATATAATATTTATATTTTTTATATTTTTATTATACAGGATTTATAAAGCAAGAGCAGTTTGTGCAGCAATTTGCAATATAATGGGAGGCTGTACAATTACAATACATGTCAATACAATTGGGTAAGGAGGACCCTGCTCATGAGAACTTACAATCTACTGCATATACAGTGGTATATGCAGTAGGAGGCGGCACATCCCATTGCCTTCCCAATAACACTTAGGTGCCCAATTATACTACACTTAATCTTAGCCAAAAGGTCGAGAAGCAATGGTGCCCAATTATAAAGCAGTAGTATGGCCTTACCTCTGCTATAAACTAGAAATACACAATTATAAATCACAACAGTGTGTATCGCTTGCTCCAAGACCTAGAAGGAAGTGAAGACCAACTAAATTAATAGGAAAAGCCAGATCGAGGAGAGACAGTTTACAACTGTATGAAGCATTCTCTACAGCAGTGGTTCTCAACTTAATTGAGGCCAGGACCTGGTAAATTCTTACAAAACATTCCATGCTCCAACGGTAAAAATAAAAATAAAAAAAATAAAAATAAAAAAGGTTATACCCACATAATAAAAGTTTTTAAATGCAAAATATTCATCGAAATGCTGGAAGGCTCTGGATGGGGCTGGGCATCACTACGGAGAGATGGGGGTTCTGGAGAGGGTTAGGGGACTCTGCAGCAGGCTTGGTAGCTCTGTAGGGGCAGTCTCGGAAAGGGGTTCATGGCCTCTCCAGGAGGCTGGGAGATTTGCAGAAGCACTGTGGGAAATTGAAGGGCACTATAGGGGCTAGGGGACACTGTTGGAGGTTTGGAGGCATTATGGAAAACTGTTGGAGATTGGGGAAATTATGTGGGGCAGGAGCCTCTACAGCAGGCTGGGAGCACTGCAGGGTGAGAGGCTGGACAGAACTGTGGGAGGTTGAGGGAAACTGTGTGGGCTGTGGGCTCTCAGCATGCCTGTGACACTGCAGGCCACTGTGAAAAGTTGGGGGCACAATGGGAGCTGGGAGGTTGTGTGGTGTGTTAGTGGATCTACAGCTGGCTGGAGGCCTGGGAGGAGGGTGGCCATGACCCAGCAGAGGGCCATGGTCTGCTGATTGTGAACCACTGCTCTACAGTGCTATGCTTTGCCATGCTTTTTTAAGTGCCATATAAATGGAAGGATAGTGTAAACATTAAGGTTTCTAATTGATAGCGATAGTTCCAATTGGGGCCCTTAGTATTTTAGATTGCAACATGTTTCTCTTAGAGTTACTTCTCCTCAACAACCAATCAGATTACACATTTCAAAGCAGGTCTGTTTATTATTGTTGGCTGAAGAGAAGCAACACCAATCCTTAGTAAAAAAAAGAAATAGATGATGCATAGGACCCTAAGTGCAGAGCATGTTAAAGGGAATTTGTCATGAAAGAATAATGAAGTCTGTCATTGCTTATCTTGCTTTTAAGAATGCTAGGTATATGGCTTTCATGCTATTGGTTTGGCTTCAATACTTTCTGAGCAGTGGACTCGGATCAAGTATAAGGATATGCCCTGTACACACGGTCGGAATGTCTGATAGAAAAAGTCAGAGGGGAGCTTTTCATCGTATATTCCGACCATGTGTATGCCCCATCTGACTTTTTACGTTGAAAATTCTGACGGACCTAGAAAGAGAACATGTTCTATATTTTTCCGACTATCAAATTCCTATTGGGAAAACCGCTCGTCTGTATGCTGTTCCGACATACCAAAAACAAGGCATGCTCTGAAGCAAGTACGAGGCGGAAACTATTGGCTACTGACTATTGAACTTCCTTTTTCTAGTCCCGTCGTACGTGTTGTACATCACCACGTTCTTGATGGTCAGAATTTGGTGTGATTGTGTGTACGCAAGACAGCATCAGCGGAATTCCGTCGGAAAAATTTCAGAGTTTATTCCAACGGGAAAAATGGTCATGTGTACAGGTCATAAGGCATTCTGACACTTTTCTGACACTCCTTTAAAGGCACCTTTGGGTCCCATAACCTAAAAGGTACTACACTTGACACAGCAATGCAGCTAGTATTTTTGGAAGGAGGCCAGCAATGGTAGCCCCCCATATTTTTCTTATGGCAGGTTTACTTTCAGTGAAGATCTCCTGATGACATTTTCTTCTTAGGACTGTGCAGTCAGGGCAGACCACAATGATGTCCACATGACGTCTGGTTGAAAGGGTTATAGCTAGACCATTGCATATATGTTACTGTGTTCACATTTTTCCGCATCGGAATTCATCGTTCATCATTACTAGCTGGCGAGCTTTCACGTTTCTCTATAGCTATGTACATCATAATGAAACGAATGGGTCAGAATGGATGAGATGCATTGAAAAGAAATCAAAGTGAATAAAAATGATATTGCGGAACATCCAACACCTGTTCAATGTATAAATCAATTTTCCAGGAGCTTAGCTTTGAGCTGGAGAACCTTAGCACTTAATTTAGGCCGCCTGCCTGGTTACATTGCTTAGCAACCATCATTGTTCTGTACCTGTGCAAATTTAGAAAAATAAGCTACTGTCCTACTTTTGTTTCTAGCATGTTTTTCTGTGACCTGAGCCTGGAAGGCAGTCAACACCTTCGGTGTACAACGTGTTCCATAGTCTAATGCCGCCTACACACGACCGGACTTTCCAGCAGACTAGGTCCGACGGAATCAGTCCGTCAGACAATCCGATCGTGTGTGGGCTAATCCAATCATTTTTCGTTAAAAAAATCAGACGGACCTAGAAATAGAACATGTTTCAAGTCTGTCCGACTGACTCAATCCCTATCGGGAAAACCGTTCATCTGTATGCTGGTGCAATGGACCAAATACGATGCAATGGAAGCTATTGGCTACTGGCTATTGAACTTCCTTTTCTAGTCCTGTCTTATGTCATCACGTACAAAACGAACAGACTTTTGAACGGACTTAGTCTGTTCGTGTGTGTCCAAGTCCATTAGTTCGGAAGTCCGTCAGAATTCCGCCTTAAAGTCAGTCAGTAAGACCATCGGACCAAGTCTGCCGGAACGTCCGGTCGTGTGTACGCGGCATAAGTGGTCACCATATTTAATAGAGTTTGGGAGTTTTTTTACTGAAACCATAGGATGAGCTGCTTTAAAACTGAAATCTTATAATAATCACATAATAGAGGAGCTTAGCTTCTGACTTATGTATCTAAAGTATTTACACTCAAAACTTTGCTGTAGGACCTCAAATTACTATATATCTGATTACACCATGTTTGGTACGTTATTATAAATTCCATTTTTATTTTCCAAAACACCTCTCAGCAAATATAATTTCACTAATTATTAGGGTGAATGGATCATTTGGTCTGAACTGGGATCTGCAGCAAAGAGGGTCAAACTGCGGCAACTGGATGTTCACCACACATCTCTATTTCCTGGCATGGTGAACCATCTATTGAGTGGACTATTAAAGCCATCCTTTGAACCCTTATTTGTTCACTATTATCCTTATTAGAGGCTGTGCTCCAATGTATTCCCCAGTCAACCCACAACATCATCACGGTAGTGGGCCAATTACCAGTAAGCAAATTTTTGTAGTTTTATTATTATTATACAGGATTTATATAGCGCTAACAGTTTGTGCAGCACTTTGCAACATGAGGGTAGAAAGTACAGTTACAATACAAGTCAATACAGAAGGAATCAGAGAGCCCTGCTCATTGGCGCTTACAATCTAAAAGAGAGGGTCAAATGATACAAAGGGTAATAACTGTGAGGGATCAGCTGATGAAGAAAATAAAAATACAGTTGTTAGGCAGTGGCGGGATAGACTTCTCTGAAGTGAAGGGTCTTTAGGGATCGCCTAAAAGTATACAGAGTAGGAGATAGTCAGGCAGATTGGGGTGGGGAGTGTCAGGGCTGGCTTAGCCCTTCCTTCTCAGGGCTGGCTGCTCAGCTGTCGACTAATTGCCAGCTCTCATCTCTCTCCACAGTCACTCAGTTGTTCCTGATCCTACTCGTCTGACATTCCTACTTAAAGCTTTCCAGCTCACTTCATCTCTGCCTTCACCTTGGTCACATCACAAGAAACCATCTCCTGCGGTTCTGTTTAAAGACTGGATTGCTGACATCCCTTCTGGCTCCTTACCCTGCTTAACGTTGCTCCACTTGGATCCCTGACTTCTGGCCTGGCTGATTACCCAATCTGGTTATTGAACTCTGGACTGGCTGACTACTCGATCTAGTTACTGGACTCTGGCTATGCTTTGACTACGCTTACTCTATTTACCTTTTTATTAATAAACAAGTGTGAATTCATTGTACTTATGTCTCGGTCTGATTCATGGTTTCTGACAAGGGAGTTCCATAGGATGAGAGAGGCACGGGAAAAGTCCTGGAGGTGAATATGGGAGGAGGTGACGAGGGAACTAGAGAGTAGGAGGCCTTTGGAGGAGTGGAGTGGATGGTTTGGTTGGTATTTTGAGACTAGGTTAGTGATGTAGCTGGGGGCCAAGTTGTGGATGGCTTTGTAAGTTATTGTTAGTATTTTGAATTTCATTTGTTGGGTGAGAGGAAGCCAGTGAAGCAGAGAGAGCTATCAAATGCTGAATAGTTGGTAAGGTGGCTGAGCCTCGCAGCAGCATTCATGATGGACTGAAGGGGGGGGGGGGGGTAGTCTATGTAAAGGTAATCCAATGAGCAGAAAGTTTCTGTAATCGAGGCGAGAGATAACCAGGGAGTAAATTAGAAACTTTGTGGTGTCATTGGTATGGAAGGGGTATATTTTGGAGATGTTGCAGAAATTGAGAACAGTGACAGTGATTGGATGTGGGGCCGAAAGGAGAGTTCAGAGTCCAGGATTACACCTAGTACCCTGGCATGTGGGGACACGTTGATAGTTGTGCCATCAATTTTGACAGAGAAGTCTGGGAAATTAAACTGGATCTAAAACTAAAAAACAAAAATGTAATATATTGCAGCTTACAATCCTTAAAGTGATACTAAAGTCTTGTTTCCTTTTGTTTAAAAAACCCAAACAAACAAAGACGTTATACTTACCTGCTCTGTGCAGTGGATTTGCACAGAGCAGCCCCGGTCCTCCTCTTCTCGGGTCCCTCACCTGCGCTCCTGGCCCCTCAATCCTGCCGCGTGCCCCCACAGCAAGCATGTTGCTATGGGGGCACCGAGCCAAGCCTCTGCTCCGTCCATTTAGACATGGAGCCCCCACCCCCTCTCTCTCCTCATTGGCTCACTGACTTTGATTGACAGTCACCCTAACACAGGAAGTAACACACTTCCTGTGTTAGGATGGCTTCACTCTATAGAGGAGCAGTGTAGCCACTCTTGGATAACTGCACTGTCAGGGTAGTGTTAGAGGGTAGTGTTAAATACATTAGCAAATTTAGATGGACTAGGCTAACAAATTAAACTCCAGCTAACTCTTTTTAAGCAGTTACATCATAGTGATATCCTCTAGGTCACATGTGTCAAACACAAGGCCATGTGGTTGAATCAGACCCTCCATTTCATGTGGCCCTCACACCTCCCCTGCAGCTGAGGCAACCCCTTTATTGTTGTCCTACCCCATCTCAGCCGTCAGTAGCAGAGAGGAGGACAAAACTTCCCCAGATCCTGCACTTCTCCATGCAGCCATGTAGAGGCTCATAGCTGCCCCCCACCTTCCTCATCTTAGCAGGTGGCAGCAGGAGGAAGTCAGAGCTCCCCCTACAGATCCTATGCCTCTCTGTGCAGCCAGAGCACCTCATCGTCTCCACCTACCCTGGTCTCAACATTCAGCCTACTCCAGCCCTCCTCTGGCCCCCCTCCTGACTCTGCAGTTTCTGCTGCCCCGCTCTGCCCCAGCTTCTTCACTGTCACTGTCACTGTTCACTGTCTGTGATGTAAAGGAGGATGAGGGACTCTTGACTTCTGATGGTGGAGTCTCTTGGTATCTGAAGTAAGGGGAGTGGGGTGCTCTGGACATCTAGTCTTACAGATACAACCAACCCTTGGAGGGCAGTCATAATGCTGATGCCGTCCAGCCATGAAATTGAGTTTGATACCCCTGTTTTAGGCTTGGTTGTCTATTGACCTAATCACTCACTTACAACCACTTGATAGGCCTGCAAGCTCTATTGTGCAAACATTTACCCTGCAACAAACATTAGACATTTTGTAGCTGAGGCTGCACTGTGGAAAACTTTGCCAGACACCTTTACTGTGCTAGAGATGTGCAATATATGTAGGGTGATTCTGTAGAGATTCTAGTTTTTGTTTGAATCTCCTCAGCATGGCCCTTATATCATTCTTTCCTGCTTGACATGGGGTATCCTAATCTTCTGAAACCCCTTGTGAGACTTTGTCAGCCACTCCACTGATTCCTTCACTTGCTGTGGCTGTAGGGCCGATATAGATGAGGCTGTTTCTAAATGGTGTGGCCCGATGAATGCTTTGTCCTGCAGAACCTACTTGCCCATTACTACCGCCTCATGCAGAACCTCTGCCTCTCACTTTGGCCTGTCTGATATTATTATTTTGTTTTACCTAAATGTAATAGCACCTATGGCAATAGGGGGGATAAATATGGGTTAATTTGGTGCACACTATTTTACAGCACATGTGTGCAGTGATGTGCTGAAAACAAAGACAGCTTTGCCTGTACCACCATGTATACTGGGAAGACAATGCCCTAGAAACAGAGAATAAAATATACCTCTCCCAAAAAAAATAATAATAATTAAAACACTAAATGCCATCACTTTTGTAACCTAGCAGGAAATAAAAAAATGAATAAATAGGAAATTAATGTGTAGTGCAACCCCTAGTAGATTGGGATCCCCCACCTTGCCCAGCCAGGCACACTGAATCTTCACAGGCACACTTAAGTCAGAGAACAGTCTGTGACTTTTTTTTTTTTTGCTGCTTTGATTTATTGAGGGTAATAACTTGGATAGGGATGGGAGCCCATTTGACTTCAACAACTTCAGGGACAGCTTTTCCTATATACAGTCTCTATATACAGCTCTTCTTCACTTTAGCACAGGCTTGCTTGTAGAACTTGGCTGGAACACTGAGAGTACCTGACAATCACTTGGTCAGGTGAAGCAATGACCCTTTACAGACAGGAACCTGAGGCCCCTTAGTTGTGTAGCAGAATTTCAGTGTCCAGCTAGCATAACTCCTGTGGCTACTGATCCCGGCACCACCTCTTCAGGCACTGCCAATCCACCCGGCTGCAGCTGCTCCTTTCACTAGCCCATCCGGCTGATTCTCAGGAGATCTCCCAGGTGTGCTCCTGCTGTCCTCTTTGCTTGCTCCCATGCCTCCAGGAATGGTTTCCTCTGTGTGTTTTAGTAGGAATCTTCCAGCACCTGAGCACCAGGCCTAAGGTCACCCCCCCCCCCCCCCCAGACTAGGGGTACCCTCAAGGTCCACAACAGCCTCCTCAGCACTCCATCTCCATCTTCCACCTCATTGCCCCTGCTGACATGACTCATGCCTATTTATAAGGTGGCCTGCCCCCTGACAGCCCTTTACTGGGGATTGGTTGAGGCCCTCATAAATATTCCAAGCAGCGCCTCCTAGCTTCCACCCACTATGTCCAGAACATTCTCCAATGTCCCAGAAAACAAGGGGAGGCACCAGAGAAGCTGCTAGGATGAGTCAACCAGCCATGAGTCCCTAAACCCTGACCTAGATTGATAGCGCAGGCTTGGCCCTAATCAAGCTAAACTTTTCATTCACTAATATTTACACTAACATTCTAGCACACTAGTGAGTTCTACAAATGTAAAACCCAATAAAAACAGGGCAATGGGGCCCAGCAGCTAAACAGTAATTAAAGTTGTTGCTAACACACAAAACATGTTAAAATGGACTGTTGGGTCTCTGAACTGTGAACTTGGGTGGCTGGGGGGGGGGTACATGAGAATATGTAGCCCACCACCCTGCAATATTAAAAATAATTTAGCACAAAATAGAATAGTATATTACCACACTGTATAGCAGCTAGATCTCCCAACACAGGCCCTGCTTTCTCTAAGCTACTCCAGCACACTGACAAATGGCTGCTGGGAAACCTTTTACAGTGAGGGGTTTTGCACATGATAAGATCCCAATTATTGGCCATTCCAACCCTACTGGCTATAGTTAAATCAGATAGGGCAAGGATATGCAATTAGCGGACCTCCAGCTGTTGCAGAACTACAACTCCCATGAGACATAGCAAGACTCTGACAGCCACAAGCATGACACCCAGAGCAAGAGCCATGATGGGACTTGTAGTTTTGCAACAGCTGGAGGTCCGCTAATTGCATATCCCTGAGATAGGGCATTATGGGTCCTTTAATTAAAATTAAAACATGATCATAAATTCACCTGAACTGCAAACCTTGAAACCCATAGATTTGCAACGAACCCAACATGTGGTGAAACAGAATCTGACAGACAGTTATACAGTAACATTTTCATAAACAAGAGGCAGGCGGAGGGCTCAGCGGCATACGGAAATAACACAAGCAGATGAACTTGATGCTTTCTCTAAGATATCTTGGGACCTTCGTCTGGCTGACTCCTATACTCTTGATAAGAATACAATTCCACACAGATGTATCCACAAGTCTGAGATTTATGAATAATAAACATTTTCCTTCATTACATCTGAGCTGATAATACATTGCTGCAGTAGAGGGAATACTGAAATTAAAAGTCTGAAGGTGTTCTTGACTTGATATATGCTGAGTCCTTTTGTATAAATAAATGCAAGAAAGGAAATTCTCCATTTATTTCATAACCATGAATTACATTTCAGCTGTCATCTTCTTGCTTCAAGTTACATAATTAGACATACAACTGTTTATTATGTCACCGTTTTTGTATTGCTGTTCATGGTGAGGACAACATGTACATGGTGGTGACACGTTGGGCATGGAGACCTTTAAAGTGAAACCTTCTATTCCCCATATCCTTGTCACTCTCTGGAAATGGTAAGTCGAAAAAACAAGGGAGGTGGGACGAGGGACACAGAAATCCTGTATAGCATAGTTTCTTTGGTTTTTCATATCCACAAATAGGAAAGGATAGTAGTGGTTTGATATTACATATATCTAAGTAGGTTGCATTAGACCCCCAAAATGGTACACGAAAATGCAGAGAACATATCTGTCTTTACAAAGATTCTTCTTTTGGTGGGTGGTCACATTTTGTAACAGACCATTTTTAAATGAGCTTCGGCCCAGAGAAGATGGTGGCATTTCTAGATCATGTTCAGATATGGCTTCTTCGTTGAATGATAGAGCTTTACCTTGCATTTTTGGATGACATGGCAAACTGTGTTCAGAACTCAGTATTCCTGAGCCCATGCAGAATCTTGCCTGTTTTTGAAACCACTTGCCGACAAGCCGCTGCACTTCTACTGAGGCAAGTCCGTTCCCCTGCGCGAACTGACGTACCCATACGGTGGTCCATGCATGTGAGATTGCTGTCACGCGCCGTGGGAGAGTGTGTCCAGTGGACTCGATGTCCGCCGGCCACCCACGATCGCTGTACACAGAGGCAGAACGGGGATCTGCTATTGTAAACAAAGCGGATCCCCGTTCTGACAGGGGACATCTCAGAGCTCTGATGTTCCCAGTGGTCGGGAACAGCTAACTCTGTCATGTTCCAGGCAGCCCATTCGACCTACAGTTAGAACATACTAACACATTTAACCCCTTGATTGCCCCTAGTGTTAACCCCTAGTGTTAACCCCTTCTCTGCCAGTGTCATTTATACATTGATCAGTGCATTTTTATAGCACTGATCAATGTAATAATGTCACTGGTCCCTGCAAAGTGTCTTTTGGGGTCAGATTTGTCCGCCACAATGATGCAGTCCCACTAAAAGTCGCAGAACGCCGCCGATACCAGTAAAAACTATTTTAAAAAAGTCCCTAAATCTATCCAATAGTTTGTAGATGCGATAACTTTGTAGTTTGTAGATACAATAAAGAAAGCTTTATTTGTGGGAAAAAAAATGACATACATTTTGTTTGGGTACAACGTTGCACGACCGTGCAAATGTTAGTTAAAGCAACGTAGAGCCGCATCGCAAAAAAAAGGCGTGGTCATTAAGGGGATAAATCCTTCCGGGGCTGAAGTGGTTAATGCAGTGCCGTCTAAGGGACCCAAGATCAAGGGTATCCAATATTTAATTTCGGCCTTGTCCCTTGTGCACAGATATTTCTCCAGATTACTATAGCACTATATAGTACCATATTATACTATACAGTATGTGCTATATACTGTAATACTACTATAGTATTATGTACTGTAGATGATGATATATTTAAAGTTTTTGCAATTTTATGTTGATGAACATTATTTTGATATAGTTTGACCATTTTTAGACACAGTTTTTCACAGCTGGTGAACCTCTGCCCATTTTTACTTCTGAGACACTCTTGGCTCTCTAATATGCGTTTTCTATATCCAGTCATGTTACTGAACTGTTACAAATGAATCTGATTAAATGAAAAATGTTCTTCCAGCTCTTCCTTGTTAGTATCACGTACTTTGTCAGCTTTTTGTTGCCCTGTCCCAACTTTTTTGAGACATGTTGCTGCCATCAATTTCAAACTAACCTTATTTTTTTCTTAAAATTTTACATTTTCTCAGTTTAAGCATTTGATATTTAATTTGCATCCTATTTAATTTGTTCATAAATGACCTGGAGGATGGGATAAACAGTTCAATTTCTGTACGTGCAGACAATACTAAGCTAAGCAGGGCAATAACTTCTCCGCAGGATGTGGAAACCTTCCAAGTAGATCTGAACAAATTAATGGGGTGGGCAACTACATGGAAAATGAGGTTTAATGTGGAAAAATTTTAAATAATGCATTTGGGTGGCAAAAATATTAATGCAATCTATACACTGGGGGCAGAACCTCTGGGGGAATCTAGGATGGAAAAGGACCTGGGGGTCCTAGTAGATGATAGACTCAGCAGTGTCAAGCAATGCCAAGCTGCTGCTAACAAAGCAAACAGAATATTGTTATGTATTAAAAAGGGGATTAACTTCAGAGATAAAGCAATAATTCTCCCACTCTAAAAGACTCTGGTCCTGCCGCACCTGGAGTATGCTGTCCTGTTCTGGGCACCAGTCCTCAGGAAGGATGTACTGGAAATGGAGCGAGTACAAAGAAGGGCAACAAAGCTGATAAAGGGTCTGGAGGATATTAGTTATGAGGAAAGGTTGCGAGCACTGAACTTATTCTCTCTGGAGAAGAGACGCTTGAGAGAGGATATGATTTCAATATACAAATACCATACTGGTGACCCCACAATAGGAATAAAACTTTTCCACAGAATGGAGTTTAATAAGACACGTAGCAACTCATTAAAATTAGAAGAAAAGAGGTTTAACCTTAAACCACGTAGAGGGTTCTTTACTGTAAGCCCTTGTACACACGGTCAGACATTCTGACTAGTGATGGACGAAATTCCGACGGGACGTTTCGTGAATGCGGACCGCGAACGCGGCCGATAGTTCGCGAACCGGAACGTTCGTGGCGGGCCCCATTGACTTCAATGGGAGGCGAACTTTGCAAACCTACAGGTCAAATTTGAAGCCACAAAATAATTACTAGCTGTGCAAACATAGTCCCACCACATGGCCAATGACATAACACATGTATGAGGTGAATCTGGGATCGACAACTACAAGCATTCTTTTTTTATATGTGAAATTGTTGTGACAATTCAGGACTATGGAGCGCATGAAGGCAATGGAGGAGAGGGAAGGTCAGGGTAGGCAAAGAAGAGGGTGCAGGAGATGATCACCAGCAGCGTGACATACAGCAATGACACCTGCACCGTGATAGAGGGATCTGACAACAGCACCGTGATAGAGAGCACTAACATCAGCAGCGTGACATAAAGCACTAACACCAGTACCGTGATATACAGCACTGACAGCAGCACCGTGACAGAGAGCACTGACATCAGCAGCGTGACATACACCAATGACACCTGCACTGTGATAGAGTGAACTGACACCAGCACCGTGATAGAGAGCACTGACATCAGCAGCGTGACATAAAGCACTGACACCAGCACCGTGATATACAGCACTGACACCAGCACCATGATAGAGAGCACTGACATCAGCAGCGTGACATAAAGCACTCACACCAGCACCATGATATACAGCACTGACACCAGCACCGTGATATACAGCACTGACACCTGCACCGTAAGCAGCCCCAGGAGGAAGTCAGCATAGCACAGGGATGGTGGGAGCCCCTCATAATGAGCATAGCACAGGGATGGTGGGAGCCCCTCATAATGAGCATAGCACAGGGATGGTGGGAGCCCCTCATAATATGCACAGCAGAGGTACAGCCCCAGGAGGAAGTCAGCACAGCACAGGGATGGTGGGACCCCCTTTATAATAAGCAGCCACAGGAGGATGTCAGCACAGCACAGGGATGGTGGGAGCCCCTCATAATGAGCATAGCACAGGGATGGTGGGAGCCCCTCATAATATGCACAGCAGAGTTACAGCCCCAGGAGGAAGTCAGCACAGCACAGGGATGGTGGGAGCCCCTCATAATAAGCAGCCCCAGTAGAAATATGACACCGCTCAACCTCTTCAAACAGGAGGGTACGGGCATATAGTACGGTGTGCTTTTTTTGTACAAGGAAGTGAGCCAAATGAAGAAAGAAGGTCTGTGTGCTCGATTAAAAAAATTGTTTATAGACATATACATGGTCTACTGGTCACATGTGTTGAATTCCTCCGAGATCCATGCTTCATTCATTTTTAGAAATGTGAGGTAGTTAACACTGTCGTGAGCTAGGCGAGTACGCTTATCGGTCACGATCCCCCCTGCTGCGCTGAACGTCCTTTCGGACAGGACACTGGACGAGGGGCAAGCCAACAGTTCGATTGCAAATTGGGCAAGCTCTGGCCAGAGGTCAAGCCTGCCCACCCAGTAGTCCAGGGGTTTATCACTCCTCAGACCGTCCACATCGGCCGTTAACCCGATGTAGTCGGACACCTGACGGTCTAGGCGTTCCCTGATGCTGGATGCGGATGACACCTGTCGATGGGTCGGCTGAAAGAATGACCTCATATCCGAAGTCACCAACACATCTTCAAACTGGCCTCTTATTGCAGGCGCTGTTGGATGGGTACCCGCAACTCCTTCTCTAGGAGTGGGAATTGCTCCTCTGCCAGCGCACGCAAAAGCAGAATGCAGCATTTCTCGAAGTAAGGCCTGGAAGTGCTCCATTCTGACAGCCCTCTGTGACGGCGGTAACATTTCTGCCATTTTGTGTTTGTACCGGGGGTCTAAGTACGTTGCCACCCAGTACTGGTCCTTGACCCTTATGCTTTTTATACGGGGGTCCCTATTAAAACACTGGAGCATGAAGGCCCCCATTTGCACTAAACTGGAAGCGGTGTGGTGGCCTGGCTCCTGCTCATCATCCAGGATAATGTCGTCCTCTTCATTCTCCTCTCCCCATCCACGCACAACAACAGGGATCCCAGAAAGGTTTAAAGCATGCTCTTCTTGCTCCTCCTCATCCACCCCGGCACCATCCTCATCTGACTCCTCTTCAGACTCCTGTTGTTGACTTGTCTCAGATAGAGTAGCCCCCCTGGGAATTCATCCAGCATTGCGACTTCCTCATCTTCCCGCTCCTGCTCTTCCACAGCTTGATCAATGACACGATGCAATGCACGCTCCATAAAGAAGGCACAAGGTACCATGTCACTGATGGCGCCATGGCTGCGACTGACCAGTTTGTTGATCTCCTCAAATGGCCGCAGAAGTCTGCATGCGTCACGCATGAGCAGCCACTGGCGCGCTGAAAAAAAAACCAGCTCCCCAGAACCTGTTCTGCCGCAGAGTTCATACAGGTAGACGTTAACTGCACGTTTCTGCTGGAGCAGCCTATCAAGCATATAGAAGGTTGAGTTCCATCGCGTCGGGCAATCGCAAATAAGACGTCTGACCGGCAGATTGTGTCGCCGCTGAATGTCAGCAAGGCGAGCCATGGCCGTGTAAGATCTTCTGAAATGGGCCAAGATTTTCCTTGCCTGCCGCAAGATGTCCTGGACCCCAAGGTATTTGACAACGAATCGCTGCATGACCAAGTTTAAGACGTGTGCCATGCATGGCACGTGCGTCATTTTGCCCTGTTTCAATGCGCTAAGCAGATTGGCACCGTTGTCACACACCACTTTACCAACTGTCAAATTGAGCGGTGTTAGCCACTGATCTGCCTGTGAACGCAAAGCTAAAAAGGAGTGCCGGGCCAGTGTGGCTCTTGGCTTCCAGGCACAACAGACGCAGCACGGCATGGCAACGTCGAATAGGTTCTGGGGAGCTTGGGCGGCGCAGCGGAAGAGACGCTAGCAGTGGAAAAGGAGGAGTCAGCCGAGGAGGAGAGGGAGGAGGATGGAGTAGGAGGAGGAGGAGAAGAAGAGCCAGGCCTGTATGCAATCCGTGGAGGTAAAACCAAATCTACATGGGTGCCACGGGTTACATGCTTGAGGGCCGTCAGAAGGTTCACCCAGTAGGCAGTAAAAGTAATATACCTTCCCTGCCCGTGTTTGCTAGACCACTAGTCTGTGGTCAGATGTATCTTGGCTAGGGATGAGCTTCGTGTTCGAGTCGAACGTACGTTCGACTCGAACATTGGCTGTTCGTGCGTTCGGCGAATTCCGAACGTTTTGGCCGTTCACGTCAAAATTCGAGTGACGCGCGCGCGGACCATAATGCACTGCGTTGGCGCAGTGCATTGCTGCCCGATAATTGGCCAAGCATGCACTGTGACCCCGCATGCTTGGCCAATCACAGCGCCGGCAGCGAGGAGAATCTTTTTTTTATTTTTTTATTTCAGGCTTCCCAGCCTAGAGGTGAGATGTGGGGTCATATTGACCCCCCAGATTTCACTGTAAAGAGGAGCTGTCACCCCATATTCCTATTACAAGGGATGTTTACATTTCTTGTAATAGGAATAAAAGTGATCAAATATATATTTTTGGGGAAAAAAATGTCAAACTAAAATAAATAAAGTAAAATGAACAATAAAAAAATAAAATAAAAATTAAAGCGCCCATGTCCCCATGTGCTCGCATGTGCCACACATGTGAGGTATCGCCGAGAATGTTAGAGCGAGAGCAATAATTCTAGTCCTAGACCTCCTCTGCAACTCAAAACATGTAACCAGTAAAAAAAAAATTAAAGTGTCGCCTATGGGGATTTTTTAAGTAGCGACGTTTGGCGCCATTCCACGGGCATGTGCAATTTTGAAGAGTGACATGTTTGATATCTATTTACTCAGCATAACTTCATCTTTCACTTTATGCAAACATTGGGCTAACAAGTGGTTAATAATAGAGCTTGCAGTCAGTAGTGTTAGGAGATAGTGCGTGCTGTCTGCGTGCTCTGTACCCAGTACATACTGCTATAATATAGGGCAGGCCCCTACTTTCAAACATCCAACTTACAAACATCTCCTACTTGCAAACGCAAGGAGACAGCAGCAAGTGAGATGAAAAAAGATGGACGACAAAACAAATTATACAGGGGTGATAACCCTTCCCTATGTTTTCCAAAAAGCTTAAAGATAGTTTTTTTGACTGGAGCTACACTTTAAAAATGTACCGGTTGAAAATGACAAACAGATTCAACTTAACACAACAAACCTATACAGTCCCTGTCTTGTTTGCACTGCCTGTATACTGCTGTTCTGAGTATATAGGGCCTGGGGGCCACACGCATTTCCTTTTTTTAATATGGGTACGGGGTTCCCCTTAATATGCGTACAAGACCCAAATAGGCTGGTAATGGGCAGGGAGGGCTACCCATGCCATGTTTCTCAATGATTTTCAACCATATTGCAGGAACCAGATATAACATTAAAACCGCAAGCAGTTTTAAATGGTGTTATTTCCGTTTAATGTCATTTTGTGCAGGGACTGTTCTAAACACGGGAAACTCGTGACACTTCACAGGCATACTACAGACACCCCCCAGGCACCATATTTAAACGAATATTTCACTTTTTTTTTTCACTTTAATCGTCATTAAAATCAGTGCTCCCGCCAAAACGGCCGTTTTTAAAACTTTTTTTTGCAGTGACCCATGTCCCCTGAGGCAGGAGGCAGGTCCCCAAACCCTTTTTAGGACACTATCTTGCATATTAGCCGTTAAAATTAGCACTTTCCAATTCGAACGTTCGAGTCCCATAGACTTCAATGGGGTTCTAACGTTCGTACCGAACGCGGGGGTCGTTCGCAAGTTCTGGTGCGAACCGAACCGGGGGGTGTTCGGCTCATCCCTAATCTTGGCACCGACACTGTGTGCCAGAGATACATTCACTTGCCGCTGAACATGGCCATATAGTTCTGGGATGCCCTTCTGTGAGAAATACTTCCTTCCCCACCGCTATAAGTAGGGATCTCGGAGTAGGCAGCAACACAGGAGACCAACCTCCTCCTTGGGATGATCTGGGTACTGTCGTCAGACTGCTGAGTGGCGGTTCTTGCTACCTCCTCTTCCTGATCCAATACCAAGAGTGGCTGCGCATCAGAAATGTCTTGAAATGGATCGGAAAATAATTCCTGTGACTCAAGCGGAAGGTATGTGGTGGTGGTGTTGTTGGTGGTAGTGTCTGCGGAAGGGCCTGCATCTTCCTCTGCCTGTCATTTTTTAAATGACCCTGTGACAAAACTCTCAGTCCCTATACTGATAAAGGACTGCTGCAGTATAGGACAGCAGTCAGCAGTAGTGCACCTCAACCCTATGTATTGTGGACCTATACCAGTCCTTAAGGAATAGCAGACTGTACCTCACTCAACCCTATGTACTGTAGTACCCTATACCTTACCAGTCCTTATAAGGACCTTTGTGGAACAAGTAGGTTGTGAATGATTAGCAGACTGTACCTCAGTCCCTATACTGATTAAGGACTACTGCAGCAGAAGGGCAGCAGTCAGCAGTAGTGCACCTCAACCCTATGTATTGTGGACCTATACCAGTCCTTAAGGAATAGCAGACTGTACCTCACCCAACCCTATGTACTGTAGTACCCTATACCTTACCAGTCCTTATAAGGACCTTTGTGGAACAAGTAGGTTGTGAATGATTAGCAGACTGTACCTCAGTCCCTATACTGATAAAGGACTACTGCAGCAGAAGGGCAGAAGTCAGCAGTAGTGCACCTCAACCCTATGTATTGTGGACCTATACCAGTCCTTACGGAATAGCAGACTGTACCTGACTTAACCCTATGTACTGAAGTACCATATACCTTACCAGTCCTTATAAGGACCTTTGTGGAACAAGTAGGTAGTGAATGATTAGCAGACTGTACCTCAGTCCCTATCCTGATAAAAGACTACTGCAGCAGAAGGGCAGCAGTCAGCAGTAGTGCACCTCAACCCTATGTATTGTGGACCTATACCAGTCCTTACGGAATAGCAGACTGTACCTCACTCAACCCTATGTACTGTAGTACCCTATACCTTACCAGTCCTTATAAAGACCTTTGTGGAACAAGTAGGTTGTGAATGATTAGCAGACTGTACCTCAGTCCCTATACTGATAAAGGACTACTGCAGCAGAAGGGCAGCAGTCAGCAGTAGTGCACCTCAACCCTATGTATTGTGGACCTATACCAGTCCTTAAGGAATAGCAGACTGTACCTCACCCAACCCTATGTACAGTAGTACCCTATACCTTACCAGTCCTTATAAGGACCTTTGTGGAACAAGTAGGTTGTGAATGATTAGCAGACTGTACCTCAGTCCCTATACTGATAAAGGACTACTGCAGCAGAGGTACAGCAGTCAACAGTAGTGCACCTCAACCCTATGTATTGTGGACCTATACCAGTCCTTACGGAATAGCAGACTGTACCTCACTCAACGCTATGTACTGTAGTACCCTATACCTTACCAGTCCTTATAAGGACCTTTGTGGAACAAGTAGGTTGTGAATGATTAGCAGACTGTACCTCAGTCCCTATACTGATAAAGGACTACTGCAGCAGAGGTACAGCAGTCAACAGTAGTGCACCTCAACCCTATGTATTGTGGACCTATACCAGTCCTTAAGGAATAGCAGACTGTACCTCACTCAACCCTATGTACTGTAGTACCCTATACCTTACCAGTCCTTATAAGGACCTTTGTGGAACAAGTAGGTTGTGAATGATTAGCAGACTGTACCTCAGTCCCTATACTGATTAAGGACTACTGCAGCAGAAGGGCAGCAGTCAGCAGTAGTGCACCTCAACCCTATGTATTGTGGACCTATACCAGTCCTTAAGGAATAGCAGACTGTACCTCACCCAACCCTATGTACTGTAGTACCCTATACCTTACCAGTCCTTATAAGGACCTTTGTGGAACAAGTAGGTTGTGAATGATTAGCAGACTGTACCTCAGTCCCTATACTGATAAAGGACTACTGCAGCAGAAGGGCAGAAGTCAGCAGTAGTGCACCTCAACCCTATGTATTGTGGACCTATACCAGTCCTTACGGAATAGCAGACTGTACCTCACTTAACCCTATGTACTGAAGTACCATATACCTTACCAGTCCTTATAAGGACCTTTGTGGAACAAGTAGGTAGTGAATGATTAGCAGACTGTACCTCAGTCCCTATACTGATAAAGGACTACTGCAGCAGAGGTACAGCAGTCAACAGTAGTGCACCTCAACCCTATGTATTGTGGACCTATACCAGTCCTTACGGAATAGCAGACTGTACCTCACTCAACCCTATGTACTGTAGTACCCTATACCTTACCCGTCCTTATAAAGACCTTTGTGGAACAAGTAGGTTGTGAATGATTAGCAGACTGTACCTCAGTCCCTATACTGATAAAGGACTACTGCAGCAGAAGGGCAGCAGTCAGCAGTAGTGCACCTCAACCCTATGTATTGTGGACCTATACCAGTCCTTAAGGAATAGCAGACTGTACCTCACCCAACCCTATGTACAGTAGTACCCTATACCTTACCAGTCCTTATAAGGACCTTTGTGGAACAAGTAGGTTGTGAATGATTAGCAGACTGTACCTCAGTCCCTATACTGATAAAGGACTACTGCAGCAGAGGTACAGCAGTCAACAGTAGTGCACCTCAACCCTATGTATTGTGGACCTATACCAGTCCTTACGGAATAGCAGACTGTACCTCACTCAACGCTATGTACTGTAGTACCCTATACCTTACCAGTCCTTATAAGGACCTTTGTGGAACAAGTAGGTTGTGAATGATTAGCAGACTGTACCTCAGTCCCTATACTGATAAAGGACTACTGCAGCAGAAGGGCAGCAGTCAAGTATAATATTTTTTCTATATTTGGAAGAAAGAATATTATACGTGTACAAGCCTATTACCATACCAGTCCTGAAAAGAACCTTTGTGGACCTAATAGTAACAGCTACTAATTAAACTGACTGTCCCTCACTGCCTCACACACAGTTTCCTGCCTGTCCCTATTTAAACTGACAAAACAGAGGCTGCTGGAACAATAACTTGAATAGCACTTTTGTGGACCTAATAGTAACAGCTAATGATTAAACTGACTGTCCCTGCAGCACACAGCGTCCTGTCCCTCTCTCTACACTGACAAAAGACAGGCTGCTGCAAAAATCAGTAGCACAGCAGTGCCTCAAACCTATATCCTGAACTACACCTAACACCTATACCAGTCCTGAAAAGAACTTTTGTGGACCAAATAGCTAGCGATATGGGTCACCGCAGTCTCTCCCTGCTCCACACAGCAACCTCTCCCTATAGTGACAGAAGAAAGAATGTAAAATGGCCACCGGATGGGGTCTATTTATAAGTTAGGGGGAATGTCCAAGTGTCCATGTGCTGTAATGTCTCAATTGGCTGTCCTGTACCCCATGATGGATGTGTCATCATAGGTCAAAGTTCTTTTACACAGTAAACACGGAAGTCCGCCGGGCGAATGGCGGCAATAGTCCGCCGACCGTGCGGATGGCGAAGAGCCGAAATTCGCCGCGAAACGACCTCCGGGCGAACCGTTCGGCCATCCCTACTTGGCACCTCCCACACTGCCAAAACTACCAATACCTGGTTTAACCACTTGCCTACAGGGCACTTACATCCTCTTCCTGCCCAGGCCATTTTTCAGCTTTCAGCGCTGTCGCACTTTGAATGACAGTTGCATGGTTTTTACTACACTGTACCCACCCAAACAAATTTTGTATCATTTTCTTCACACAAATAAAGCTTTCTTTTGGTGGTATTTAATCATTGCTGGGTTTTTTATTTTTTACAAAAAAATACCGAACATTTAAAAAAAAATGTTTTTTACTTTTTTTCTGTCAGCAAATTTTGTAACTAAGTAATTTTTTTAACCTCCACTGATGTGCGCTGATGAGGCAACACTGATAGACTGAACTGATGGGCATTGATGAGGCGGCACTTATGGGCACTGATGAGGAGGCACTAATATGCCGCACTTATGGGCACTGATAGGTGGCACTGATGAGCACTGATAGGTGGCACTGATGGGCATTGTTAGGTGGCACTGATGGGCACTAATAGGTGGCACTGGTGGGCACTGATAGGCGGCACGGATAGGCAGTACTGATGGGCACTGATGAGCATTCATGGGTGGCACTGATGGGCATTGATGGGTGGCACTGATGGGCATTGATCGACAGCAGTGATAGGCATTGATGGGCAGCACTGATAGGTGGAACTGATTGCCAGCACTGACTGGCATTGCTAATGAGCACTGATTGGTGGCACTTGTGGGCAGTGGTGGGCACTGACTGCTGCCACTGGTGAGCACTGATTGCTGGCAATGGTGGGCACTGATGATTGGTGACACTATATTTCTATATTGGAATCAGGCCACTGATATTCAGTGCCCTGATTACATTCCTAGATGTTCCCCTGTGTGGAGATGCCACTGATCATCTCACCTCCCCACATACTCTGTCATTATGAGGTGAGGAGAGCCGATTACCGGCATCTCCATGTTTACATGTGACCAGCTGTGATTGGACACATTGTTAAAGAACCGCAGCATGGCTCTTTACAGATATTGGTGTCGCACTGTGTCCTAGCAACACGGTGTGGCCGCGATCGCCATGCCACGTCTGTCCAAAATACATTGTGAGCAGAAGGACCACAAGTAGTTAAAAAAAAGTTTTATGTATTTCTAGAAGAACAAAATATAAAAGTGCACATGTACAAGGGAGCTCCCCCTACTTTTATAGCTATGTGTGAGATCTCACTTAAAGTACTCAGTCTTTTTGGTCTTCTTGTCTTCGCTAGCAATGATAATTCCTTATAATTTGTAATCCAAGGGTTAAAGTAATTAAAGTTGAGTTAAGGATGATCTTAGTGTTGCTTCCGTAATTATAATACAATACTTGAGATGCGATAGTAAGTAGGCCTTATGCCTGTCTAGTGCCAGTTTCTATTGTCAGGTACCTTAAGGCAGAGCCCGGAGTGCAGGGAGCGGCCTCTCGTAAACCTCTGACCCGGGAGGCCCTGATAGAGATGACAGGGGCTCAGGAGCACAAAGGAGCACAAACGCCTGACTGTATGGCTGGTGTAGAAGGCAGGAGACCGTTAGTAGCAGGGAGGTGTCCTGTAGTCCAGCCACAGGATGCAGATGACAGCAGGACGCAGCAGGCGGTTCCAACCGGAAGCAATGGACAGCAGGGATGTACCTTGTAGCCCAGTGGCAGAATGCAGGCCGCGAACAGAATGCAGCTGACAACGGGGAGGAGTCCTGTAGTCCAGCAGCGGGATGCAGGTGATAGCAGAACACAGCAGAAGCCTCCGGCCGGATACAGCGGAGAACAGGGAGGTGTTCTGTAGTCCAGCAGCAGTAGGCAGGTAACTGGCAGGTTGCAGAGTAGTTAAACAGTCTGGGTCAACACAGGCGAGCAGATCAGGTAACAAAACGAAGTCCAAGAGAATAGTCAGGTTCAGAAGCCAAGGTCAGGGGCAGGCAGCAAGCAGAGAAGTCAGGAACAGGCCAAGTTCAATACAGATCAGGTAGATTCGGATGTAGGGTAGCAGAGTACACAGTAACGCTGTTGATTGGGCAGCAAGACAGCAAGGCAAAGATCCCCTTTAGGCTGGGTTCACACTATAGCAATGCGGGAACGCTGCGAATCCGCGGCGTTTTCCCGCATCGCATACCTCCCGCCAGCAGTTCACACTGCCCTATGCGGACAGCTGGGAGTGTCAATGATATGTTAATGACACCCCCAGATCCGTCCGCATATCGCAGTGCGATCTGCACACTCGCACAGGAATCGGATCGCATGGTGTGAACACCCATGCGATCCGATTCTGCTGCGGACCAAAAAAAGGGTCCCGTGTGAGTTGGCTGCTGAATTGGCTGCTATCTGTATGGCTGAACTCGCATCGCTACGGAGATCGGATGTGATTTGCACTGCAGTGCGGTGCGAATCACATCCAGATCTCCCCCCGCAGCAGTGTGAACCCAGCCTTAAATAGCACCATTGGCGCCAATTGCCGTCAAAACGGCCGCGCACGCGCACAAGCGCACTGCCGATCGCGCTATTGTTTTCCCTGCGCACAGCTATTCTTCCGACCCTCACAACACTCAGACGTTTGCGGGAAAGGTTTTCCTGACATTGCCCCCCTCCAATGGGCAGCCTCAGGATGCCCAACTGAGTGATCTTACCCGGGTGAGATCTCTTGAAGGCCAGAATCAGTCTCTTGGCGTGGATATTAGTCTCTGGTTCCCAAGAGTTCTCTTCTGGCCCATACCCCTTCCACTTCACCAGTTACTGGACACCAGATACTGGTCTAAAATTGCTTCAACCTCAAATTCCTCCTCAACGTTAATAAGTACAGGTTCAGGGGGACCGACATTCCCGATCGGTGAAGGGATCCTGGACTGAGAGTTTTAGGAGGGCCACATGGAACACTGGGTGGATACAAAAAGATTCTGGTAGTTTCAGTTCATAGGCCACGTTATTAATCTTCCTAGTTACCGGGAAGGGACCCACAAACTTCGGGCCCAGTTTCCTGGATGGGCATGCCAACCTCAAATTCAGGGTAGACAGCCAGACTAGATCCTCGGGTCTTAAATCAAGCTCCCCTCTCCTCTTCTTGTCAAATGCCACCTTGTTACGTTCCTGGGTCCTTGCCATTGTCTCTTGAAGCAGCATGTTATTTGTGCTGAAAAAGTTCAAGGATTCCTGGGCCGCCGAAACTGTGCATTCTGGAATGTTGTTTGACAGGAACAGAGGGTGAAAGCCATAATTCGCAAAAAATGGAGACTGATTTGTTGCAGAATGAACAGAGTTATTGTAGGCGAACTCGGCGAGGGGTAAAATAGATACCCAATCGTCTTGGGAGAAGGAAGAATAGCACCGCAAATATTGCTCGAGGGTCTGATTTGTTTGTTCGGTCTGGCCGTTAGTCTGGGGATGGTAGGCAGAGGAGAACGAAAGGTCAATCTTCAGGCATTCACACAAAGCTCTCCAAAATCTAGACGTAAATTGCACCCCCCGATCGGAAACAATGTTTGCAGGAAAACCGTGGAGTCTTACTATTTCCTTAATGAAGACCCTTGTGGTCTCAGGGGCAGAGGGTGTACCCTTCATAGGCAGGAAATGAGCCATCTTGGAGAATCTGTAAACTACCACGAATATAGTGATGCAGTCTTCCGATGGTGGTAATTCAACAATAAAGTCCATGGAGATCATTCTCCATGGCCTTTCCGGAACAGGGAGTGGGTTCAGCAGCCCCCAAGCCTTGGTCTTGCTACCCTTGTTCTGGGTACAGGTGATGCATGACTCAACATAAAGCTTGCAATCTCTTAGCAGCTGGGGCCACCAGAAGGTGCGTTGAAGGAGTTCGGCAGTCTTGTGTACACCAAAATGGCCGGCCAGTTCATGGTCGTGGCAGGATTTAAGGACGGCAACCCGTAGTTGCTGAGGTACGAAGATCCTGTCCTCATGCCATAATAAGTCATCACTAGAATGTAAGGTAGTGTTTGATGGATGAGGAGCCGACAATGAGGCCTGCTTGATTTGGTGACAATAGGTCTCCCTGTAGCATAAGGATGTTTCCGGGTGCAAGAATGGTATCTGGTGGTTGAGAAACTGCAGGTTCACTGAATACCCGAGACAGCACGTCTGGTTTGGTGTTTTTTGATCCGGGCCAATAGGTAATATGGAATGAAAATCTCGTAAAAAAGAGTGCCCATCTGGCCCGAAGAGGCTTCAGCCTCTTAGCAGCCTTCAAGTACTCTAAATTCTTATGGTCTGTGTAGACCAGAATGGGATGAGCCGCTCCCTCCAGGAGGTAGCGCCACTCCTCAAGTGCGGCTTTGATGGCGAGCAGCTCCCTGTCCCCGACATTATAGTTCTTCTCGGGCAGCAAGACAGCAAGGCAAAGATCCCCTTTAAATAGCACCATTGGTGCCAATTGCGTCAAAACGGCCGCACGCACACCGCCGATCACGCTATTGGTTTTAATGCGCACAGGTATTCTTCCGACCCTCACACCACTCAGACATTTGCGGGAAAGGTTTTCCTGACAGCTATACTCCTCCTCCGTAGGACTATGGATCCCAGCGAGACCTATATATAAGTCTGACAAGGTGCAAAAGTTAATAAACTATGGGCCGCAACCCGCTCACCAACTGGATCGGAAGCTCGGTATGGTAACTTTGGTCCGGTGTTTGCAGCTTGCTTCTATGTCAGCCAGCTCCGTCACTCCATTCCATTCCGATAGGTGGACCTGGTCTTCCGATGCTCAAACGAGTGTCTCTGGATCTTCCCAGTCCAATCACTGTGACTCTGGCACTTCAGGTCACTCACACAACCGAGCAGGGTTGCGCTCCACAAGGGCAATAGGTCTCCTCACAAGTCCTCACAGGCAGGCCATGTGTTCCCAAGAGACCTAAGATGGCCGCTCGGGCTACTGTTATATCCTACCCAGCATGCACTATCAGAGAGAGTGTCCATGGGTAGGTCACCCGGCATCCTGGGTAAAAAGGTCAACTCTCCAGTGTAAATAACAGTCACTTCTTGTACCAAGTTCAATGCTTTGATTAAAGCAAAAATCATTTAAGTCTACTATTAGTGTTTGGCCGCTAGGTGGCGCCAAACACTAAGCCAAAGAAACGTCCTTAGACTTTCATTGTAAATGCTAATATCATTTAATAGGCAAGGATGCCAGTGCTACACATAAATTTTGTTTTGGCATCAAATTGTGGTTTCGTTTTAGCTTGGACTAAAATGCCATTTTAGTTTTAGTCTCATTTTAGTCATCTGCAATTGTTTTTTCATTTTAGTCGTATTTAGTAGACTAAAATCTCCAGTACATTTTAGTTGCCTAAAATTATTTTAGTCGATTAGAATCTAAGGAGTTTAGTTAAACTGGATTGCATTTTTTAAACATTTCTCTAGAATTTCCAAACTTATTATATACTCCTGGAGTAAAAAAAAATCTAATATCATGTTATTATTCATGGTATTAAAGTGATTGTAAAGGTTTTTTTTTTGTTTTTCTTTTAAATAACAAACATGTTATACTCACCTCCTCTGTGCAGTTGGTTTTGCACAGTACAGCCTGGATCCTCCTCTTCTCGGGTCCCTCTTTGCTGCTCCTAGCCCCTCCCTCCTTTGAGTGCCCCTCAGCCAGCAGCTTGCTACAGGGAGTTAGAGCTCCGTGTATCCATTCAGACACAGAGTCCCGCCCTGGCCCCGCCCCCTCTCTCCCCCAATTGGCTGACAGACTTTGATTAACAGCCATGGAAGCCAATAGCGCCACTGCTCCATCTCAGCCAATCAGGAGGAATGTACTGCATGGCTAAGGGGATTGTGGACATCGCTGGAGAGAGAAGGAGCTCAGGTAAGTAATTGGGGGGTGCTGAGGGGGGGGGCTGCTACACACAGAAGGTTTTTTTTTTATCTCAATGCATAGAATGCACTAAGATATAAAAATAAAAAAAACTTGTACCTTTACTACCAAATTCACAGATACAGATTTAGCCACTCTGGATAGTCTGAGGAGGCTTGTAATGCTGCACAGTGCTCTGGATAGTGCACTGAGGAGGCCTGTAATGCTGCACAGTGCTCTGGATAGTGCTCTGAGGAGGCCTGTAATGCTGCACAGTGCTCTGGACGGTGCTCTGAGGAGGCCTGTAATGTTGCACAGTGCTCTGGATAGTGCTCTGAGGAGGCCTGTAATACTACACAGTGCTCTGGACGGTGGTCTGAAAAGGCCTGTAATGTTGCAGAGTTCTCTGGACAGTGGTCTGAGGAGGCCTGTAATGCTACACAGTGCCCTGGATGGTGGTCGGAGAGGCCTGTAATGCTGCAGAGTGCTCTGGATGGTGCTCTGAGGAGGCCTGCAATGATGCACAGTGCTCTGGACAGTGGTCTGAAGAAGTCTGTAATGCACAGTGCTCTAGATGGTGGTCTGTGGAGGCCTGTAATGCTGCAGAGTGCTCTGGATGGTGGTCTGAGGAGGCCTGTAATGCTGCAGAGTGCTCTGTACATGGACAATCTGAGGAGGAGGCGTGTAATGCACATAGTGCTCTGGACAATCTTAAGAGACTTGTAATGCATACAATGCTCTGGACGGTGGTCTTAGAGGCCTGTAAAGCTGCACAGTGCTCTGGATGGTGATCTGAGAGGAGGCCTGTAATTGTAATGAACACACTCACAGTGCTCTCTGCACTGGGCGGTCGTCGTGATTCGGGCATGAGACTCTCGTTGGAAGGTCTGTAATACACAGTGCTGCTCTGGACAGTCATCTAGGGACTCTGAGGCCTATAATGCTGGATGCACAGTGCTGCTTACTGAAGCTAAGTGAAGCATGCAATGGACTTGAGAACGGAAGCTCTCACAGACTCAGCACAGGCAGTTTCTGTTGAAACCTTACGTTCACAAGGGTAAACATTCCTCCCTCATATTTTATGTGCATTGCACTGCATTTTCATGCATTTGAAAAATGCAGCTTGCTGTACTTTTTTTTACTGAACTTCACTGCAATAGTGTGAACTATGCCCATAGGATAACCTGGATTTTGGACTTTCTATGCAGTTGGACTGCAGTCAAAAACGTATTCCACTGCATTGGTATGAATGGGCCCCAGGGTCGGCACAAGGGGTGGGCAGGAGGGGAAGCTGCCCTGGGCACTGTGGTATCATGTAAAGGGGGTGGGGGAGGGCACCACAAGGAGATTGGAAGGGAGGGCATTTGTATTGGAATGTATTGGAATGGGATATTTAGGGGCGGCAGGGGGTAATAATCATTCTAGGAGGGAAAGTGTGTGTGTAGGGGGGGTGCTAGGAGTGGTAGTTTAGGGGTATTTATGTTGGGGAGGTAGAGGATTAGTGCTAGGAGGGGGGATTTGGAGTATGTGTGCTAGAAGGGGCAGTATGGTAGAGGGGGCATTGGAATTGTACTAGGAGGAGAAACTTTTTATGGGGGGGGGGGGGGGGTAGGAGTTTGTATGACTAGGGATGATTGGGGGGATATTGTTGCTGGTAGGGGGGATTTGGAGGGAACATTTTAGGGGTAGAGGATTTGTGCTTTGATTTGCACAGGGAGGCATTTGTGCTGGGGGGATCTGGAGGTTGACTTGGAGCAAAGACTTGTACTTGGAGGAGGGGCAATTAATGCTTAGGGGGTAAGCGTGCAGATTAGTGCTCAATGTTTTGGGGGATTTTTGCTGACACATAATGCTTTTACATCTTGGGAAGGGGGAGAGTAGTTTGGCATGTTCACCCTGGGCTTAGATGACCTTGTCCAAATGTGGGTAGCAGACACTTTTTTTTTTTGCAACAAATATGCTTCAAATGCACCAAAACGAAAATAAATAAAAACACGCCATGCTCCGCTCCAAAGTTTGGGGCTTCCTTGGTGCATTTTTTGCCAAGTGAATATACATAATGAGCAAAAATGCACGAAAAACGTGCAAACAGGAACGTAAGTTCCCAGTACGCTCAGGTGTGAATTCAGCCTTACTCCTTCTCAGATCAAAAAAATACTCCTCAGTGTAAAACTTCAGGATTTATGCCATTTTGGGTCTTCTCAGAGTGATCTCTTTCCCAGTAAGACCAAAATTGTTCTTTGAAAATGAAAACTGAAAAAACAAAACAAACAAAAAAAGCACCAATTATCAGAAATATGATCAGTAAAATATGCCTAACAAAAATAAACTGACAATTCCTGAAATGATGACAAGAGTGATTTAGAAAAAAAAGGTGGGCTGAAGTTGCACACAAATTTCAACGTCAAAGAAAAAACACACCAAAATGTTTCACTGTTTGAAAACGTACTCTTCACTTACTCAGATGGATGACAGTATGATCATCATGTCTATGTCTACAAAGGGCAGTAGTTTAATTCTATGCCTACTCATTCTGGTTTTGACACCAACTCAGCTCCCAACCGGTCTCTTATTTGTAGGGACTGCCCAGGGGCGGACTGACTATTGAGCCACTCGGGCACTGCCCGAGGGCCCCGTGCCACTAGGGGGCCCAATCAGGGTTGCCAGCCTCAGTAAAACCAGGGACAGTATGTAAAAAAAATTTTTACATCTGTCTCTGAAATGTCCCTTACCGATATCATGACTATAGTATAACTGAGGTTTACTTTACTGCTGCACCAACCACCCAACTCCGATTCCTATCCCATTACCATTAAATGAGACCACACCTTTTTGGAGTCATTAGTGGCCGTAGCAGCCCCTTTATTAATCAAAACAAATAATTAACATATCAAAACAAAACATCAATAGAATTATCATTTAAACTGATAAAACTGAACTCGTTGGTCTTCTGCAGGGCATTCCCCCTCCCCACCCAATTAACATAACGAGCAACATGCACTGCGGTCGTCTTAACTGTAACTAGGCCTCAAGCTGACGTGCTAGCTCAGAGACAACCAACTCTTGACCGCAGTGCACCCATTCACCATCTTCCATATAACCATCGTTATATGGCATCCCAGCAACGAGTCCATATCTCCAATGGGTCCCGCATCAACTTCTCAGTGGGGAGGGGTTATCTTCCTTTACCTGCACCGACCAACACCCGCCAACCGCTACGACATCCAGCACCCCTGTGAAAGCAAAAGAAGTTAGCACCTAACCAACCACAGCCCTCTGGACTAACCAGCGCCCTCAAACCGCCATATATTGTCTGCTTAGATAAGGAGGGAGGGTGGGAATCTTTCTCTGCGCCGACTGACGCTGGGGCGGGATGTGCGCTCTACTCCCGCACTAAACCTGCCCCCTGAAACTTCCTAACCAATCCTGTGCTTGACCAGGTAACTATCTCATGCCATCCCTTCGCCTACCCCGTGGTCCGTCTCCAGGCTGTCCTTTTTAGTCTAAAAATCCTGAGATTATAGCTGCCCCACCTCTCCAGTACCTTCACAGCCAGACAAGTCTGTGCATACTGTGTGATTGTATACTGTGTGTGTGTGTTTGTGTCTACTGTGTGGCCCCATAATCTCTGATTGCCTGGGGGGCCCCATAATCTCCTATTGCCGGGGGACCCATGAGTTGTCAGTCTGCCCCTGGGACTGCCCCTGTCACTCATTCTTTCCCAATGTTCTTTTTTATAGCTCTAGTGTACAGATCTTATAGACAAATCTACTTTTTATAGTATAAAGGCAAGCACTAAAATCTTATACAATTGTTAACCCCTTGACACCATCTCCTAGTGGCCCTTTAACCACTTCAATGCTGTACACTTTTTTGCCCAGACCAATTTTCAGTTTTCAGCGCTGTCACACTTTGAATAACAATTGCGCGGTCAGGCAACTCTATACCTATAAAACATTTTTATCATTTTTTTCACACACATAGAGCTTTCTTTTGGTGGTATTTAATCACCACTGTTTTTCTTCATTTCTAACATTTTGCAAATAAATAATCTTTCTTCATACATTTAGGCCAATTTGTATTCTGCTACATTTCTTTGGTGAAAATAACCCGAATCGATTTATATTATTTAGGGGTGCAGCGAATGGGTTTTTTGGTGCTGAAACCGATACCGAAAATGAAAAATACACTAGGCCGAAAACCGAAACCGATACCGAAACAGCACCGATACCGAAACATATTTAAAAAAAATATTTTTGTACAGGAGATGGTCAGGGACTGGCGACATGGTACAGGAGATGGTCAGGGACTGGCGACATGGTACAGGAGATGGTCAGGGACTGGGGACATGGTACAGGAGATGGTCAGGGACTGGGGACATGGTACAGGAGATGGTCAGGGACTGGGGACATGGTACAGGAGATGGTCAGGGACTGTCGACATGGTACAGGAGATGGTCAGGGACTGGCGACATGGTACAGGAGATGGTCAGGGACTGGCGACGTGGTACAGGAGATGGTCAGGGACTGGCGACATGGTACAGGAGATGGTCAGGGACTGGCGACATGGTACAGGAGATGGTCAGGGACTGGGGACATGGTACAGGAGATGGTCAGTGACTGGGGACGTGGTACAGGAGATGGTCAGTGACTGGGACATGGTACAGGAGATGGTCAGGGACTGGGGACATGGTACAGGAGATGGTCAGGGACTGGGGACATGGTACAGGAGATGGTCAGGGACTGGGGACATGGTACAGGAGATGGTCAGGGACTGGGGACATGGTACAGGAGATGGTCAGGGACTGGGGACATGGTACAGGAGATGGTCAGGGACTGTGCACATGGTACAGGAGAACGTCAGAGACAGAGGACGTGGTACAGGAGGTGTGCCCCCATACTGCAGCCAGAGTGTGCCCCCATACTGCAGCCAGAGTGTGCCCCCATACTGCGCCCCTATACTGCAGCCAGAGTGTGCCCCCAGAGTGTGCCCCCATACTGCAGCCAGAGTGTGCCCCCATACTGCAGCCAGAGTGTGCCCCCATACTGCGCCCCCATACTGCATCCAGAGTGTGCCCCCAGAGTGTGCCCCCATACTGCAGCCAGCGTGTGCCCCCATACTGCAGCCAGCGTGTGCCCCCATACTGCAGCCAGCGTGTGCCCCCATACTGCAGCCAGAGTGTGCCCTCATACTGCGCCCCTATACTGCAGCCAGAGTGTGCCCCTATACTGCAGCCAGAGTGTGCAGCCAGAGTGTGCCCCCATACTGCAGCCAGAGTGTGCCCCTATACTGCAGCCAGAGTGTGCCCCCATACTGCGCCCCCATACTGCAGCCAGAGTGTGCCCCCATACTGCAGCCAGAGTGTGCCCCCATACTGCAGCCAGCCTGTGAAGGGGAGAGGAGAGCCACCTCCGCTGCCTGTGTGGTCACAGCGCTGGGAACATCCCAGCTTTCATTTCAATAGCTGTGTGTTCCCGGCTGCGCTGTCACACACAGCCCCTCCCCCTTGTCCGGGCACTTTGATAGACAGATCATCCATCCAATCCTGCGGGTGATCTGTCTATCAAAGTGCCCGGACAAGGGGGAGGGGCTGTGTGTGACGGCGCGGCCGGGAACACACAGCTATTGAAATGAAAGCTGTGATGTTCCCGGCGCTGTGATTAAATAGGCGGTGGAGGTGGCTCTCCTGCGCTACAGGACACCCCCATGATGTGCGGCACCAGGGGAGGAGCCCCGGCCCCACACAGGCCACGCCCCATTTTCGACTCCATTATCGGCCATTTTTCTCTTTCGGCAAATTGCCGAAAGGGGCATTTTCGGCCGATATGTTTCGGCGGCCGAAATTTCGGTGCATCCCTAATATTATTTAGTCTGTAGGGAGGTTATAGTGCACAAACTATGATGTATATTTAGCTAAAAATGTATCACACCTGATGTACTGATGACCTATCTTATTTCTTGAGGCCCTAAAATGTCAGAACAGTACAAATATCCCCAAATTACCTATTTTTGGAAAGTAGACAGTCCAAGGTATTTAGTAAGAGGCGTAGCGAGTTATTTGACAACTAAAATAGAAATTACAGCCAAATTTGGTGCAGCCTGCACGAATGTGGGTGACATTCATCCAATGAATGTTTTACAAATAGACCCCCAAGTGTGACTTTGGCCTTAGGTTCCTTCTGAGTACCTCCACCCAGTACAGGACACAGTAGTGACATAAGTATAGTGGAAGGAACTGGTGAGCACTGTGGGGGACACAAGAGACTGACATTTCTGGAAGTGTTGGTTTACCAGCGGACTTCAGCCGTGGATTTGTACCTATTGAACTAAAGGTAAGTATTCAGCCTCTTATTTTACAGGTATGCCTGTTTCTTTAAATAATGTGGTCAGTTTAACTGTCAGAGTTGCTTATATTGCAATAGACTATCCATCCATCTTTTAGACATGGGGTCTCTAAACTCTGACCCATGAGCCAAATCTGGCCCACTTCAGGGTTTTATCCGGTCCTCTGATGTAACAGGGGCCTCTAATTGTGTCCCTGATGTAAGGAGGGTCTCACATAGAGATGCTAGAGTAAGGGGGGACTCTGATGGAGACCCTGATGTAAGAGAGGACTCTAATGGGGATCCTGACTCAAGGAGGGTCTCAAATGTAATGTAATGTAACAGGGGACTTTGATGGGAACCCTGATGTAAGGGAGGACTCTGATGGGGACCTTGATGGGTATCCCAATGTAAGGGGGGACTCTGATGGGGACCCTGATGTAAGGGAGGACTCTGATGGGGACCCTGATGTAAGGGAGGACTCTGATGGGGACCCTGATGTAAGGGAGGACTCTGATGGGGACCCTGATGTAAGAGAGCACTCTGACCGGGACCTCAATGTAATATGGGACTCTGATGGGGGCACTGATGTAAGGGAGGACTCTGATGGGAACCCTGATGGGGACTCCAATGTAAGGGAGTACTCTGATGGGGACCCTGATGTAAGGGAGGACTCTGATGGGGATCCTGATGTAAGGGATTACTCTGATGGGGACCCCAATGTAAGGGTGGACTCTGATAGGGACCCTGATGTAAGGAGGGTCTCAAAATGTAATGTAACAGGGCACTCTGATGGGAACCCAGATGTAAGGGAGGACTCTGATGTGGACCCTGATGTAAGGGAGGAGTCTAATGGGGACCCTGATGTAAGGGAGGATTCTGATGGGGACCCTGATGTAAGGGAGGACTCTGATGGGTACCCCAATATAAAGGAGGACTCTGATGGGGACCCTGATATAAGGAGGGTCTCAAAATGTAATGTAACAGGGGACTCTGATGGGGACCCTGATGTAAGAGGGGGACTCTGATGGGGACCCTGATGGGAATTTGTATGTAAGAAAGGACTCTGATGGGGACCGCAATGTATGGGAGGACGTTGATGGGAACTCTGATGTAAGGAGGGTGTCAGAAGAAGACACCAATATAAAGTGGGACTCTATAGGGGACCCTAATGTAAGGAGAGTCTGAGATGGAGACACTTATATAAGGGGGAACTCCAAGTAAATTGTAATAATTAATTGATTGATTAATTGGTTTAATTTATTTTATATTTTTTGGCCTGAGTATATTCGTAGGATATACTATGTGGCCCTCTTTTATATTGTTGTATTGGTTGTTTTTAAATTGTAATATATAGGGAATATAGCAATGAAATCCCCACTGGCTGGTAAAAAAGGAGTGTACTTTTCTTTTCTTCTTTTGTTTGTTGTGTAGAGTAGAAAAGGGTTAATCCCTGTCTGTCTATTTTTCGCCATCTGTGTATCATTTGGAAGAATTTGCAGAAGTGAGAAAGAAAGAAAGAAAAAATCAGGGGAATCCCTTCTTAGCTGTCATCAGAGCCAGGAGTTCTTATTGTACCATTTACTCCCCCCCCCCCACCCCCACACACACACACACACACACACACACCTCCCGTTTTGGTGGAAAATAGAACATTTTTTGATTTCCCATCACCTGGCAATGATCAACAGGACAAGTAGAGAAGCCAGATCTACCCACTGGGGAACACAGATGGCAATAAAAACCTGTCCAGGGTTCCAACCCTTACACACTTTAGGCAAAAATGTTAAAAAAATTGTGCTATGCATACACTTTAAGTGATCTTTTTTGCACTTTAATCCATCATGGTCCACATAATCGGGCGAGGTTGGGGGGTGTTAACAGCTTAAATCCAAATGTTAGGCAAATGTAAAAGACAAATTGCCGAACCAGCCGGAAATTATGTCACCACCCGCAGTTAACTGGCATGTTTCGCCCCTCCCACACAAAGTGGGTGGTGACGTCATTTCCTCCCAATGAGATGCGTGCTTATTTTCTCTTGTAGCGGCCATAACCCTGGGCAGGACGGCCTTGACTTTTGGGCTTACCGGTTACCTCCACTTGGCTGGTTCTTCCATGTCTAGGGGTTCCCAAGGTTAGTACCCAACAACTTTGTACGCTGACACCATAAAAGTCCTTTAGAAAGGTTTTTATTTGCAGGGGTAACATCCAATAAACACAGTCTCGTATGGGAACAGAGGGCAAGGGTGAAGAAACTCAGGCACCTTGAACTGCTAGTTATCAGAAAGTCTCTAATACCACCCAGATAGTAGCCACTCGCAGCTGGGCACTTCAAAGCTGAACAAATCTCTAGCCAGAGATTATGGCAGTCAGCACTTTGATCCGGGACTTGTGAAATCTCTGACCTTGAGTAATTTGTAACAGAAAATGAACAGGAACCTTTTCCTCAGTACCTGGATGTTCTCTGTGTCCTTGGCAGTACTGGAAAAGCGTGGATTCACGGATGTCCTTCACAGCCCAGAAATCAGGCACTTCTCGGGATGCCAGCTTGGCACTCCTCCGAAGAGTCCTCCCCCAATCGCTTACACGAGCTGGGGTGCCCCTCCAAGCCGAGAGCACACCCGGATACCTTGAATCTTCCCTCAGTTACTGCGCCTCAGACAAGCCGGTTCCGAGACTCGGGAACAGACGGATCCTTACCCCAGACCAGGCGGGTCTATTGGGGTTAACCAACCGAAGCTTGTTGCGGAGTGACACACGCTCCCGTGACTGGGACCCCTCGCGGGACTACCCCGGTCCAGAATCAGGAACAGGCAGCTATAGCCACACGAACGAACCCGGAACACGTGACTTCAACATCTTAAGTACCCTTCCCCAGACTCCTCAGTGTGGCCAGGCGCACCCACTGATTGGCTCCGGGGTACGCTGATACCTAAAACGTCTAACCAGGCCTGGTTCTGGCCTGTCATGTGCTCTTAACTGTGCACATGACCAGGCAGAACTCTAACAGCCCAGCCAAACTGATCTCTGTTCTGTGCCATCTGGACAGCTGTCTGGGTGGACATCTGTTGTATGCCCCAGGCTGCTAGGCCAGAGATTGGGTCTATCCTGGGGGCATCTGGCTGCCAGGCTGTGTGAGGACCTATCCAGAAGTAAGAGGACAACGCAGGGTTGGGATTGCGGCTTGCAGTCCAACCAGAAGTGACGGTTCTGCCGGCCGGAGAACCTGTCAGTTGTTAGAGGTAGAAGGCAAGCTGTTGGCACAAAGGGACCAACCACCTTTACCAGGGACCACAGTGAGTAACTGAATCAAGTACTGGAGTAGCATTCTCACCGAACGAGCACAGTGTAGAATAAGGAAACTTCTGGCGGTTATCAAGTCAGGGACCCAACCAGCAGAGGTGATGTATGCAGAGTAGCCCTGAGTCCAGCCAGTGACTAAGCCAGTTAGTGGGGGTGAAGCTTGAGAAGTATCTGGAGTGCCAAGCTAGGGACCCAACAGGGAAGCGTGGGTGACACTTGAGGGAGATAACACTGCAAAGCTTTGAGGAGCTCCAGGGATTCAGAATCAGTGAATCAGAGAGTCCAGTGAGAGACCAGGAGCTCAAGGGCGTGAAGAAATACAAGTAGAACTTGTAGTAAAGCAAAGAGGACTGTAATGATTTGTGTTAGGAACTACTCACTTTTGTTGCCAGCGGTCTAGACAGAAATGGCTGTGAGCTGAGTTATTTTGAGGGGACAGCAAATTTACACATTTATACAAGCTGTACATTCACTACTTTACATTGTAGCAATGTGTAATTTCTTCAGTGATGTCACATGAAAATATATAATAAAATATTTACATGATTGTGAGGGGTGTACTCACTTTTGTGAGATACTGTAAGTGTCAATGGGAGAAAAGTGACCTAGTGTTGGTTTTAGTGGGAGGAATAGTGGCCCATTGTTGGTGTCAGTGGCTGGAATTATTCCCCACTGTTGGCATCTGTTGGAGGAATAGTGCCTTGTATCAGTCAGAGAAATAGTGCCCTGTCAGTGGTGTCAGTTGGAGGAATAGTGCCCCATATAGTGCATTAAGGATGGAATAGTGCCCCGTCATTGGTGTAAGCAAGAGGAATAGTGCCCCTTCATTGGTGTCAATGGGAAGAATAATGCCCCATCATTGGTATCAGTGAGAGGAATAGTGTTCCATCATTGGTGTCAGTGGTAGGATTAGTGCCTTGTATCAGTGGGAGGAAGGCAAGTAAAGGGCCACATCTGGCTCCCAGACCACAGTGTGGAGACCATTGATCTGGGAATTTAATCACCTTAAATTGTAAGAGTTCCTATGTTGTCACTATTCATGCTATATTTTTTCTACTATAGATACATTTATTATATTTTTTTAAGTAACACGCATCAGTTTTGGGATTTCCTTTATGAGGAAATGGGCCCTCCTTGCTTGGTAGTTCAATTGTCACTTGGATGAACAGTGAAAAAGCTTCAAATTTATATTTAATTGCAGGTGTGTGTGACCAGCTACCACTACTGAAAAGTGCGCTAACCCGTGACTGACAATCAGATTTCAGTTTATTGAAGTAAAATGAAAAAATAAAGCTGCCATTTTCTGTATGCAGCTCATATTAGGCTTGTATTTCATGTTCCCGTTTTCTTTGAAATCACAACTTATGTCTGCTAATTATCTGAGTTAATGTTTAGCTATAAGCAAAAATGACAGGATATGCTACAGATTTCCTCAGGAAAAAGTACAGATCTTATATAAACAATTTACACAAAATAACATGGGTAGTTTTAAGACAACATCAAACATTACAGTACATAAATGAAAATTGATGAAACATAAAAGAAGGTTTGATCATTATATTTCTGGCAGAACACCTCGTATGAGATTGCATCGTGTAAGCTTTAACATCTGATGTGCACATTTATTTTTTTAAAAAAGGATTGTTTATTTTTGCAGAAAAATGTATTTTCTTTATAATATCACATGTACAGTATGCCTTTTTCACATGTCAATATGCCTTAAAGTCTAACGATTGGTATTCTCGTTGGAAAAGCCTTGGATGTTTTTTCAGACGGAATCCCGCTCAAGCTTGTGTTGTCTACACACGGTCACACAAAATTCTGACAGTCAAGAAGTCGGTGACGTACAAAACTATGACAAGCCGAGAAAATTAAGTTCAATGCTTCCGAGCATGCGTCAAATTGTTTTCGAGCATGCGTCGGAATTTTGCTCGCCGGAAATTGCCACAGACGATCGGAATTTCCGATAGGAACTGTTTCCGTCGGAAAAATTGAGAACATGCTCTTAATCTGATGGAGCGTATGCACGTTCGCGTTTTCCGATGAAAAGCTCTCGTCTGTCTTTTGCTGGCTGAATTTCCGATCGTGTGTACGCGGCATAACTTTCTGAATAGGTCACAGAATTAAACTTAATCGCCCACATGGATCTCTTGGATGCATGGATTTGGGCCACTTGGATTATCCTTTCGGAATTCACAAGAATTCCTTGTCCAATTATTAGGGTTGCGTCGATACCGATACTGGTATCGGTATCAGTGCTGAAACTAAGCATTTGCATGAGTATTGGTACTCGTGTAAATGCTCCGATACCCAGAACCGATACCCTCTGGCTTGTTTCTTACAGCTGTCGGCGGGATTTCACTGGTAACAGCTAAAATGTAAAGAAAAGAATGCCGGCAATTATTGGTTGTTAAGGAGCGGGGCCGACGCAACATTTCAGATGTCTGAGTGTTCATGAGAGCAGGGTTTGGAGCAGCAATGTCCTCCAACACGCCCCCCAGTATTCTACTTGCAGGACCTAGAGAACACCCTGTGGGAGGTGCCCTAGAGATACCAGAACCCAGGGGTTACAGTTCGGTGCGGTGAGTGGAAAGTATATGCAGGTGGTGCACAGCCCTGCTGCAGAGGTAGCTGGCTGCATGTGTGGCTTGGGTGCCCAGTGGTGGGGGTCATTGCTCTCCGTGCATGTTCTCTTTACCCAACTGCCTGCAGCCATGTGCAGCCTACATGCCCTGAGCCAGCACTGTATTACTGGAGATTAAGATGCCTCTCTGCCCTGCACTCTTCAGGAGAAACTTCTATCGCTGCTTGTTATTGCAGCCGTGCAAGTCCTACAGGCTCTGCACACACAAACTTTCCCATAGACAAGTGCTGGGCTGAGTGCACAGGGGCAAAAGGCATGTTACAATCACAGGTTGTGCAATCACAACACACTTCTTCTAGGGGCTTTCTGGAGCAGCAGATCAGATCTATTTCCAGCCTTTGATTGTCTCTGACTAATAGGAGCTGTCACCTGCAGACCTTTACTGAAAGCTTTTCTTTCACTTTGGGCTATGCAGTGCCCTGCAGAAGTCCGCACACAACCATGGCCCGTTCTTTTTTTTTTTTTTGCACTTTGTTTTTATTTTTTTTAGATAAATTTATATAATATTTTATTTTAGACAGAGCTTTCTTTTGGTGGTACTTGATCGCCACCGGGTTTTAAAGCCAAAATGTATTCTGCTACTTAAGTCTTTGGTACAAAAATTGTTATGAGTAATCGGTATCAAAGAGTAAACTTAAAAAAGTATTGGTACTCATACTCGGTGTTAAGAAATTGGTATCGGTGCATCCCTACCAATTATCATCCCTCTAAATCAATTCTCTTTTGGACTAAACATGGCAATGGTGGCACAGAGACCGCTTATTCCCCCTCTCTCCCCAAGTCCTCATCTTTGCCCATTAGATAAACATGGACATACAAAACCTTGAATAATGGTATCTCTATACATGTGCTTAATAGTATCCATCTCCCTTATTTTAATATATATGTATATATATATATATATATATATATATATATATATATATATATATATATATATATATATATATACAGGGCTCAAAATGTAAAATCCTGAGTTACTAGCCAGGCCTCAAGGGTTACTTGCCACCAGTTGCCCCACCCAACCCCTACCCTGCCCCGCCCCTAAACATGCCCTCATAAATGATCTTATGAAATTACACTTAAAATGTTTTATGCAGAATTAAGCAACTCTATCCATGTACAACAATGCAGCCTCACCTGTGCTCATCAATGCAGCCTCACCCATATCCATCAATGCAGCCTGCCCGTGTCCACCAATGCTGCATGCCCGTGTCCACCAATGCAGCGTGCCCGTGTCCACCAATGCAGCGTGCCCGTGTCCACCAATGCAGCCTTACCTGTGCTCATTAATGCAGCCTCACCCATATCCACCAATACAGCCTCACTCATGTCCACCAATGCAGCCTGCCCGTGTTCACCAATGCAGCCTCACTCGTGTTCACCAATGCAGCCTGCCCATGTCCACCAATGCAGCCTGCCCGTGTCCAACCAATACAGCCTGCCCGTGTCCATCAATGCAGCCTGCCCATGTCCATCATGCTGCCTACCCATGTCCATTATGCAGGGGAGGAGAGGAAGAGTATTGCCGGCTGGATGATAAGGGACATTACTGGAACAGCTTTGATTTCAATTGCTGTGTTCCTGCCACTCAGCATCCCGTACAGCCCCGCCCCCTGGCCGGGGGAACTTTGATACATGTCACTTGTCCTGGAATTAGACGGGTGATCTGTCTATCAAATTCCCCAGGACCAGGGGGCAGGGCTGTGTGTGACAGCGAGTGCGGGGAACACTTGGCTATTGAAATGAAAGATGCTAGTGATGTCCTTCAAGCTCTGATCATCCAGGCGGCTCTCTCCTCTCTCTTCCCCTCCGCGAGCACTGGGAGAAGGACTCCTATACAACCCGCCAGCTAACGGTGCTCGCCCCCCTCGCTCCCAGGCAGCCCATGCACTCCAGCCCTCAAAATCCACTCATAAAATGTCAGCAGGTGAGTGAAATTTTTGAGGGCTGTATATATATATATATATATATATATATATATATATATATATATATATGGAAATAAGAGAGACGGATACTATTAAGAACATGTATAGAGATACCATTATTCAGGGGTTTGTGTGCCCATGTTCATCTAATGGGACTTGGGAGAGAGAGAGGACAAAATGAGAAGGGGAGAGCAGAATAATGGTGGTTTTAGTAGAGCTAACTAACTTTGGGGACCAGTTTGTTTTTTAACAAATTTTGACAAATTAGTTAATTCGGAAATATCCAAATGAATGAAAACCCGTTTAACGAATTTTTCCGAATATTCATAAATTCAAATATTCAAAAATTCGTAAGTTCGAAAATTCGTAAATATGGAAATTAGAAAACCCGAAAATGTGAAAATCCGAAATAATAACTCACACAATATGTCACGAGAAAAATTCCATACAACATTAGCAGCGCTTCTTCAAAATCCCCTTAAATTACTCTCAATCATAAAAATTCAATATGCAGTTTAAAATCAATACAGCATTATGTTGTAGTTACTGATTTCATTCAACCACAATTCCATTATAAAGTTCATTGGTGAGCTAAAGTGACTGTGCCGACACACACACAAGGTCCACATGGGAAAACTTTCTCCACCACACCTCCTGTGCAGATCCCTGCAGGTAATACACTTACCAGACTCAGCTGGTTTAAGCGCCTATCAGAGGTACAGATGAACCTTCTCATAAAGCCCAGCGCCCTAGATGTGTGTTAAGCTCGCCATCAAAAAAACAGAAGCATCATAGCGTAATTCTGTTATCACACTCATTTATTAAAAAAATTAAAAGCTCAAGATAAAACACTCACAAACAATGAATTTAAAGTGGTTGTAAACCCTTACAAACCACTTTGACCTACAGGTAAGCCTAGATTAAGGCTTACCTGTAGGTCCAAGGAATATCTCCTAAACCTATACGGTTTAGGAGATATTTGCCCGAAGACGGGCACCACTGTCTATGGCGCATGCGCCGCAGACAGCGGCGCGCAGGCGCACTGAGCATGGCATCCTCGATAACGAAGATGCCTCGGGAGCCACGCGTCTCGGCTCCCATGCGCATGCGCGGGAGTGACGTCATCGCGGCTTCCCCGAATGACAGCGGCGGAGCTGCGAGACCCACCGAGAAGATGGATGCGGCGGACTACAGGAGACAGCGGTGAGTTCGCTGGCTCGTGTGTCAGGTAAGTGACACATAATGGGCTACTATGCGATGCATAGTAGTCCATTATGCTTTGCCTTTGCAGGGAATGAAAGAGGAAGTAAACTCATCAGGGTTTACTTCCTCTTTAATGAGGCGTATCAGTTATAATATCAGGCGTGAGAACGTCTGTAACCTTACATTTCTCCCACGGTGTTCCCAGGCAGGCCAGAAAAATCCTCACACACACATTCTCAACATCACTTTCAACAGACGCCCTCCGATTATTACTTTTTTCAACTGAAATAATAACTAACTAATTATAATAAGTTACGCCATATCTAAAAAATTGGAATGTAACAAATTAATAATAATAAATATCAATAATAATAATAAAAAAAACTTTTTATTATTATTATTATCATTATTTATTAATAAATCATTCCATTCCATTTGTTTAGATGCAGCATTCGATATTTTGGATAATTTGTAACTTCGGATGAATTCATATTCGTTATGTTCACTTGCAGCCAAATTTGTAAAGAAATTCCAATACCTATAATTTAATAGTGAGTTGTTAGTTAGTTAGTTAGTTAGTTAGTTAGTTAGTTAGTTAGTCCTTAGAATTTTTGGATTTTCGTTCTTTCAAATTTTTGGATTTTCTTTCTAATTTTCGGATTTTCGAATTTACAAGTTTTTGAATATACGAATTTACGAATTTACAAATTGCAATAATAACGAAAGACTCGAAAAACTAAGAAAAAAACCCCAAATAAAACAAAACTGAAAACAAACAGATTTTTCGGCAGTGCACATGTCTATATATACTATATTGTCAAAAGTATTGGGACACCAGCCTTTACACACATGAAATTTAATGGCATCCCAGTCTTAGTCCGTAGGGTTCAATATTGAGTTGGCCCACCCTTTGCAGCTATAACAGCTTCAACTCTTCTGGGAAGGCCATCCACAAGGTTTAGGAGTGTGTCTATGGGAATGTTTGACCATTCTTCCAGAAACATATTTGTGAGGAAAGGCACTGATGTTGGATGGGAAGGCCTGGCTTGCAGTCTCCGTTTTAATTCATCCCAATGGCATTCTATCGGGTTTAGGTCAGGACTCTGTGCAGGCCAGTTAATTTCCTCCACCCCAAACTCACACATCCATCTCTTTATTATGGACCTTGCTTTGTGCACTGGTGTCCAAACTTTTCCCACAAAGAGGGATCATGAAATTGCCCAAAATGTCTTGGTATACTGACCCTTAAGAGTTCCTTTCACTGGAACTAAGGGTAAAAGCACAACCCCTGAAAAACAATCCCACACCATAATCCCCCCTCCACCAAATGATTTAGACCAGTGCACAAAGAAGTATTGGGACACCATAAAGACATGGATGAGATGAGTTTGGGGTGCACTGGTCCAAATCATTTGGTGGAGGGTGGATTATGGCGTGAGGTTATTTTTCAGGGGTTGGGCTTGGCCACTTATTTCCAGTGAAGGGGACTCTTAAGGCGTCAGCATAGCAAGATATTTTGTACAATATCATGCTTCCAACATTGTGGGAACAGTTTGGAGATGATCCCTTCCTGTTCCAACATGACTGCGCACCAGTGTACAAAGCATTAAGTCCCCGGGAGCCGCAGATCAGCTCCTGCTGTGAATTATCACAACAGAAGTAGCCTGCCAGCCGACGCATGCATGCCCCCCTGCAGAGAATATATACATGATCCTGTGCACAGCTGCCGCCCTGTAGCAGTAAAACTGCTATAGGGCAGTCAACAAGTGGCATACCTCCCAACTTTTGGAGATGGGACTGAGGGATACCTACTACCAAACGTATGTAGGCCTAGGACATGCCCCCTGCCACACCCTCTAAAGGAGAATTAACCAACAAAAAGGTTAATCAAACCCCCAAGGGCTTTTTGTTACCACTACTATTCCGCTATATTGGCTTTTAAAATTTACAAATGCAGCAATTTAGAAATTGGATGAAAGGTTTAGCAATTGAAAACTTTTTGAAAGATAAAAGGTGAATTTTATATACAACTATATAGATCAGACCAAAATGAGGGACAAGGAGGGACAGAGGGACATTGCTCCAAATCAGGGACAATCCCTCGAAATCAGGGACAGTTGAGAGCTATGAAGTGGCTAGGCCTAAGGCCTTGGAGAGACGAACCTGTAATCTGACATCTTCATAGCGTCAAAGCTCTATATGAAAGAGTTTGAACAGGACATGACTCAAATGTTAAATATTTCTCCCAGCATGTCTCAGTAGGTTCCCCAGGCCCATTGATTACCCAGATATCCACAACACATATTCGTATTTCATTAGCACACCTCGCTGAAGCAAACATAAACAACATGTGGCAGAGAAGCTCCATGACTAGGAAAACATTCCTGATGAGGTACAGTTATGCCGAACACAGCCTACTTCTGACTACAGAACTCACAAAATATAGACAGGGATTTAGTAAAAAAATATTACAACCCTACACAGTTGAAAAAAATCTGTTGAAATGTACATCTAAGCAGTATTTACCCCCCAAAACATTTATTATTCTGTTCATCTACTTTTGTGATATACACAATGACCATTGTGCTTAGCTGAAAATCATGAGCTGATCAGCCAAAACTTGCCCAACCTCAAATTCATGCAAAACCTGTCTAGTGGGCAAACATTCATCTGTGAATTGGAAAATCTGTGATAAAAGGTATTTGTGGTGTTTTGAGATCTTTGTGACGTGGACATGCTTACTAAACACTGATATGGAAAACTGGGCCAGGGCTATGGGTCAAGTCTGCAGATCAAATAGAGTCATCATGGGCATGGAGCTGTTGAGATACACTGTGACCATCCTGTCCGACAGATATAAGGAGATTATACCTTATGCCGCATACAAAAGATCGGAATTCTCATCGGAAAAAGCCCTGATGGTTTTTCTGACGGAATTCCGATGGAATTCAGCTCAAGCTGTCTTGCCTACACACACGGTCACACCAAATTCCGATCGTTTATAACGTGGTGACGTACAACACATAAGGAGGTTCAATATACCAGTAGCCAATAGCTTCTGTCTCGTAGTTGAATCTGAGCATGCATAATTTTTAGCATGTCGGAATTGCATACACACGATCGGAATTTCCGATAGAAAGTTTTTCCGTCTGGAAAATTGAGAACATGCTATCAATTTTTGGCTGGAGGAAATTCGGACAGCTAAATTCCGATGGAGCATACACACGGTCGCATTTTCCGATGAAAAGCTCTCATCTGCCTTTTTCTGTCGGAATTCAGATCATGTGTACGCGGCATTAGAGAGCTTAACAAATGTGTTGCAGCCTCCTACTTTGTGGGTTGCTACAAAGTTACGATGTCCCCCAAACAAACCAGCGCAAGCACGGCATGGCATCGTTTTGCCTGCATACTTGCATAGCCCCTGGAACGCCTACGGAGCACCGCTGGTTCTGAGGACAGAGCACTGAAAGAGGCCATGGAGGAAGAAGAAGAGGAGGGGGTGGAGGAGAGAGGTGTGTCACAACCAATAGTAGCATTTTGGAGGCGTGGTGGCGGAACAACCTCCAACACTACTGCACCTTGTCCTGCATCCTTCCCAGCTGCCAGAAGAGTGACCCAATGGGCCGTGAAAGACAGGTAACGTCCCTGTCCATGCCTGCTGGACCATGAGTCAGCGGTAATATGCACCTTACCGCTGACCGCCCTGTCCAGCGAGGCAAGGACATTGCCTTCCACATGCTGGTAGAGAGCCGGAATCGCCTTCCGTGAGAAAAAGTGGCGTTTGAGGACCTGCCACTGAGGAACCGCACATTGTACAAACTCACGGAAGGGGGCCGAGTCTACCAACTGAAAAGGCAGCAGTTGAAGTGCTAGCAATTTAGCCAAGCTAGCATTCAACCGCTGGGCATGTGGATGGCTGGGAGTGAACTTCTTTCGCCGGTCCAGCAGCTGGGGCAGGGACATTTGCCTGCTATAATCGCAGTGGGTGTACTGCTAGCAGAGTGCCCGGAAGCACTTGGCTGTGACACACCTAATTCTACACCTTCATTCCTCTCAGAGCAGGTTTCAGAGAGGACTGAAGGTCTAGTGGGGTTGGAGATGCCAGCTGATGAGGATCAAGGAGAGGTCCGCTTTGTTCTTTGGTGTGGGTCTTTGAGGTACGCTTGCCAACGAGCTGCATGGCAGGTCAACATATGTCTGGTCAAGCATGTGGTGCCCAAGCGGCTGATGTTTTGGCCACGCGAGATACGCTTGAGACATATGTTGCAAATAGCAGCGGTGCGATCTGATGCACTCGTCTCAAAAAAGGCCCACACCAAAGAACTTTTAGAATAACGCGCAGAGGCAGCGCCCTGCACAGGCAGAGCTCTGCGGTGTGATTCAGTCGGTGTGCTGCCCCTAAGCTGGCCCCCGGAGGGCATCCTGCCTCGTTGCACATGTGCCTCCTCCTCCTCCTCCTCTCTCCTACCAGGCACCCACGTGGAGTCAGTGCCCTCATCATCCCCTCCCTCTTCATCGCTGTAGCAAACCTGGCAGTATGCTGCAGCTTGTGGAACATGACTGCCAGATTGCTGTCCTTCTTGAGCATCCTCTCTCTCTGCATTCACACTACTGCCTTCCTCTAGCTGAGTGTCATCATCAGAGCCTACAAAACACTGGGCATACTCCTGGAGCATGTACCCAACACTGTGCTCAAAGAGTTCAGGAGACTCCTCAGGAGGACGTGGTGGGTCTAGGGAAGGAGTCACTGATGATGACATTGAGACGAGGGAAGACGATGCGTTGGCAGCTGCTTTGCTAGTACCCTGAGACTGGGTGAGAGAGGATGAAGAGGGCTTGGTCATCCACTCTACCAAGTTGTTGGCATGTTGTGGTTCAACATGTCCAGCTGCCGAAAAGAAGGACAAGCGTGTCCCATGGCCACGTGCTGATGACAATGCACCGCGTCCACGACCAGCACTGTTGTCTCTAGACACAGAGCCTGCTTGCCCTCTTTTATCGGCTCGCGCCTGTCTGCCTCTCCTTGCTGACCATCCAGACATGGTAATGGCCTGAATGGAGTTGGGTAAAACAGCAGTTGGGTAGTGTATATTGTGCTGGAGGCACACAACACCCACTAACTCCTGCAGATGCCTTTATTATAGAACACCAGAGATAAAGGGGTATACTGTACTGGAGGCACACAACACCCACTAAGCCCTGCAGATGGCTCTATTAGAGAACACCAGAGATAAAGGGGTATATACAGATGTATAATGTGCTGTGCTGGAGGCACACACAACTTCCAATAACTCCTGCAGATGGCAGATGGCTCAAATAGAGAAGGTGGATATAGCGGTGTGTACTGGGTACAGAGCACGCAGACAGCACGCACAAGCTCCTAACACTACTGACTGCAAGCTCTATTATAAAAGATAGATATATCGCTAGCTATATAGGTGAGGTGAATATAGCGGTGTATACTGCGGTCAGGGCATGCAGACAACAACCACTACAGAAGAGCAAGATCGAAAAATCGGCCGATAACGATCGGTGTATACTGTGTTGAAGGTACACAGAACACCCACTAACTGCTTCAGACACCAACACACTACACAAGGCCGCCGCGCTGGCGGCCTTATATAGTGTGGGGCGTGTACTACACATCCTGCCTGTGGCCAATCATGGCTCTCCTCGCTGCTGGCGCTGTGATTGGCCAAGCATGCGGGGTCACAGTGCATGCTTGGCCAATCATGAGCCAACAATGCACTGCGATGACGCAGTGCATTGTGGGCCGTGAGCGCCACACGAATTTGGCGCGAACGGCCCATAATGTTTGGAATTCGCTGAACGGGCGAACAGCCGATGTTCGAGTCGAATGTATGTTCGACTCGAACACGAAGCTCATCCCTACAAGACACACTTGTCTTTGTACTCCTCACTTGGTTGCCGCCACACACGTTTGACACCATCTGAGCCAAATAAGTTTATTAATCTTGGTCTCCTCAGACAACAGGACATGGTTCCAGTAATCCATGTCTTTAGTCTGCCTGTCTTCAGCAAACTGTTTTCAGGCTTTCTTGTGCATCATATTTAGAAGAGGCTTCCTTCTGGGATGACAGCCATGCAGACCAACTTGATGCAGTGTGCGGTGTATGGTCTGAGCACTGACGGGCTGACCCCCCACCCCTTCAATCTCTTCAGCAATGCTGGCAGCACTCATATGTCTATTTTCCAAAGATAACCTCTGGATATGACTCTAAGCACGTGCACATAACTTCTTTGGTCGACCATGGCGAGGCCTGTTCTGAGTGGAACCTGTCTAGTTAAACCACTGTATGGTCTTGGCAATCCTCTTATAGCCTAGGTCATCTTTATGTATCAGAGAATTCTTTGTCATGAATTGCCATGTTGAACTTCCAGTATGAGAGATTGAGAGCGATAACACCAATTTAACACACCTGCTCCCCATTCACACCTGAGACCTTGTAACACTAATGAGTCACATGACACAGGGGAGGGACTAATTGGTCCAATTTGGACATTTTCACTTAGGGGTGTACTCACTTTTGTTGTCAGCGGTTTAGACATTAATGGTTGTGTGTTGAGTTGGTTTGAGGGGACAGCAAATTTACACTGCTATACAAGATGTACACTCACTACTTTACATTGTAGCAACGTGTCATTTGTTCAGTGTTGTCACATAAAAAGATATAATAAAATATTTACAAAAAGGTGAGGGGTGTACTCAATTTTTTTGTGAAATACTGTATATATATATATTGTACATTCCCATCAGTCCCTACCTTGAAGGAGCTTACAATCTAAGGTATGATTAAAATCAATACACTCACATATTCACAGATGTAATGGAGGCATATAAGATACCACAGGATTCTCATTCCTTGCACCTCTCCTCATGTTCACATGATCCTCGGGGTCCCCACCTGGCATGTACTGATAATGCTCCAAAATGTTAAAAACACCAGGGAACAAGAGGACCAGAGCACCACTCATGTGAATGGATATGGACAAAACCAGAAACAGGAACAGAAAGTCGATGACAGACAGAACGCTAGTAGTAATTTTTAGGACAACGTGTTTCTCGGGTGTGGCCCCTTTTTTCAAGTCTACCCAATACTATGCTATGTATCGCAAACTACAAGTACAACTGTGTTAATCCTACATTTGCTGGCAATTGTGGAGATTGAATTTCCCATTAGGCTAGGTTCACATTTGTGCAGGTACTTCAGTGAGTGTAAAATCGCACAGGCTCCTGTAACTGTATACAGCAGCACCAAAAACTTGCTGCCTTAAGAAAATATGCAAGGGTGCCTTAACTCTTAATGGCAACCATATGAACTGAAAAAAGTGGTGTGGTTTCCATGTGGCTGCATTTTAATAAAAAGGTACAGGGACCTTTTTCCAGTGGGTTATTCAAGAGTTACTGTTTTGCCCAAATGGGGCACGCAGAACTACACATATGTGAATCTAGCCTTACTCTCTTACCCAGTGACAATAGTTATGGTGAGATTGGTCATTAGGACAAACAGAGAGGGCGAATTTCCCCAACAAGGGGAAAAAATGACAGAGATTCTATTACTTTTCTCCTTTTCTCCTTACTTTTATCTAAAACTGAAAAAACAAGGGATTTAGTATACTTTGTGTTTTAGGTGTTTTGTTTTGTTTTTTTGTATTTTAGATATTGTAATCATTTTTTATGGGGTAGGAGGTGTCTGATGTTGTACTTAGTATTGGCTGCCCTTTCCATTCATGATTTAATCTTACATTCTTAAAGCGGTTGTATACCTGCTGATGTGTTTGTTTGTTTTTTTCCTACCTGCAAAGGAAAAGGCATAATGAGCTAGTATGCACCGCATACTAGCTCATTATGAAATATTTACCTTAGAATGAAGCCCCGACATTTGGTCCAATCCACGCCGAGGGAGCTGACATGTTCCCTCTGCGTTTCTTTCGGGTATCGTGGCTCCGGCGCTGTGAGTGGCCGGAGCCGCGATTTCTTCCCGGCAGGGTCCGTCGTCTGCCGGGCTTTCAGCCGGGAATCCCCTGTGCGAATGCGCCGCTGCAGTCAGCAGCGCATTGCGAGGGCAATATCTCCTAAACCGTACAGGTTTAGGAGATATTTTTTTTACCTACAGGTAAGCCTTATTATAGGCTTTCCTGTAGGTAAAAGTCCAAAAAAGGACTGTACAACCACTTTAACTCTGGCTGCAAAATTGTTTAATTTTGTTAATAAATGATAATAACAGTCTACCTGTTCATTTTCCATACAAGTGTTTGTATCATTCTGTTCCATCAATTTAAGATTTTTACCCCAGAATAACTTTAGCAAGTCTGAGAAGAGTTAACCTCTAATTATCTCAGCAGATAATATTGTCCAATTATTGTGTCTTCTACAGAATCCAACTTTCATGAAATCACAACATTCATATTGCAGAAGAATTATTCACCCTCCGGCAATCCATCCGTTGTAATCAAATATTTACCGCTACCTAGACTAACAGTTTGCTGAAATATATTTGTGTCTGCGGTGAGTCATTGCTTATAGAGACATTGATATGCAGGTGAAAGACATTTTTTTTCTTTATCAAACTTTATTTTTTCAACTCAGGGCTTATTGTAAATTCTTAGCTGTTTCTACTATAATCTCATATGATTTGCTTTACCACGGCCCTGTCAGTCAATCAATAAGAGTTTAAAGAAACATTCAAAAACTCTTTTAAGCTCCCCTCAGCCACAGAACTTTCGGTCAGAGAACCATAAATAGAATATAAAAATCTTCAAACCTTTACAACAACTACGGTCAGCAAGGAAAGTGTGGTCTTTTTTGTAATACTTATATAAAATCAGGCATGTACTGGCCATCGGGACTACAGGGAGTTTCCCGGTGGGCCGATGGCTCAGTGGGCCGGTTTCAGTGACAGCCCGTCAAAGTAATGGCTGCACGGCTCGCCCTCAACTTCACGCAGTGATGTGAGAAGGATGAGAAAAATGCAGAGAAGAATAAGTGAAATAATAAAAGAGGTTAGTGAAGGACTCCTTATGTTTTTTTGCACAATTGCGTATAGTTTATATACTGTTTTGTGCTTGTTTGCAAAATTAAAGTGGGCCGGGCTGGATGAAGTCCAGGGCCAAATTTTTGTTCCAGTCCAGCCCTGTATAAAATAACTTTGATCTACTTTATATAACAGTGATGGCGAACCTTGGCACACCAGATGTTTTGGCATCCCTGATGCTCATGAACCCTGAATATAGTTGAGCATCATGGGAATTGTAGTTCCAAAACATCTGAGGTGCCATCACTGGTATATAATGTTATCCACATTTGTTTGTGAACATTTTCATTTCTCCAGAGACACACTACACTACATTAGAAATTTACAAATATTTGTGGATACTTGATTATCACACCTACCTACAGCCAAAAGTATCTGCAAGTTTACAGACTGTGCTGCACCACAATGGCAGGTAATCAATATCCATTTTTTGGCCCAGATGGCTATGTTGCTGGATCATGCTGTCACATAGTTTTCAACAGTCCCAATTTGTATGCTGAAAAATATGCTTTGGCCCGGGCAGGGGCAGACTGGGCTGGAGGGGTCTGACCACCCATCACAAAGCCGCACCGCTCTGCGGTCACCCGGTGTGCCGTTGGGTTGCCCACATAGTAAGCTGGGTGGGCTGGGTGATGGAGGGAGAGGGAGGGATGTCACAGGAAAACTTCAGCCAGCTACTGGCTGAGGAGGTAGCAGGAGGAGGGCTGCACTGCCTCCCAGCCAATGGGTGCGCTGTTCAATGCCCTGTTACTGCTCGTGTCGTATTATGGCTGAGAACCTAGTTTGCTCCTTCTCTCTCCCTCCCTCCCTCCCTCCCTATTTCTTCCCTTCTTTCTTTCCTTCTCCCTCCCTCCATGTTTCTTTCCTTCTCTCTCCCTCCCTCTTTATTCCCTTGTTTCCTTCTCCCTCTATCCCTCTTTCTTTCCTTCTCCCTCCCTCTTTCTTTCCTTCTCTCTACTTCTTTCACCCTCTCTCTTTTTCTTTCTTTTCTCTCTCCCTCCATCCCTCTTTCTCCCTTTCTTTCTCTCCCTCTTTATTTCCTTTCTTCTTTCCCTCCTTCTCCCTCTCTCTTTCTTTCCCTCTTTATTTCCTTCTCTCTTCATCCATCACTCTTTCTTTCCTTCTCCCTCCCTCCCTCCCTCTTTCTTTCTTTCTCTCCCCTTCCTTCCCTCACTCTCTCGTTTTCTTCCTTTCTCTCTCCCTCCATCCCCATTCTGCCTTTCTTTCTCTCTCCTTTTCTGTCTTTGTTTCTCTCTCTCACCCTCCATCCCTCTTTCATCTCAGACTTTATTTAACCACACCCCTTTTAAGCCATGGCCAGTATTTAGCATAGTGCAAACCAATCCCTACCACATTTTTTCACTTCAGCTAGACCACACTTTCAAATGAATGCCCTGACCCTATTTAAAGAGGAGGGCCAGTTTAAAAAAAAAAATTAAAAGTCAGCAGCTGCAAACACTGTAGCTGCTGACTTTTAATAAGCAGACTTACCTGTCCAGGGCGCCCGCGGTGTCGGCCGCCCGAGGCTGACCCATCCCTCGGCTCTTGGGTCCCGGCGCCGCCATTTTAACTAAGGGAAACAGGCAGTGGAGCCTTGCGGCTTCACTGCCCGTTTCCTACTGCACATGTGCGAGACGCGCAGCGCTTTGTTCCCAGACAGTTCCCAGAACACACAGTGCCCCATTACCCAGAAGACACCGCACGGAGGAGAGAAGAGCGAATATCACCGCGGAGGAGGAAGAGGCAGATTAGGACAATGTACCTAGCAACAGGCATTTCTGGTAAATTAAAAAACAATATTTTTTAATTTATTTTTTTTCTGATTTTTTTTCTAAATTTTAATGTATTTTTGTTTTTCAGGGTGGCCCTCCACTTTAAAATAATACTGTGCCTACACATAAAAAATTGGCCCTAAAATGTTTTTGAGAATGTTGGCAACTATGACTGGTATATCATCTTTATGGCACACAGTGCAAATTAGATGGTGATTGAGAAGGCAGTAGGATGGGATACAACACTGGAGTTGGTGGTGCTGCCCTTTGCCCTGCAACTTGGTGATGGTAACAACACAGTCACTTCTACCCCCTCATTCAATGATGTGCCAGAAGTATACATCAGCGGTCATGAGACTTTGTTTATCTCTGAAACAAGGAAGTGATTTAGGGATCTAGGATTGCTTCCTCACTACGTTGTCCTGTTAACCTGACACTCCTCAGATTTTCAGTGGCAGCACCCACAGCACCTGCCTACACACCTTAACTAGGGAAAGTTTTCACCCATACCTTTTCTGGCACATGCCCTGAACTTAATGGAGCAGCAGTTCCTGACTAGATTTCCTGGCTTTCATGCAGTAACTTTAGGTGGTCAAACCCTGCAAGTGTTTGCCTGGTTGGAATTCATCAGCAACATAAACTGCCTGTAAACTAGACTTTAACCTTTAACAGTGGCTACACCACCAGAAGTGTGCCATCAATCAGTATTTGTGATAGTACAGGATGAGGATGGGCTCCGAAGACCAGGGATTCTTTTCATCAACATCCAGTCACCATCTGATGATGGAACCAGAATGCATCAGAATTTTGGGCTGCAACAGGGCATCAAAAAGTGAAATCCCTCTAGTGTTCCTGCTGGAGCACACATTGCAAGGTATAATAGACCAGCACTGGAGGCACAGGTGGAAGAGGAGGAATTCCTGCTGTCTTAGGACTAATAGGATCCTTTGCCTACTGCCTCTGTCTCTGTGAGGCAGAAGCAGCAGAAGTCAGAGGAGGAGTACAATGTTGACATTGTCTTTGAAATAATACATTTTTTTAAGTGAGAAGTATCAGGATCCATTTGTCAATTAAGCAAAATGGCTGCTAATTTTTCATGGGTAAAGTACCATAAAATTTACACACAATCAACATTTGCCCATGGGACTTTAAATAGGGCATAATACAAAAGTCATAAATTACCATTTATTGTACAATACTTGGACACATAAATGCATAAAGTACACAAAAAAATGTTTGGCAAAGGGGCTACATGTAACAATATATAATGTACATCTAGCGTGCATATTTTTGAGTACATGCTTAACATAACCAAAATGATTGCAATACGAGAGAGGAATGCATCTTGTAACTCTAAAGCCCCGTACACACGAGAGGACTTATGTCCGACAGACTTCCAAAGGAGTTCCGCCGGAGTTCCGCCGGAGTTCCGACGGAGTTCTGACAGACTTTTCGGCCGAACGGACTTGGCCACACACGATCACACTAAACTCCGACGGATTCGAACGTGATGACGTACGACCCGACTCGAATAAGGAAGTTCATAGCCAGTAGCCAATAGCTGCCCTAGCGTCGGTTTTAGTCCGTCGGAGTAGCATACACACGAGCGGAGTTTTCGAAGGGGACCGGGTCCGGCGGAGTTCCGTCGGGAAAATTTGAAGCATGCTTCATTTCTAAAGTCCGTCAGACTTTGGCGAATCAAAAGTCCGTTGCAGCCCACACACGATCGGATAGTCTGACGGACTCGGTCCTTCGGACTTTGGATGTTGAAAAGTCCGCTCGTGTGTACGGGGCAAAAGAGTTTTGTGAATTCTTTCACTTCTTCAGGAGTAGATGCTTCCAACAAAAGAACACTATAAAACCAGCTTGAAACTTGATAAAACATAGTATCTCCAAATGGTGACCGCTGCTCAGTGTCTGGCACGGGAGTAGTGGAAGGGGACCAAAACACCCAATGGGAAAACCAATGAGGTGGCACAAGAGAGATCATGGCCTTGGTGAAAAAAATCAAGATACCAAAAACCAACCTAGTGTTTGTAAAGGTGAGTGATGATTCTCCAACCAAACAGATCATGATCTCAAAAGAAAAGGGACAATTTTGTTTTTGACATGAATTATTGTTGGGATGTCTGATTTCCAGGTTTTAGCTAAAGTTTGTTTGGCTACTGTGAAAATGAAGGTGAGAAATATAAATTGGTTTGAAGTAAAAGAGGAGGGCTTCAAATTAACAAAAAGCTTCATAAGGGTTTTTAGGAATATTTGTACCTAGAACCTTATAAATTAGGCCCCTTCCACATGAGGCGGATCCGTTTTAGCGGAGTCCACCAGCTCAGCGAAAGATTGCTCCGTTGATCTCCATTGTGTCGGCGGAAGGCAGGTCCGTCTCTGCTCACTGAGCGGGGGGGACCTCTCAGAGCCCCGCTGATCTCTATGGGGAGATCGGACAAAAAGGGACAGCATGTCCATTTTTATCAGATCTCATCCAATCCGATCTGCCAAGACGGATGGCAGACTCATCTCTGCTGACATCTGCCTGCCCATGGTCAATGGATGGCGCGATCGGATCTTCATGAAAAACGGACAGGCGGATACGAGCAGGCTTGTCGTGTGAAAGTGGCCTTAATCTTTAAACTTCTGTCCAAAAACGCTTCAATTTTTGGGCACTCCCACCACACATGTACCAATGTGCCTGCTATGCCACATTCTCTAAAACAATAGTCAGATGTTTTCTGAGTAAATTTTGCTATGCGGGAAGGTAAAATATACCAGCAAAATAGAAGTTTATAGTTGTATTCCAAAAAAGAGGAGTGTATGGAGCCATGATTAATATTGTCCCACATTTGAGACCATTGGTGTGTCTCCTAGTAAATCCTAATGCCCCGTACACACGAGCGGACTTTTCAACATCCAAAGTCCGACGGACTGATTCCGTCAGACTATTCGATCGTGTGTGGGCTACAACGGACTTTTGATTCACCAAAGTCTGACGGACTTTAGAATATGGAACATGCTTCAAATTTTTCAGACGGAACTCCGCCGGACCCGGTCCCTTCGAAAAATTCGCTCGTGTGTATGCTATTCCGACGGACTAAAACCGACGTTAGGGCAGCTATTGGCTACTGGCTATGAACTTCCTTATTCAAATCCAGTCGTACGTCATCACGTTCGAATCCGTCGGAGTTTAGTGTGAGTGTGTCGGAAGTCTGTCGGACATAAGTCCTCTCGTGTGTACGGGGCTTAAGTCTCTTTCCCATTCAGAGACATAAAGAGGGAGATCTAACGTGTCTCCAGATAGGATAAATGCATAGATCAATGAGAGGATACATCTAGTTAAGAGGGTTAATTCTACAAATATGTTCAAAGGAAGTAAAGGGTAGAGTTGGGACTGTTTGTTTCAATGTAGTCTCATAATTGGATGTAGTGGAAGAATTCAGATGGAGGGATGTTGTAAGAGTACCATAGTGTATTTTAATCTAAAATACCTCTTGGTGTAAGTAAATCTACCAGATCAACCGTCACATCCTCTAGTGCCTCCTCAGCAGATGGATTAAACCTATGGACACATAAATCACCATACACTTTCACGCTATGTGGGTCTTCTGGCTTTCCTCTCATTTGTGTATGGGTTTAATCCATCTGTGAAGGAAACGCTAGAGGATGTGGCAGTTCTCCCTGGTTTGACTCCTATTGATATTTACAGTAAGAGTCAATCTACTGTGCACATTGATGTGGTGGAGCACTTGCAGAGTTTATGGCGTGCACTAGGATTTTCCTTACAAGATTCACATCTTTTTGGACAATTTCTATCACAATTTTTTGAGACTTGTTGATTTAGTTTTTTTGCATTTTATATACTTTCCGTTTTGTTTTTTATGTTTATTATGCACTTTATTCTCATGTATTTGGTGTTTCTGATATTTTAGGGTGCCAATTTATTTTTGTACACAATTTATATTGATTGTTATGCAAGCTACTTGTATACTTTTCAGTGCAATTTTCCCTTATTCGTAAATACAGTGAAAGGCTTACATTGTCCTCCGTTTGAAACTGATAGGATCCTGAAACGTTGGCACAAAAGAAGGGTTATGTAGTAGAGTAGACAAGGGTAAATATGGGGATATCAGTCTACCTGAATATTTAACCCAGATTTTTAAAGAGTATCTAAGAATTGGGATTTTAACATGTCTGCTGTATTCAAGAGTAATCAAAATGTTTGTGTCAATTGATATAGGTGAAATTAAGAACGCTTATATACCAACCCATAAAGGAAAAATTATCTGTGGCAGGATGTACTGATAAAGTAGCTATCTGAGCTGCTTGATAATAGTGTTGAATAGTGATGGACGAACTTCCGACGGGACGTTTCGCGAACGCGAAACGCGAACGGGCACAAACGTTCGCGAAAACGACCGTTCGCCGCGGGCTCCATTGACTTCAATGGGAGGCGAATTTCGCAAACCTTTAGGTCGAATTTGCGGCCACGGGGTAATTATTAGGGGGTAGCACGTAGTCCCACCACCTGGACAATAGCATAATACATGTATGAGGTGAATTTGGGATCGATAACTACAAGCATTTTTTTTTTATTTGGGAAATTGTTCTGACAATTCAGGACTATGGAGCTAATGAAGGCAATGGAGGAGAGGGAAGGTCAGGGACCAGGGTAGGCAAACAAGAGGGTGCAGGAGATACAGAGCACTGACAGCAGCACCGTAATACAGAGCACTGACATCAGCACCGTGACATACAGCGCTGACAGCAGCTCCGTGACATACAGCGCTGACAGCAGCTCCGTGACATACAGCGCTGACAGCAGCTCCGTGACATACAGCGCTGACAGCAGCTCCGTGACATACAGCGCTGACAGCAGCTCCGTGACATACAGCGCTGACAGCAGCACCGTGACATACAGCGCTGACAGCAGCTCCGTGACATACAGCGCTGACAGCAGCTCCGTGACATACAGCGCTGACAGCAGCTCCGTGACATACAGCACTGACAGCAGCTCCGTGACATACAGCGCTGACAGCAGCTCCGTGACATACAGCGCTGACAGCAGCACCGTGACATACAGCGCTGACAGCAGCTCCGTGACATACAGCGCTGACAGCAGCTCCGTGACATACAGCGCTGACAGCAGCTCCGTGACATACAGCACTGACAGCAGCTCCGTGACATACAGCGCTGACAGCAGCTCCGTGACATACAGCGCTGACAGCAGCACCGTGACATACAGCGCTGACAGCAGCTCCGTGACATACAGCGCTGACAGCAGCTCCGTGACATACAGCGCTGACAGCAGCTCCGTGACATACAGCGCTGACAGCAGCTCCGTGACATACAGCGCTGACAGCAGCTCCGTGACATACAGCGCTGACAGCAGCTCCGTGACATACAGCGCTGACAGCAGCTCCGTGACATACAGCGCTGACAGCAGCTCCGTGACATACAGCGCTGACAGCAGCACCGTAAGCAGCCCCAGGAGGAAGTCAGCACAGCACAGGGATGGTGTGATCCCCTCATAATAAGAACCCCCAGGAGGAAGTCAGCACAGCACAGGGATGGTGGGAGCCCCTCATAATAAGAACCCCCAGGAGGAAGTCAGCACAGCACAGGGATGGTGGGAGCCCCTCATAATAAGAACACCCAGGAGGAAGTCAGCACAGCACAGGGATGGTGGGAACCCCTCATAATAAGCAGCCCCAGTAGAAATATGACACCGCTCAACCTCTTCAAAGAGGAGGGTAGGGGCATATAGTACGGTGTGCTTTTTTGGGTCAGGGAAGTGAGCCAAATGAATTAAGAAGGTCTGTGTGCTTGATTCCAAAAATTGTTTATAGACATATACATGGTCTACTGATCACATGTGTTGAATTCCTCCGAGATCCATGCCTCATTCATTTTTAGAAATGTGAGGTAGTTAACACTGTCGTGAGCTAGGCGAGTACGCTTATCGGTCACAATCCCCCCTGCTGCGCTGAACGTCCTTTCGGACAGGACACTGGATGAGGGGCAAGCCAACAGTTCGATTGCAAATTGGGCAAGCTCTGGCCAGAGGTCAAGCCTGCCCACCCAGTAGTCTAGGGGTTCATCACTCCTCAGAGCGTCCACATCGGCCGTTAACCCAATGTAGTCGGACACCTGACGGTCTAGGCGTTCCCTGATGCTGGATCCGGATGACACCTGTCGATGGGTCGGCTGAAAGAATGACCTCATATCCGAAGTCACCAACACATCTTCAAACCGGCCTCTTCTTGCAGGCGCTGTTGGATTGGTACCCGCAAATCCTTCTCTGGGAGTGGGAATTGCTCCTCTGCCAGCGCACGCAAAAGCAGAATGCAGCATTTCTCGAAGCAAGGCCTGGAAGTGCTGCATTCTGACAGCCCTCTGCGACGGCGGTAACATTTCCGCCATTTTGTGTTTGTACCGGGGATCTAAGTACGTTGCCACCCAGTACTGGTCCTTGACCCTCATGCTTTTTATACGGGGGTCCCTATTAAAACACTGGAGCATGAAGGCCCCCATTTGCACTCAAGCGGAAGGTATGTGGTGGTGGTGGTGTTGTTGGTGGTAGTGTCTTTGGGGGTGCACATAGCAGAGAGTGAAGAAGAGGGTGCAGATCGAGAGGATGAGGAGGGTGCAGAAGAATAAGGCTGAGTGAGCCACTCAACCAAGTCTGGTGCGTCCTTTAAAGTAATTGAACGCACCTTCTGCAACTTCCCACTTTGGCTCAAGGCTGTTGCTCCTGCCCTACCCCTACCACCCCTGCGGAAGGGCCTGCCTCTTCCTCTGCCTGTCATTTTTTAAATCACCCTGTGACAAAACTCTTAGTCCCTATACCGCTGAAGGACTGCTGCAGTATAGGGCAGCGGTCAGCAGTAGTGCACGTCAACCCTATGTATTGTGGACCGATAGCGGTCCTTACAGAACAGCAGACTGTACTGCACTCAGGCCTATGTACCGTAGCACCCTATACCAAGTTACCAGTCCTTATAAAAACTTTTGTGGACCAAGCAGGTTGTGTGTTAGTGATTAGCAGACTGTACGTCAGTCCCTATACCAATGAAGGACTGCTGCAGTATAGGGCAGCGGTCAGCAGTAGTGCACGGCAACCCTATGTATTGTGGACCGATAGCGGTCCTTACAGAACAGCAGACTGTACTGCACTCAGGCCTATGTACCGTAGCACCCTATACCAAGTTACCAGTCCTTATAAGAACTTTTGTGGACCAAGCAGGTTGTGTGTTAGTGTTTAGCAGACTGTGCGTCAGTCCCTATACCGCTGAAGGACTGCTGCAGTATAGGGCAGCGGTCAGCAGTAGTGCACGGCAACCCTATGTATTGTGGACCGATAGCGGTCCTTACAGAACAGCAGACTGTAACGCACTCAGGCCTATGTACCGTAGCACCCTATACCAAGTTACCAGTCCTTATAAGAACTTTTGTGGACCAAGCAGGTTGTGTGTTAGTGATTAGCAGACTGTACGTCAGTCCCTATACCAATGAAGGACTGCTGCAGTATAGGGCAGCGGTCAGCAGTAGTGCACGGCAACCCTATGTATTGTGGACCGATAGCGGTCCTTACAGAACAGCAGACTGTAACGCACTCAGGCCTATGTACCGTAGCACCCTATACCAAGTTACCAGTCCTTATAAGAACTTTTGTGGACCAAGCAGGTTGTGTGTTAGTGATTAGCAGACTGTACGTCAGTCCCTATACCAATGAAGGACTGCTGCAGTATAGGGCAGCGGTCAGCAGTAGTGCACGGCAACCCTATGTATTGTGGACCGATAGCGGTCCTTACAGAACAGCAGACTGTAACGCACTCAGGCCTATGTACCGTAGCACCCTATACCAAGTTACCAGTCCTTATAAGAACTTTTGTGGACCAAGCAGGTTGTGTGTTAGTGTTTAGCAGACTGTGCGTCAGTCCCTATACCGCTGAAGGACTGCTGCAGTATAGGGCAGCGGTCAGCAGTAGTGCACGGCAACCCTATGTATTGTGGACCGATAGCGGTCCTTACAGAACAGCAGACTGTACTGCACTCAGGCCTATGTACCGTAGCACCCTATACCAAGTTACCAGTCCTTATAAGAACTTTTGTGGACCAAGCAGGTTGTGTGTTAGTGTTTAGCAGACTGTGCGTCAGTCCCTATACCGCTGAAGGACTGCTGCAGTATAGGGCAGCGGTCAGCAGTAGTGCACGGCAACCCTATGTATTGTGGACCGATAGCGGTCCTTACAGAACAGCAGACTGTAACGCACTCAGGCCTATGTACCGTAGCACCCTATACCAAGTTACCAGTCCTTATAAGAACTTTTGTGGACCAAGCAGGTTGTGTGTTAGTGATTAGCAGACTGTACGTCAGTCCCTATACCAATGAAGGACTGCTGCAGTATAGGGCAGCGGTCAGCAGTAGTGCACGGCAACCCTATGTATTGTGGACCGATAGCGGTCCTTACAGAACAGCAGACTGTAACGCACTCAGGCCTATGTACCGTAGCACCCTATACCAAGTTACCAGTCCTTATAAGAACTTTTGTGGACCAAGCAGGTTGTGTGTTAGTGTTTAGCAGACTGTGCGTCAGTCCCTATACCGCTGAAGGACTGCTGCAGTATAGGGCAGCGGTCAGCAGTAGTGCACGTCAACCCTATGTATTGTGGACCGATAGCGGTCCTTACAGAACAGCAGACTGTAACGCACTCAGGCCTATGTACCGTAGCACCCTATACCAAGTTACCAGTCCTTATAAGAACTTTTGTGGACCAAGCAGGTTGTGTATTAGTGTTTAGCAGACTGTGCGTCAGTCCCTATACCGCTGAAGGACTGCTGCAGTATAGGGCAGCGGTCAGCAGTAGTGCACGGCAACCCTATCTATTGTGGACCGATAGCGGTCCTTACAGAACAGCAGACTGTACCGCACCCAAGCCTATGTACCGTAGCACCCTAGACAGACCAAGTTACCAGTCCTTATAAGAACTTTTGTGGAACAAGTGAGTTGTGAATGATTAGCAGACTGCAGCAGAAGGGCAGCAGTCAAGTATAATATTCTTTCTATATTTGGAAGAAAGAATATTATACGTGTACAAGCCTATTACTGTACCACTGATACCAGTCCTGAAAAGAACCTTTGTGGAACTAATAGTAACAGCAAGTCTTTAAAATTATCCTCACTGCCTGACACACTGCTTCCTGCCTGTCCCTATACAAATTGGCAAAAAAGAGTAGGCTGGAACGATTAGCTGGAACAGCTCTTTTGTGGACCTGATAGTAACAGCTAATGATGATGATGATGATGATGATGAAGAAAGACTAATCTGGCTGAGCTGTCCCTAAAATAGCAGCATACAGCGCTCTGTCCCTTTATCTAAACTGACAAAAGAAACTCAGGCTGCTGACCTAACACCTATACCAGTCCTGAAAAGAACTTTTGTGTACCAAATAGCTAGCGTTTTCTCTGTCCCTACTCCACACAGGATCCTTTCCCTACAGTGACAGAAGAAAGAATGTAAAATGGCCACCGGATCGGGTGTATTTATAGGTTAGGGGGAATGTCCAAGTGTCCATGAGCTGTCATGTCTCAATTGGTTGTCCTGTAACACATGATAAACGTGTCACGAAAGGTTAAAGTTCTTGTATACATTAAACACGTAAGTCCGCCGGGGCGAACGACGGAAAAAGGCGTTCGAACCCGCGGACGGCGAAAGTCGGAAATTCGCCGCGAAACGACCGCCGGGCGAACCGTTCGGCCATCACTAGTGTTGAATATTAGGTACAGTTAAACCTCCTTTAGTCATGGGCAATATAGTATTTTTTTAGACACTTGTGATTTCGACTCATGCAAGATAAATCGAAGCAACACTTATTGGAGAGAGAGCGAAAAATGTAAGGCGGAATATTTAATGTAAGAGCTCTGAATGGGTATAGAATGTAGGAAGAAGTGATATCCTTAGTGCCAATATGCAACCAAGCCATGAAATTTGGTATTTTTTCCAGGATTCTAAGATTTTGTTAGTTTGATGAATAAGAGAGCCATAATTGGATTTATATAAAGTAGTAAAGTATTGGCTGCTTGTTGCCAATGTATTGTAACAATTTCCTATATTTTTCATGTATTGCAACTATTACATTTTATTGCCCATGTATTATAATGAATTCCTGTTTGTTGCCTGAGAATAGTAGTGTTTACCTGTGGAAAAGAAACACTCTAGGTCGGACTTTGGAAGCAGATTGGCACAACAATATATTATCTTAAAACAATGGATTTTATTAAACATAGATACATAAGAAAAAACAGTATAAAATTATAAAAAGGCATCGTCCATTGATGGCCAGAAGAGATGGACATTACATATACCCAAGGAATGAAATTATGTTTCAACAATATGGCATTGGAAACATGTGTGAGCCCCTGTGCATCAACACGTTTCGCTGGATTGCTTCCTTAGGACACACTTTGGTATAGAACAGGTCTCACTACATGGAATAGAAGAGCACACATCATCAGAATTTGGGAGCAGGGGCGGTGATGACGTGACATGGGAAGGCTGGGAGAGGAGCCCGAGACTGTGCCTGTGAGTCCGGAAGGGGAGGCAGGAGATCCATGGCGGCGAGTCCGACGCCGATGCCGGTCAGGAGGGAGAGAGCACCGCGCTAGGGGACCGCACATGGAGGGATCCCGCAGATGCCTATGCCCCACATTATAGGATCCGGAGAACAAGGGGGAGCGACGGCCGGGGGTGACAGCAGCAAAGGACGCTAGTGATGCTGAAGCTGAACGGGGGTAAGTGAGAGATATCCCTGGTTCAGTCTACTAGCTGCTGCAAGAGACCACCTGGTTCTGGGACCCCAAGAGTACCTGGTTGTATTGGCCTCCCCCCCACCCCACCTCTCCCTCCTTCTACCCCCCCTTACGCCCCCCTCTTACCTCTGCCCCTGTATGCTATCCTCCTGAGTCCCGAGTGTGACCAGTGCTGCTGCATTGTGCATTGTGCTTGCTGCGGAAGTCAAGAGATCTAGTGAGTGGCTGAAGGAGAGATGCAGCAGCTGGGATGGGCTAAAGGTTGAAGACTGGAGAAATATAAGAGGTTTGATGGAGTGGTGGCTATTGAAATTATTGAACTCATGAGATCTACTGAAATCAACTGTATGAACTGTATGAATAAGGGGATCTGTTCAAATGTCAAATGTCGGTGACTGCCTAAAAACTTCAGATGTCTTTGGAACGACTCAATTGAGTAATTGCTGGAATTGTTGGAATGGCTAAATAGATACCCGAAGCAAGCACTGAGTACCAAGTGCATTTAAGGACTCTGTTTTGATATTGCTCAGTGCTGGTTCAAAATGTTATGAACTATGTTATGAACTATGCTGTGGACTATGTGATGAACTATGCGATGAACTATGCGATTAGCTCGGATGCTATGATTATTTAAAAAAAGGGGGATTGGTAGTAGTGCTGTAAAACCGCCAATTTTGCTGAAATCTGCAGTGATTACCTGAACTAATATCTATTTGAAAGAAACTTCCCTTGCCTATGTTGGATAGCTGCTAAATAGACATTTTTTTATGGCTGAAAATAGAGCAGCAAAAATATAAGGACATTTTTTTTTCTTCAGTTTTTTCCTTTTTTTCTCACATTATATAGAAACCAAGAAAAAAAAAAAAGGTGGGGGGGGGCGAACGGTCTTTTCTGCTCTGGCGCTTCAGTAAAATAAGTTAAAGAATTCACCCAGTCCCAGAGTCTTTAAAGCAAAGGAAGAGAGAGGTACCCCATCTAAATCAGGGAGCCAGCGAGGTGAAACGGCAGGAAACCCTCCCCTCCCCCTTCCCCCCCCCCCCAAAATAACAATAAATAAAAAAGCAGAGACTTGAGCTGGGAGGTACCCTCTTACATGGGACAAGTAATTTGTCCAATAAGATAAACGATGAGGGGAAGATCGCAAAAAACAGAACCCAAAACCCCAAGGGAGAGCTTAAATTCTAGCGTAAATGCTAGTTCGATACAAAAATATCTGATAACTAAAGAGGGGAACCAAAAAAGCCCAGGCATGGAAAAAACAACAACATCCCAGCCAACCAAAAACGCTAAAAAGGAAATGGCTAAGCTAAAAGGGGCTCAAGGAGATAAAACAAGAGAAAGTATAGAAACAGAGAGAGAAATAGAAACTACCGAAGGGGAAGGGGAAGTACAACAAAGTATAGCTCAAATGCTCACAAAGATTGAGATGATGGCAACTTTCGAGAGGATGGAAAGTCTAATTAAAAGTGAGATTACAAATGTCCGGATGGATTTGGGCCACCTGTTGAGGAGAGTAGAAGAGGCTGAGGAGAAAACCGAGAAACAAACACAAGAGATCGCAGAATTAAAATCGCAAGTGAAAGAACTGCAAATAAACCAGAAGAATTGCCTCTATAAAATGGAAGCACAGGAAAATCAAAACAGATGCCAAAATTTAAGGATAAGAGCCCTACCAGAACAAAATGGAGAAAATCTGGAGGAAAAAATAAAGAAAATATTTAACCCTTTATTAGGACGAGAAGAGGATGAGGAGTTAAAGATCGATAGAGTACACAGAATTAGGAAGCCTTCAGGAATGAAGGAGGAAGTCCCACGTGATGTTATTGTTAAATTTCATCGGTATACAGATAAGGAGAAAATATGGAGGAACCTTAGAGAGGGACTCCCGTTGCAATACGAGCAAACAACAAGTATTTTTGGACTTGTCAAGTGAAACATTAATTAGAAGAAGACAATTAAAACCATTACTAGAACATTTAAGACAGGCTAATATTAAATATAGTTGGGGGTTCCCCGCAGCATTAATTGTACATAGGGATGGAAAGACGGTGAGATTGAAATTTTTGGAAGAAGCACAGGACTTTTGCAGAAAGTTTCAGATTCCAGTCAGTAGTATACCCGAGCGACAGGAGAGAGAAAAAAGACTAACTGAAGAAGGAAGATGGCAGAGAGTTTAATATAGAGGGGGGGTGGTGGGGGGAGGGGGGTGGCTGGTGTAATTTAGTACAAAAAGAAACGAGACTGGAGATGTAAAGAAAAGATAATGTGGGGTATGGGCGGAAGTGGGGAGAGCCTCTCCGGAATACCTATTCCCTCCTCTCCCCCCCTATGTCTACCTGGCCTTTATGGCCCGGGGGGGGGAGGATGGACACAGAGTGCCGGGCTCGGAGTTTCACCCCAAGGGGTGAGGTACACATACCAGGATGGGGATATATTCTGGATATGGGTACAAGGGCCAAAGAGGGGCCAGGGAGGGTTGGGAGGTGGATGGGAGGGGGGGAGGGAGGGGTGGGGGGGAGAGAGAAGACCCGACAGCCTAGGACCTCGCTAAGTGAGAAAATCAGCCTGATTAAAAACCTATGTCCATAGTTAACTGTTTGTCATACAATGTGAGAGGGCTAAATGAACCAGCAAAATGGTTTAAAATCTTGAAAGAAATAGAACAATATGAAGCAGTTATTGTGTTCTTACAGGAAACTCATCTATCCTACGAAAGTAAGATTAGAATATATTCTCCTAGGCTCCCGGTGTGGTTTTATGGAGACTCAATCTCAAGGAATTCAAAGGGGGTAGCCATTGGTATAGGACGGGAGGTATGTCATAAAATAGAAGAAAGGTTAGTGGATCCGGAGGGTAGATTCCTCTTCTTAAAAGGGAAATTATGGGGAGTAGATTATACCCTCGCTAATACTGCCCAAATAGAAGTCCAACAGTTTTTCTGAAAGAGATACTAGAGAAATTATGGGACTTTAAGAGAGGGAGAGTGATCATAGCTGGAGATATGAATTTCTGTATGAACCCGGAATTGGATAGTTCGTCCCCTGTGCAGGGGATAGGGAAGGAGCAGAGGAGAATAATAAAACATAGGCTGTACCAGTTTCAGTTTATGGATGTGTGGAGGACTCAGCATCCGGGGATACGAGACTATTCCTTCTATTCCCCTGTACACGGGACATACACTAGGATCGACTACTGGTTAGTGGAACATAGAGTTTTGGACGAGGTGATATCTACAGATATAGGAATTAGAACACTGTCTGATCATTCCCCAATATGTATGAAGATCAAAATCCCAGGATCTCAGAAACCCCTATTCTCTTGGAAAGTGAACAGGGAATTGCTGGATGAGAAAGGCGAGGAAATAATTAGGAAGGAATTGGAGTTTTTTTTCTCTATTAATTCAAGTGGAGAGAATATGGAAAATATTGTATGGGAGGCACATAAAGCTTATATAAGAGGGATATATATTTCTTTAGGAGCAGATAGGAAGAGAGAAGGTATTAAAAAGAGTAGGGAGCTGAGGGAGGAAATTCATAGACTAGAGCAAGACCATAAAAATGCGAATGGTAGGTAAAGAGGTCAGGATTTGGACCTATTACATGATAGACATGTGCATTAGTTTTCGTCCGAATGCATTTTTGTCCGAATTTCAGCTATTTTCGTTTTCGTTTTGACAAACGATAACGAAAGCACAAAATCCGAAAAACGAAAGATCCGACATAAATAAATGCTTTATTTTCGTTTTCATTGTTACAACAGTTCGATATAGAATAGGAGATTCGACATGACTCTGACAATAACAATCTGTCTATAGAACCTGTGGTCGAATGTGCCTAACCTTACCTCTAAGTCCAAGATTATATAGAGAAAATATTCGACAGAGAAAAAAGATTTGACAGAGAGAAAAGATTCTGCAAGTTACTGTCCTAAAAAGTGTTTGGGGACCCGGGTCCTGCCCCAGGGGACATGTATCAATGCAAAAAAAAGTTTTAAAAACGTCCGTTTTTTCGGGAGCAGTGATTTTAATAATGATTAAAGTGAAACAATAAAAGTGTAATATTCCTTTAAATTTCGTAGGGGGGGGGGGGGTTGTCTATAGTATGCCTGTGAAGGGGCGCATGTTTCTGGTGTTTAGAACTGTCCCTGCACAAAGTGTCATTTATGCAGGAAAAAAAGTCCTTTAAAATCACTCGCAGCTATTAAGAATTGTCTGTTCCCGTAATACAGAGAACACTCATTGAAAGTCATTGATAAAATAAATAAATAAATAAAATTTGACGTGGGGTTCCCCCTAAATATCCATAACCAGACCCTTTAGGTCTGGTATGGATATTAAGGGGAACCCCGCGCCAAATTAAAAAAAAAATTGACGTGGGGTCCCCCCTAAAAATCCATACCAGACCCTTTATCCGAGCACGCAACCTGGCAGGCCGCAGGAAAAGAGGGGATGTGGCCTGAACCGTACCAGGCCACATGCCCTCAACATTGGGAGGATGCTTTGGGGGTCTGTGACCCCTCAAAGCACCTTGTCCCCATGTTGATGAGGACAAGGGCCTCATCCCCACAACCGTGGCCGGTGGTTGTGGAGGTCTGCGGGCGGGGGGCTTATCAGAATCTGGAAGCCCCCTTTAACAAGGGGACCCCCAGATCCCGCCCCCCCCTGTTTGAAATGGTAAGGGGGTACAAAAGTACCCCTACCATTTCACAAAGAAAGTGTAAAAAATTGTTTAATAAGACAAACACACTTTTGAAAAATTCCTTTATTAAAAAAAAAAAAAAAAAAAAGATTCCAGCGGTGCTAATCCACTCTTGCTATCCAGCGACGGACGGTCATCTCTCCAGCGATGGCTCATCTCATCCAGCGCAGCGTATCCATCCTTCTTCTGTCTCCGCGGAGGAGACACTGCAAGGATTCCGGCGGCCTGACGTTTCTTATATACGGAGGGCGGGGCCACCCGTCACCTGACCCCACCCCCCTCTGACGCAAGGGGAAACCCGGGGTTCCCTGTGACGTATGGGTGACCCCGCACCCTTCTGATGTAACACAGGCAGGTTTCCGTTACATCAGAGGGGGGCGGGGTCACCCATACGTCACAGGGAACCCCTGGTTTCCCCTTGCGTCAGAGGGGGCGGTGTCAGGTGATGGGTGGCCCCGCCCTCCGTATATAAGAAACGTCAGGCCACCGGAATCCTTGCAGTGTCTCCTCTGCGGAGACAGAAGAAGGATGTATTCGCTGCGCTGGATGAGATGAGCCATCGCTGGAGAGATGACCGTCCGTCGCTGGATAGCAAGAGCGGATTAGCACCGCTGGAATCTTTTTTTAATTTTTTTTTATTTTTAATAAAGGAATTTTTCAAAAGTGTGTTTGTCTTATTAACCACTTTCAGACCGGACCATTTTGCTGGTAAATGACCAGAGGTCTTTTTACAATTTGGCACTGCGCTGCTTTAACTGGTAATTGCGCGGTCATGCAATGTTTTACCCAAACAAAATTTGCGTCCTTTTCTTCCCACAAATAGAGCTTTCTTTTGATGGTATTTGATTGCCTCTGCGATTTTTATTTTTTGCGATATAAATGGAAAAAGACCGCAAATTTTGAAAAAAAATGATATTTTCTACTTTTTGTTATTAGAAAAATCCAATAAACTCAATTTTAGTCATACATTTAGGCCAAAATTTATTCAGCCACATGTCTTTGGTAAAAAAAAAGTCAATAACTGTATATTTATTGGTTTGCGCAAAAGTTGTCACATTTACAAACTAAGGTACGTTTTCTGGAATTTACGCAGCTTTTAGTTTACGACTGCCTATCTCATTTCTTGAGGTGCTAAAATGGCAGGGCAGTACAAAACCCCCCCAAATGGAAAGTAGACCCCCTAAGGAAATTGATAAGTGGCATGTTGAGCCCATTGAATATTTAATTTTTTTGCCTCATGCGATTGAATAATGACAAAAAAAAAAAAAAAAATTATTTTTTTTACACAAAGTTGTCACTAAATGATATATTGCTCACACATGCTATGGGCATATGTGAAATGACACCCCAAAATAAATTCTGCTACTTCTCCTGAGTATGGGGATACCACATGTGTGGGATTTTTTGGGAGCCTAGCCGCGTACGGGGCCCCGAAAGCCAAGAACCGCCTTCAGGTTTTCTAAGGGCGTAAATATTTGACTTCACTCCTCACTACCTATTACAGTTTTGAAGGCCATAAAATGCCAAGATGGCACAAAACCCCCACAAATGACCCCATTTTAGAAAGTAGACACCCCAAGCTATTTGCTGAGAGGCATGTTGAGTCCATGGAATATTTTATATTTTGCCACAAGTTGCGGGAAAATTACAAACTTTAATTTTTTTTTATTTTTTTTTCACAAAGTTGTCACTAAATGATATATTGCTCACACATGCCATGGGCATATGTGAAATGACACCCCAAAATAAATCCTGCTGCTTCTCCTGAGTACGGGGATACCACATGTGTGGGATTTTTTGGGAGCCTAGCCGCGTACGGGGCCCCGAAATCCAAGAACCGCCTTCAGGTTTTCTAAGGGCGTAAATATTTGACTTCACTCCTCACTACCTATTACAGTTTTGAAGGCCATAAAATGCCAAGATGGCACAAAACCCCCACAAATGACCCCATTTTAGAAAGTAGACACCCCAAGCTATTTGCTGAGAGGCATGTTGAGTCCATGGAATATTTTATATTTTGCCACAAGTTGCGGGAAAATTACAAACTTTTTTATTTTATTTATTTTTTTCACAAAGTTGTCACTAAATGATATATTGCTCACGCATGCCATGGGCATATGTGAAATGACACCCCAAAATAAATTCTGCTGCTTCTCCTGAGTACGGAGATACCACATATGTGGGACTTTTTGGGAGCCTAGCCGCGTACGGGGCCCCGAAAACCAAGCACCGCCTTCAGGCTTTCTAAGGGCGTTACAGTTTTGAAGGCCATAAAATGCCAAGATGGCACAAACGCCCCCCAAATGACCCCATTTTGGAAAGTAGACACCCCTAAATTTAGGGGTACACTAGTGAGACTAGGTAATAAATGGCGGGTGCCCTGAAACTATAAAAAAATAACTAACCAACCAGCGTCACCTGTAACCGTTATATGGTGATCACTGGTGAAAGGGTTAACTAGGGGGCAATCAGGGGGCTTTATGCGGTAGTATATGGGGGTCCCTGGCGCTATAAAAAGCTGCGGCGAACCTAAATACCTACCTGCCTAACTAGCGTCACCTGTGACACTAATACAGCGATCAGAAAAACGATCACTTATTAGGCTGGGTTCACACTGGAGCGATGCAGGAACGCCACAAATCCGTGGCGGGTTCCCGCATCGCATGCCTCCCGGCGGCAGTTCACACTGCCCTATGCGAACTGCTGGGAGTGTCAGTGAAATGTTAATGACACCCCCAGATCAGTTCGCATATCGCAGTGCGATCTGCAAACTCGGATCGCATGGTGTGAACACCCATGTGATCCGATTCTGCTGCGGACCAAAAAAAGGGTCCCGTGCGAGTTTGCGGCGGGTGCGGCGGGTGCGGCGGGTGCGACGCAAATTCAGCCATACTATCTGTATGGCTGAACTCGAATCGCACAGAGATCGGATGTGATTTGCACTGCAGTGCAGTGCGAATCACATCCGTTCTCAAACCGCTGCAATGTGAACCCAGCCTTAGTGACACTGACGACGGGGGGTGATCACGGGGTTAAACCTTTATTGGGGGGGTTAGGGGGGTACCTTAGAACTAAAGGGGGCTAACCCTAACTGCCCTAACAGTTATTACAGTCACAAATGACACCCGCCGGGTGATCAGGGGGTTAAACCTTTATTAGGTAATAAATGGCGGGTGCCCTGAAACTATAAAAAAATAACGAACCAACCAGCGTCACCTGTAACAGTTATATGGTGATCACTGGTGAAAGGGTTAACTAGGGGGCAATCAGGGGGCTTTATGCGGTAGTATATGGGGGTCCCTGGCGCTATAAAAAGCTGCGGCGAACCTAAATACCTACCTGCCTAACTAGCGTCACCTGTGACACTAATACAGCGATCAGAAAAATGATTGCTTATTAGGCTGGGTTCACACTGGAGCGATGCGGGAACGCCACGAATCCGCGGCGGGTTCCCGCATCGCATGCCTCCCGGCGGCAGTTCACACTGCCCTATGCGAACTGCTGGGAGTGTCAGTGAAATGTTAATGACACCCCCAGATCAGTTCGCATATCGCAGTGCGATCTGCAAACTCGGATCGCATGGTGTGAACACCCATGCGATCCGATTCTGCTGCGGACCAAAAAAAGGGTCCCGTGCGAATTTGCGGCGGGTGCGGCGCGAATTCAGCCATACTATCTGTATGGCTGAACTCGAATCGCACAGAGATCGGATGTGATTTGCACTGCAGTGCGGTGCGAATCACATTCGTTCTCATAAACCGCTGCAATGTGAACCCAGCCTTAGTGACACTGGCGACAGGGGGGTGATCACGGGGTTAAACCTTTATTGGGGGGGTTAGGGGGGCACATTAGAACTAAAGGGGGCTAACCCTAACTGCCCTAACAGTTATTACAGTCACAAATGACACCAATGCAAAAAAAAAAAAAAAATGCAATTGGTGTCCCTGTGACTGGGGGGGCAGGGGTAATTTGGGGGGTGATCGGGGGGTAAAGGGGGGGTGTGAGTGTGCCTGGCATGTTCTACTGTACGTGTGGTGTGTTGGTGCAACTCACCGATCCTCTCTCCTCGGTGCCGGAACGAAAAATACCGACACGGAGGAGAGATTACATCACTTCCTCTCCTGTGAGGAGGGGAAGTGATGTCACGGAGCATTTCTATTCGTCGGGAGCGATCGCGAGGGGGTGGCCATGAATGAATGGCCGCCCCCTCATCCCGGATCGCTCCTGAATGAATGCCGACCGCCGCAGGCACCGGGGGGGGGGCCCGATAGGGCCCCCCACCCGCGGGAAGGCAGGGACTTATATATACGCCCATATGCCTGCCCGTGCCATTCTGCCGACGTATATCGTCGTGCGGCGGTCGGCAAGTGGTTAAACTATTTTTTACACTTTCTTTGTGAAATGGTAGGGGTACTTTTGTACCCCCTTACCATTTCAAACGGGGGGGGGCGGGATCTGGGGGTCCCCTTGTTAAAGGGGGCTTCCAGATTCTGATAAGCCCCCCGCCCGCAGACCTCCACAACCACCGGCCACGGTTGTGGGGATGAGGCCCTTGTCCTCATCAACATGAGGACAAGGTGCTTTGAGGGGTCACAGACCCCCAAAGCCTCCTCCCAATGTTGAGGGCATGTGGCCTGGTACGGTTCAGGAGGGAGGGGGGGCTGCACTCTCGTCCCCCCTCTTTTCCTGCGGCCTGCCAGGTTGCGTGCTCGGATAAAGGGTCTGGTTATGGATATTTAGGGGGAACCCCACGTCAATTTTTTTCTTGAATTTGAGGCAGGGTTCCCCTTAATATCCATACCAGACCTGAAGGGCCTGGTAATTGAATTTGGGGGACCCCCACGCTTTTTTTTTTATTTTATTTTTTTTATTTTTATCAATGACTTTCAATGAGTGTTCTCTGTATTACGGAGCCGACAATTCATAATAGCTGCGAGTGATTTTAAAGGACTTTTTTTCCTGCATAAATGACACTTTGTGCAGGGACAGTTCTAAGCACCAGAAACATGAGCCCCTTCACAGGCATACTATAGACAACCCCCCCCCCCTACGAAATTTAAAGGAATATTACACTTTTATTGTTTCACTTTAATCATTATTAAAATCACTGCTCCTGAAAAAACGACCGTTTTTAAAACTTTTTTTTGCATTGATACATGTCCCCTGGGGCAGGACCCGGGTCCCCAAACACTTTTTAGGACAGTAACTTGCAAATTAGTCTTTAAAATTAGCACTTTAGATTTTGAATGTTGGAGTCCCATAGACTTTAACAGGGGTTCTAAAGTATGCTATATACTAGCTCCGTCGAATCTTCTTTATACATTCGACAGACACCATAAGCCTTCAAAGACAGATTCGACCGTAATTCATGTGGATTTTCGGACGAATGCAATTTTTGAACGAAAAACGAAATAAATAAAAACAAATTTCGGGAGTAACTAAATAAATTAAGTTTTCGGACATGTCTATTACATGAATTGGTTATTAAAAGAGAGGAACTAGGGGAACTAATGGAACAGGAAATGAGGATGATATATAACAGGATCGCTAAAGAAAGACACTATGGCGGTAATAAAAATAGTAAGACCCTAGCAAAGATATTGAGGAAAAAAAGATTGAAGAATTATATAGAGAAAATATTAAATAAAGAGGGGGAGCTGGTCTATAAAACTAAGGACATAGCAGAAGTTTTTAGGGAATATTATGAGCAGCTGTATTCTGTGAGAAATAAAGAGACAGAACAACAAGTGATGAAGAGAAGGGGAAAAATGAAAGAATATATACTCCAAGCAAATACTCTTAAAATACCGGAGGAACTGGCGCAGGAATTGGAGAATCCAATCTTAGTCCAAGAAATAATCCAGGTAATAAAAGAGACTAAAGGAGGAAAGAGCCCAGGCCCAGACAGCTATATAATAGAATATTTAAAAAAGTTCGGGGACATATTAGCTCCAATTCTATGTGCATATTACAATGGACTAGGTACAAAATATGGACTGAGCGAGGAGGCCTCCACTGCGAAAAATTTCCACGATATTGAAAGAGGGAAAAGAGAATACAATATGCTCAAGTTACAGACCCATCTCATTACTCTATACAGACGTTAAATTGTTTGCAAAAATATTAGCCGCTAGAATAAAGAAGTTGATGCCAAGTTTAGTCCACGCAGATCAGGTGGGATTCATCGAGGGGCTAGAAGGAAAAGATAATGGACTAAGGTCAATATTGCTGCTCCAGAGGATGAAGGAGAGTAGAATCCCCAGTCTACTCCTATCAATTGACGCTGAAAAAGCCTTTGATTGAGTAGACTGGGGATTCATGATGGGTACTCTGGAGGGAATGGGGTTTGGACCCAAAATTTTGAATTGGATAAAGGTGCTTTATAATAGCCCTAAGGCAGCAGTAAAAGTTAATGGGGTACTATTAACAGCCTTCAGAATGAGCAATGGGACTAGACAGGGGTGTCCGCTGTCACCCCTATTGTTCGTTCTGGCACTGGAACCACTCCTGGAGACAGTAAGGGGAAACACAGATATAAAGGGGGTGGAGATAGAGGGGGAAACACATAAAGTAGCCGCATTTGCGGATGATATTCTATTTTATGTGTCTAGCCCACGAATATCCATGCCAAATCTGTTAAAGGCCTTACAGGAGTATGGGGAAATATCTAATTTCAAAATTAACCCAAATAAGTCAGACATTTTAAATGTAAATATAAATTTAAGAGAAGAACTAGACATTAAGAGGGAATTCCCATTCCTATGGCAGAAGGAAATCAAATATTTAGGGATTAAACTGGCCTCAACAATAGAAAAAATATATCAAATAAATTATATCCCCCTCTTAGAAGAATTGAGAGAAGAAATAAGGAGAATGAGAACAAAACCCCTGTCTTGGTTGGGAAGAATTAATGCCCTAAAAATGATTATACAGCCTAAAATACTGTATAAATTTCAGTTACTCCCAATATATATCCCTCCTGTATATTTTAAAATGATAAATTCTTTAATTACTAAATTCATCTGGAACAACAAGAAACCTGGAATCCCACTGAAGATTTTGCAAAAGGGAAAAGATGAGGGAGGATTGAATGTCCCAGATATTAAAAAGTACTACGGGGGGGGGGGCGTGGCCGGCACCGGAACAGCATGGTTGCATAGACTGTGAGCTCTCTCTCAGCCCCAGCTACACGAGCCACAGACCGGCATCTTAATCACCCAAACATGGGCGGCTCCAGGACAAAGTCGCGGGGGTCATCTCAACCCCCTTTGCGCTCGTCCTCGACCCTCCGGGGCTACTTTGGACAGTCAGAAGCTCCGCCGGGACGGAAGTCCAAGATGGCGCCGGCCGGCGCCATGGAGCAGGCCGCACCCCATTGCCGCGGATCCCTCCCAGCCGTGCAGCAGCAGCAGGCCCCCCCACATCCACACACCTTACCCCAGCCAGCGGAGGGGACATCCCGGGATCGGGGAGCGGTGAGTCCTCCCCATAGGCCTTCATCCCAGCAGGCGGCCGTCCTCCCTGTACTCCCGGCGGCCATCTTGGGACTCCCAATGAAGCCACAGCTGAATTATACTCAGTGCTCAGAGGCCTTTCCGCGCTTGCTGCGCACGGCCTCGGACCCAGGCATGGTGGGGTTGCATTCAGGGGCACTAGATTATACAGGGGGAGATGAGGACTTCCCATCCCTGACCAATCGGCCCTACCTGTCCCCACCCTATGGGCGCGCTGATGCCACCACCACCAGCGGATCCACCCGCTCGGGCCCTCCCTCACCTGGGGCACTGAGATCCCAGAGACTGGGGCGCCCGGACCTACCGACCCCTCATGCCGCAACGGCTCTCTCCTATGCCCAGGTGGCCAGCACTTCGGCCAGGGCACAGTCACTACAGGTTCTGGATGGGGGCCACCTGCTCCTACATAGCCCGGACTGGACTGAGCCCTGGGAAGAGACACCTGCCTACCCAGCCACTCCGAATCCTCCCTTGAGAGCGGATTGTCTCCCCCTGCACCCACCCGATGACTTCCATCAGGCCCGGGGACAGGAGATGCACCCCCCGCTGCCCTCCCCATGGCACGCATATCTTCAAGCGATGCCGACCAAGGATGATTTCAAACAACTAATAGAGGACGTGAAGTCAACCTGCAGATCTGAGATCCAAACCCTCCAATCAGGTCTTAAACATCTAGCTGACAGAGTGGAGATGGCAGAGGAGGAAATCCAAGAAACAAAGCTGGCTGTCCACCGTACCCAGATTCAGGGATCGGAACACCGCACCCTCCTCAGGGACATGCAACGCCACCTGGAGGACCTGGATAATCGGGGGCGCAGGAACAACATTCGTGTCCGAGGGATTCCTGAAGCAGAGGGCCAGGAGGGTGTCCATAATGTCCTGCGATCGCTCTTCAATGATCTCCTCGGGGAGGCCCACACCCATAATATTGAAATGGACAGAGCACACCGAGCACTGCGGCCTAAAGGCTCCACGGCCAGACCCCGTGACATTATTTGCAGGCTGACTTCATATCCACTGAAGGAAGATATCATGAGGCAAGCCCGCCTCGTCCGCAACGTGACCCACGGCGAGCGCCAAGTTCAGTTGTTCCCGGACCTATCCTGGATCACCCTGCAGAAACTCAGACTACTCCAACCACTGCTGCGTATCCTCCAAGACAAGCATATCCCATACCGCTGGGGATTCCCCTTCAGCCTTACGGCCAGGCACCAAGGCTGGACGGCGATCTTGCGATATCCGGAGGACTTAGAGGCTTTCTGCGACACTTTGGGGCTTAAAGCCCCCCAGCTTCCAGACTGGGATCTTGTCACAACCCCCCCTACACCTCCTACAGTGTGGCAGACGGTTCCTCCATCCAAGTGCCTCCGCGGTCCAGAGATGTCCCCTAGAGGCAGAAGCAATCCACAACGCAGATCGTGAACGTGTTATTATCGGGCCTGATCAGTTACCTAAGGAGACACTCGTTTCTTATTGTTCTCCCCTAGGCTTATTGCTGCCCTCCCCACTGGAGCTACCCTGGCCATAGGCCATGTACATAATGCCTCTGGCATCCTAGCCACAGATTTTTTGAACACTATGGGCTAGTCTCGGATGAGACTTTAGAGAGATGGTAGCTGCGTATCTCTTTCCTCCCCCTCTCTTAGACTGCTGGACTTTTAATACAAGCAGTTTTTAAAGGCCTTGTATGTTTGTCTCTGGGTTCCCCTGGGCCCCCCTGGCTCACCCTACCCGAGCGGGGCTGGTGGGTCTCACGGGAAGCTGGTTAGACCTAGGCCAACTGGCCTCTACGGGTCCACTGCTGATGTTATTGTTGTTTATGTTTGGTTTTACTACTCTTAATGTTTTTCTCTTCTTCCTAGCTTTTCCTCACCCCTCCCCATCCTGTGATGGTAATTGGCTCCACAGCATTAGTCGTCTACACGCCTGGATCACCTCCCGTGCGGTGCCTCGCTGCTCGGAACGACTCCACCTGCATCAGATGAGTATATACACCCCCCACCCCAGTACCCATGACTAAGATTTTGTCATTGAATGTCCACGGTTTAAATTCCAACCGTAAAAGGCAGCTGGCATTGGGGGAATTTAGCGAGCGAGTATTATAATGGTGCAGGAAACTCACTTTGATCAAGAGGGCTCTTTTGCGTTCGCATCCAGATATTTTCCGCAGCATTACCAAGCATCGGGTCCCCATAAGCGAGCTGGTGTAGCCATATTGATTAAACAAGGGTCCCCTTTTACGTACGCGTCCCATTACGCCGACCCCCGAGGTCACTTTCTCATCCTCCGGGGACGGTGGCTAGACAGGGAGATTACACTTTGTGCAATATATGTCCCAAATGCTAAGCAGATGGGATTTCTGAATGGAGTACTGACCCGCCTTTTCCGTACAGACCACGGGGTGTTGGTGGTGGGGGGGGACTTTAATCTTACCCACTCGTTGCTGTCGGATCGTCAGAGGGTGGGCCCCAGGGCTCCTACCGCTCAGGCGCTTAGGGACTCGAAACAATTCTGACAACTCACCAGGCGGTATGCCCTCTTTGATGCCTGGCGGGCCCTCCATCCTGGCGATCGACAGTACACATTCTATTCGGCCCCCCACCGCACCCACTCCCGCATTGATTACCTATTTGTCAATGGTGCTACCCTGTGCATGGCCCACACAGCGCAGATTCTACCAATTTCATGGTCGGATCATGCCCCGGTGGTGTTGACCCTGGATCTGGGCTCCCCGGCGCGCAAGCCCTGTACCTGGCATCTCAATGCGTTCCTGCTCCAGCACCTCCCCTCGAAAACAGAACTCCATACTACCCTGCAAAATTATCTAGAGGAAAATGACACTGGAGATGTGTCCATGCCCACATTGTGGGAGGCCCATAAGGCGGTAATGAGGGGCAGATGTTTGGCCCTCTCCTCTGCCATGAAGAAGGATGTGAAGGCTGTGCAGCTACACACGGAAAGGGAGCTTAGAACTTTAGAGAAGCGTTTGCAAAACGCCCCCACCCTAACTCTCCTAAAGAAAATCACGTCCCTCAGGGCAACTTTAGCTGAACTCGCTCTGGGTCGAGTTGAACAGGCCTTACTTAAGTTGAAGCAGCTGTTCTATGATAAGGGTAATAAGGCCCATGCACTCTTGGCGAGAAAGTTGAGGGACAACGCTTTAATGTCGACCCCACACCAGATTCAGGACAGATCGGGCCGATTGGTCTCTCACCCTAGAGACATTGCCCAATCCTTTGCAGACTTCTATAGGACCCTTTACAATAACCATGATATCCCGACCAATCCCCCCTCGCCCGACCTTGCCGCGCGAATGCAGCAGTACCTAGACCATAGTGGAATATCAAAGCTCCAAACAACAGATTTAGACTCCTTAAACTCCCTGATTACACAGGAGGAAATAGAGCAGACCGTCAAATCCCTACCCAATCGTAAAGCCCCAGGCCCGGACGGTTTTCCGTATGAGTATTACAAGGCATTCCTTCCGTCCCTGCTCCCCACTATGTGCAGGCTGTTTAATGCATTCCTGCAGGATACCCCGATCCCACGGGATATGCAGAGCTCCTTCATTACGGTAATCCCTAAACCAGGGAAGGACCTCGCCATGTGTGCCAGTTATAGACCAATAACCCTGCTGAACTCTGACCTCAAAATCTTTACCAAACTCCTATCTCTGCGCTTAAGCATGGTCCTTCCATCCCTGATCCATAAAGATCAGGTAGGCTTTGTCCCCATGCGCCAAGCAGGGGATAATACCAGGAAGATCATAGATTTGGTGGAGGTGGTGAACAGGGAGGGAGGCCAGGCCTTGCTGTTGGGTCTGGACGCGGAGAAGGCGTTTGACCGCCTGGGGTGGCCCTTCCTGTTCGCCACACTTCGCCACATAGGGATCAGAGGACCCTTTTTTAGGGCTAGACAGGTGCGAGACAGGGAGTTTAAAATATCCCTGTTTGCAGACGATGTTATACTCTCGCTGATACAACCCAGAATCTCCCTCCCTAACCTTCACAGGGAACTGGAACACTATGGGGCCCTGTCGGGATATAAAATAAATACCTCTAAGTCAGAGGCACTCCCAATTAACACCCCGGTAGAGGAGGTAGCACGTCTCAAAGCCAACTTCCCGTACAGCTGGAGGACTAAGGCACTGCAGTACCTAGGGATTTATATCACCCCGCAGTATTCCATGCTCTATCAGGCAAACTTTCCTCCCCTTCTCCATAACATTAGAACCCTCCTCCAACAGTGGAAAAAACACCATCTCTCACTCCTTGGGAGGATCGCGTCTATAAAGATGACGATCCTCCCGAAGCTATTATACCGCTTCCAGACCCTACCCATACCAGTCCCCTACGGCCAACTGAATCACTTACAAGCTGACTTACTGAACTTCACTTGGAACTACAGAAGGCATAGGATCCCACGCTCTGTATTGCAGGCGGCCCGATTGGATGGCGGCCTGGCTTTCCCTAACCTCACTAAGTATTACCAGGCGGCACAACTAAGGGCAGTAACCTCTTGGTTTACGCTCCGGACATATAATAAATGGACCGAGATAGAGAAGTTATGGCTCGCCCCAATACACCCCAACAGTCTGCTATGGAATGCGAACACGGAGGTAGAATCTGCACGGCTTCTAGGCCCGATGGCACTACTCCGAAAACTCTGGCGCGCACTGTCGCGGGAACATGAGCTATCATCGGAAAGCTCGCTCCTGACCTCGTTTGCCTGTAATCCCAAACTGCCAGATAGCCTGACTCATCGGATGTCCTCACCGTGGACCACAAGAAATCTTTTCCATTATGGCCATCTGGTAGATCCTTGCACCCGTAAACTGCGTTCCTTTGCAGACTTACAGTCCAAATTTGATCTCCCGAAGCAGGTTTTCTACGGGTATCTCCAAATCCGACAATATGCCTTGACATTTGCACCGAGCCTGCAATTCTCCACTCCGACCCCCTTTGAAAACCTCACCTTGGCAGGCTCGACCCAAAAAGGTCTGATCTCGGACATCTATAAAATACTGAATGACAGGCCCATTATCTTAGCGGGCAAGCATAAATATATGCTTAAGTGGGAAAAGGCACTGGGTGAGGAGATACCCGTGGACCAATGGAGGGTCATCTGGATTCAGGCATCCAAGTCTTCGATATGCACGCTCTATAAAGAAAATATTTATAAAATACTCTACTTCTGGTACATGACCCCTGATGTAATCCACGCCATCCATCCGGCAAGCTCGGATCGCTGCTGGAGATGCCTGGGAGACAGGGGAACATTGTATCACATATACTGGGAATGTCCACTGATAGTACCCTACTGGGAGTCAGTGCGTCAACTCCTGACTCACCTCTTAGAGAGGGACGTCCCCCTCACCCCTAAATTTTTCCTGCTAGGGCTGTCACCCCTGAAAATCCCAGCCCCACAGGGGAAACTGGTCAGGCACATTCTCACGGCAGCTCGCTGCCTAGTGGCATTGAACTGGAAGCGCCGGACCCCTCCACTGGAGGGAGCGCTGTATGCTAGGATTAGGGAGGTAGAGACAATGGAGAAGATGACAGCGAGGATGCAGGACCGCCTGGACGCACACAACCTGATTTGGGAATTGTGGCACCGCCGAGAGGATCCTAGTAATCCAAACCCAGGTATTGGCTGATGTTGGTTGAGCCTTCCATCTCCCCCCCTCCCTCTCTCCCCCCCCCTTTTCTTTTCCCCTTTTTTCTCTCTCCCCCTCTTTCTCCTACTTTCTTCTCTCATCTATCTCTGTCCATGGGTATCCTCCAGGGACCCATGCGACCGCTTATTATGCCGGCAGTATGATACGTTTGACTGTGGTTGCATAGGTTGTATATATATCCTGCGCTGGACAATCTTGAGAAGTGTATACTAGAACATGGTCTGCGGATAGATAGTGACACAGTACTTGAAAAATTAGCTGATCCATGTATTTTCCATTTGAAAGTTTTGTATTGTTGATTGGAAGACCTTTGCACTTCAACTGTATGTCGAATATCTTTCAATAAAACGTTATTGATAAAAAATAAACTACTACGAAGCAGCAGTATTAACACGGGTGGCGGAATGGACAAAATTAGAAAGTAAAAAAAGATGGGGAAAAATAGAACATCAGGCACAAATTTAGGTAGAGAAATTTGAACACCTTCAAAATATAGATCACTAGGGGAGACAACACCTTTACTCACAAAAAATGTGTTTAGAGTTTGGGAGGGAATACACAAACACAATAAGTGGAAATATAATTCCCCTTCAATATATTTAAAAGACAATGATTCAATGATTTTTTTTCACCAGGTAAATGCGCAATAGGAGGGAAAAGGATAAAACAAGAAAATATACAATTACGACACATAATTAAAGAGGGGAAATTGAAAACACTAGAAATGTTACAGAAAGAAAAAGATTGGATGGATTTAAACGAGTGGCGGTATCTGCAGCTTAGACATTTCGTTTTAAAACACAACCGCTTAGAGATGGAGAAAATTTGACTGCTTTTGAGCGGATATGTGAGGGGAAAACCTCAAGGGCAGGTATCGCCCAGTTTTATAGGGTCTTGAGACGGGAATGTGAAGAAGAATTAAGACCACGGGGTGAAAACCAAAATATAGAAAAAATATTGAAGATGGTACATAGATCCACGGAAAATAGTAAGATGATAGAAATAAACTATAAATCCTTAGTAAGATGGTACAGGACGCCAGATATAATGGCAAGGTATCAGGAGGGACAATCTGGAAAATGCTGGAGGAAGTGCAGACAAACGGGGAGTATGGCTCATATATGGTGGGATTGTCCCAGGATTAAAGAATTTTGGAGAGAAATAATAAGATACATCGAAGTAATAAATAAAACCCAGTTACCAGAGAATCCGTGGTTATGTCTCTTCCATGCAGTAGATATCCCAATTAAGGAGCATAGAAATTCCCTTACAAGCTCATTGATAAACGCGGCAAAGAGCCTGATTCAGAGAAAATGGAAAGAAATCGAAGCACCCAAAGTAAGGGAGTGGCTAGGAAAAGTAGAAGAAATATATAGAATTGAAGGGCTTGGAATGGAGGAGGAGAGGGGAAGTAAGAGATTCTATGTGAAATGGGAGTACTGGAAAATCTTTAAACAATCTAGGATTTATAGCGAGGCAATGGGTCTGTGTGGGGGGGGAGATGTTTTGGAAGAAATGGAGAAGTAAAGGGAGAAAGCTAGGATAATGGGAAATATGAAGGGCATTAATGTATTTTGGATCCTATGTTTTCTTTTATTATTTGGTTCTGATTTGTATTTAAAATAAGTGGAAAATTTAGCGCTTTTTCAGAAGCTCCCTGATGGGGTTCCTAAGAAATCTTTTAAGCTGATCACATATATAATCCTAGCTGCCAGGATAACTATAGCTAGATATTGGAAGCAGTCGATGGTTCCTCTTGATTCTGTAAAACTTAAGCTTAACTGGATTATGGTTAATGATAGACTCACCTGGACCCTTCGTAATAATTCCAAGAAATTTAATGTAATTTGGGATCCATGGATCAAATATATTTCCCCACTGTGACTTGCCGCTGGTTGACCCTCCCTCTCTCTTTCTTTTCTTCTTCTTTTTCTTTTCTTTTCTTCTCTCTTTCTTTCTTCTCTATATCTATTGTTTAACAAGATATTTTTATATACTCTGCAAAAAAAAAAAGGTCAGGCACCACTCTGTGCGGTCGTTCCTAGTGGAAGAGGGGTGTAGGAGCGTTCTCCCCCCCCCTCCCTATTTTCTTTCTTTCTTTGTCTTTTCTTCCCACTGCTTTGCTCCGTTTTATGTTCTGCTATTATTTTTGATAATATGGATATCACAGATTCTCTGAGCAAGATCCAATTGGGTCTGATAGAGGGTGGGATATGTCTGTAAATTTGACTGGTGGAACACCATACTTTTTTGGGCTACTCTGTAATGCGTAGTCTACCATTATATTGATTCCGTTTAACCTATCTGACTTATGGTTTTACACTTTCATGTTTTACTGTTGATTGACCCGGTTACTGTATGGGACGAGGGTCATATTGTCCAGATTTTACTTGTTCATTGACCGTATTATTTGTGATATTTTCTTACTGTCTCACCTTGAATTAAAAATAAAAACATATTGAAAGTAAAATAAGTGGAAAATTTAAATAAAAAATAAATAAATAAATAAATAAAATAAGATAAAAAAAAAAAAAAAAATTATAAAAAGGTATCGTCCATTGATGGTCACACAATGGCCAGAAGAGATGGATGTTACATATACCCAAAGAATTTCTTTCAACAGTTTCAACAGTATGGCTTTGGAGCCCCTGTGCATCAACCCGTTTCGCTGGATTGCTTCCTCAGGACCCATTATAAAATGGAAGAGGGGGGTTTTTTGGATTGCGCTATGGATCTCCTACTATAGAGTAAATTGGATTATACCAAGTAGGTAAAGTGGAAAAGTAGCAGGGAAAAAAGGGGTAAGAGCAGCCTCTATTTGTTTCCACCTTGACAGGTGGAAAGGTACTAGGAAAAGGGGTGAAGATAAATAGACTTGGCGCTATACCTTCTCCATGCCAATTTATATGTTTAAAACTTTATGAGATATATTTTCCAGGGTGCTGGCAATTAAATAAAATTATGAAACCAATGAATGGCAATTGCTTGCCATAACCACTACGAGTGCAAGTACATATAAATTACATGTGCCACAGGATATATACTGTCATCAATTAGAAAATATTAAAATGCAAGTGAAAAAATATAAGTGGAAAAAATTCAAGTGAAAAGATTGGGTAAGGAATGGTGGCTAATTCTTTCCTAATGGTATAGTGACTGTGCTTGGTCTGTGATAAAAAATTATGCTGAATGCAATCAAAATGAACTAACGTGACAACCAACACGCTGTGACAGACATAAAAAGCAGATAACCATGTATTGTGCAAAAACCAATATAAAAACCAATATGAAAAAACAATATTAAAAATATTAGAAAATAATATTAAAAATATTAAAAATTAGAATTAACATTCATAGTGAACCATATATATTTTTTTGGATTGTGAATAGTCTTTATAGTGAGTGGCGTGATCCTCCGTGCATATAGGGAAGGAAGGGGGGTGGTGATATTCAAACAGTGTTTCCCGTGTTCAGTGGTTACTCCAATAATATGCTCTCACCGGAAAAAATACCCCATCCGGGGTGGATCGACCTTCACAATATCAGCTATTGTGTCGCTTCTCTGGCTTGCTTCTGGTGCGATAATGGGGGTCTCTTGTTTTTCGGTGAGTGTAGTAAACCACATGTATTATGTCAAAAGAGAGGCATATCCATAGCGTGATACCGTTTAAAATATATATTTATTAAAGAAAATAGATAAAATCTACTTACAAACGTAGATATTGCAATGGCAGTAATAGTACAGCGTTCAGGCAGGTTTAAAAGTCCCGCTCAGCTTCCTGGTTAGCGCTAGAGGTGTACGTCGTATGGCCACGCCCTACGCGTTTCGTCACTCAGACGTCATCCGGAGCGGCCATCTTCATACACCTTTAGTCTTATATAGGGTGTATTGTCCTCATCGCGCATGTGCGGTGCGTCGCCGCCATTTTTAGTGAGGGAAATGCCCTCGTATTTTATTATGGCGCTGCATAATATGCTATTTGCGCATGTGCGGTCAATCGCCGCCATTTCCTGTGAGGGAATGCCCTCATATGCGATGGACATTACACTACTATTCTTGTAACTGGCGGCTGATTTACCTCGTAAAAGTTTTTTGCCCACATAGTTTGCAATCACAGATAAATAAAAATCTAGACAAAACTATAGACAAAAATAAAGATAAAAATAAATGAGGTAAAACGAAGGTGGTGATGATATTAAACAACAGAAAGAGAATGTGAGAATGATAAGAGGGTAATGTATGTATGTCATTCATATTGAACAAAACGAACGATTGTTACTATTGGATATAGTGTCAGTGTGCTGGGATTAAAAATTGACTTTAGGAGAAGAAGAAGGAGAATCTTTCAGTAATATTATTGTATTATGCCAATAAAGGATTGCTTGAATGTAAAATGTGTGCTTAAAAATGGGAGATATGTGATTAAAAGGGAAAAAGGGAAAATTATGAGCAAAGAAACTCTATATTCTTTAACAAAATACGCAGAGAATGGAGAATATGAAAAATATGTGGTATGCCAAATATATGCATATAGATATATATGTGTGTATACATAAAAGTAAAAATGAAAAAAATGTATGTATATATAATAAAAAAGTAAAAATAAATATAAATGTAAATATAAATATAAAAATAAATGTAAAAATAAAAGTAAAAATAAAAATAAAAATAAAAATAAAAATAAAAATAAAAATAAAAGTTATCCAACGCTGATAAACAGTTATAAACTATATAGTGTACGTCCGCAAGGGTGTAATCTGAGGTGTATGTTGCTATGCGCAAAATGGGGGGAAGACCTACGGGGATGTAAAAATGTAATATGTAAAATGTGAAAGTATAAAATTGGTATAAAGATAAAAATAAATATAAAATATAAAATAAAAATAGACTCAAATTGGAGACGCCCTGACTGGGAAGTGTTGAGCTTCATGTCCTTGTTTTAATTGTAATTTTGAATGAATAACATTCGGCCCAATTATATAAGGAAAGAGGGGGGAAGAATAAAAGACTATTTAGAAGGTGTCCTCCATCTACACTGGATGGGGGGGGAAAAAGATATTCACTACTAATTTTTAGATTGTTGGATTTGTTGCATTCGACCTGGGAAAAGAATTTTTATTTTTAAATACGCAGATAACAGATTAAAAATGTTAAAAGTTGGTTAAAAAACAATTAAGGTCCAGGTCAATGTTCATTCCTGCAGGCTGCAAAGTTTCTAGATTAAAAATCCACTTGGTTTCATTCTGTGAAATTTTGATGGTCATATCTTCTCCCCTCCAATGTCCTTTGATTTTATCAATGGCGTAGAAGGTCATTTGTTTAGGGTCTTGGTTATGAAAGTCCCTAAAGTGCCTTGAGACACTATGCTTGTCATAACCTTTTCTGATGTTTTTAATATGTTCCCCTATTCTTATATGAAGTTCTCGTGTGGTTCTTCCCACATATTGTTTGTGGCAGGGGCACTCTATGACATAAGTCACATGTGTACTACTGCAGGAGATCAATTCTTTTATAGGAAATTCTCTGCCATTAGTGGTTGAAGAGAATTTGGTGGTTTTCCTCTGAGTTTTCTTACTTCTACGACAAGGGAGACATTGTCCACATTTAAAGAAGCCCTTTAGGTGTTTGTTAATCTTTATATCACGTGGGGGGTCGATTGAGTTCTTAACCAATTTGTTTCTCAAATTGGGGGCTTTCTTGTAAATGAAAGTAGGGTTATTGGGTAATATTTGTTTCAGCACTTCATCTGTTTTAAGTATGGGCCAATATTTCTTTATGATGTTTTCTATTTGTTTATGTTGTCTGTTGAAGCCAGTGAAGAAGGCAGTCTCTACATTTTTCTTGTTCCTAAGTGCCGCTTTGTTTTCTATCAATTGTTTTCTCTCTGTTTTCATTATGGCTTCTTTAAGGGTCCGTAAATAGGATTCTTTATATCCCTTATGAATAAACCTTCTAATAATGACTTCTGCTTGTACATCGAAGTCCTCTCTCTTAGTACAGTTCCTGTAGACTCTCACCAGTTGCCCCTTGGGTATGTTGCCTAACCATTTAGGGTGGTGGCAGCTTGAGGTAGGTATGTAGCCATTTCGATCCGTGGCTTTAAAGAAGGTTTTTGTACCCAGGGTGTCCTCCATTTTGAAAATTTGTAGGTCTAAGTAATCTATATTGTGATCGTCCCATTTTCCTGTGAAGGTGATATCATAAATGTTGTGGTTTATTTCGTCTAGGAAGACTTGTAGTTCCTCTTGAGATCCTCCCCAGATGATCAAAATATCATCTATATATCGTCTATACATTTTCAGGTTCTTTCTAGGTGTGCCATAAATTTGCTCTTCTTCCCAATGGTCCAGGAAGAGGTTTGCTACGCTGGGTGCGTATTTTGCCCCCATAGCAACTCCCTTTGTTTGGGCATAATATTTCCCCTTGTACCAGAAATAGTTGTGGCTCATTGCTAAGTCCAGTCCTTCTAGTATAAAGTTTATTTGTTCCTGTTTCAGATCGGACTTGTGGTGGAGGGCCCATTCTACTGCATTGAGACCGTCCTTCTGCCTAATATTTGTGTACAAGGAGTTGACATCTATTGTGACTAATAGGTCCTTATCATTCACTTTGATGTTCTGTAATTCCTTCAGTAGTTGCCTACTATCTTTTAGATAGGATTTCCCTTCAGTTACTAATGGTTGCAGAAACCCATCGATGTAAGCACCTAATCTTGAAAACAGGGAGTCTATTCCACTTACTATGGGTCTCCCTGGAGGTTGGGTTTGGTTTTTATGAATTTTCGGAACGTAGTAGATCACTGGTGTTTTTGGTGCGTTGGGTGTTAGGTACCTTGCTTCTTTTTTATTGAGTATCCCTTTTTGTAGGCCCTTCTTGACATAATTATTAAGTTTTTTATTGTATTCTTCTTTTGGGTTTTTCTTTAGTTGTTTGTAGGTATCTGGAATATTGAGGAGGTTGGCCATCTCCTGTTCATAATCTGTCTTCTTTAGTATAACTAGGCCGCCGCCCTTGTCAGCTGGCCTAATGACTACATCTTTTTTCTTCTCCAATTGCTTAATAGTCTTCCAGATACCCTTCTTTTTGGTTGGTCTTATTGTCAAATCCCTAATGTCTTTTTCAACCATTTTCTTAAAAACTTTGATTCCTTCATTTTGCTGCTGGTTTGGGTTAAAGATGGAATTATTCCTCAACTGGGAGTGTTTATAGTAGGATTCATCCTTCTTCCTCTCTGTGTCTTTAATGTTGGCGTAGTATTTTTTAATATTTAGTTTCCTGACGAATTTCTGTAAATCGATAAAGGTTTCAAATTTATCCAGATCCTTGTCTGGGGCAAATTTTAGACCTAGGTCCAGTATTTTTAGTTCTTCCTCATCGAAGGTTAACCCACTGAGGTTGTAAATGCCCTCTCCTAATATTCTCGTCTTCTTTTTCTTGACACCTCCTCTCTTTCCCCTCTTGCGTTTTCTTCTGCCCATCTTGGAGGCCTGTATTCCCTCCTCTGATCCTCTCGATAGATCTGGTTTTCCGTATATTCTCCTCTCACATTCACTGGGTTTTCTTCTGCCCATCTTGATCTACTACGTTCCGAAAATTCATAAAAACCAAACCCAACCTCCAGGGAGACCCATAGTAAGTGGAATAGACTCCCTGTTTTCAAGATTAGGTGCTTACATCGATGGGTTTCTGCAACCATTAGTAACTGAAGGGAAATCCTATCTAAAAGATAGTAGGCAACTACTGAAGGAATTACAGAACATCAAAGTGAATGATAAGGACCTATTAGTCACAATAGATGTCAACTCCTTGTACACAAATATTAGGCAGAAGGACGGTCTCAATGCAGTAGAATGGGCCCTCCACCACAAGTCCGATCTGAAACAGGAACAAATAAACTTTATACTAGAAGGACTGGACTTAGCAATGAGCCACAACTATTTCTGGTACAAGGGGAAATATTATGCCCAAACAAAGGGAGTTGCTATGGGGGCAAAATACGCACCCAGCGTAGCAAACCTCTTCCTGGACCATTGGGAAGAAGAGCAAATTTATGGCACACCTAGAAAGAACCTGAAAATGTATAGACGATATATAGATGATATTTTGATCATCTGGGGAGGATCTCAAGAGGAACTACAAGTCTTCCTAGACGAAATAAACCACAACATTTATGATATCACCTTCACAGGAAAATGGGACGATCACAATATAGATTACTTAGACCTACAAATTTTCAAAATGGAGGACACCCTGGGTACAAAAACCTTCTTTAAAGCCACGGATCGAAATGGCTACATACCTACCTCAAGCTGCCACCACCCTAAATGGTTAGGCAACATACCCAAGGGGCAACTGGTGAGAGTCTACAGGAACTGTACTAAGAGAGAGGACTTCGATGTACAAGCAGAAGTCATTATTAGAAGGTTTATTCATAAGGGATATAAAGAATCCTATTTACGGACCCTTAAAGAAGCCATAATGAAAACAGAGAGAAAACAATTGATAGAAAACAAAGCGGCACTTAGGAACAAGAAAAATGTAGAGACTGCCTTCTTCACTGGCTTCAACAGACAACATAAACAAATAGAAAACATCATAAAGAAATATTGGCCCATACTTAAAACAGATGAAGTGCTGAAACAAATATTACCCAATAACCCTACTTTCATTTACAAGAAAGCCCCCAATTTGAGAAACAAATTGGTTAAGAACTCAATCGACCCCCCACGTGATATAAAGATTAACAAACACCTAAAGGGCTTCTTTAAATGTGGACAATGTCTCCCTTGTCGTAGAAGTAAGAAAACTCAGAGGAAAACCACCAAATTCTCTTCAACCACTAATGGCAGAGAATTTCCTATAAAAGAATTGATCTCCTGCAGTAGTACACATGTGACTTATGTCATAGAGTGCCCCTGCCACAAACAATATGTGGGAAGAACCACACGAGAACTTCATATAAGAATAGGGGAACATATTAAAAACATCAGAAAAGGTTATGACAAGCATAGTGTCTCAAGGCACTTTAGGGACTTTCATAACCAAGACCCTAAACAAATGACCTTCTACGCCATTGATAAAATCAAAGGACATTGGAGGGGAGAAGATATGACCATCAAAATTTCACAGAATGAAACCAAGTGGATTTTTAATCTAGAAACTTTGCAGCCTGCAGGAATGAACATTGACCTGGACCTTAATTGTTTTTTAACCAACTTTTAACATTTTTAATCTGTTATCTGCGTATTTAAAAATAAAAATTCTTTTCCCAGGTCGAATGCAACAAATCCAACAATCTAAAAATTAGTAGTGAATATCTTTTTCCCCCCCCATCCAGTGTAGATGGAGGACACCTTCTAAATAGTCTTTTATTCTTCCCCCCTCTTTCCTTATATAATTGGGCCGAATGTTATTCATTCAAAATTACAATTAAAACAAGGACATGAAGCTCAACACTTCCCAGTCAGGGCGTCTCCAATTTGAGTCTATTTTTATTTTATATTTTATATTTATTTTTATCTTTATACCAATTTTATACTTTCACATTTTACATATTACATTTTTACATCCCCGTAGGTCTTCCCCCCATTTTGCGCATAGCAACATACACCTCAGATTACACCCTTGCGGACGTACACTATATAGTTTATAACTGTTTATCAGCGTTGGATAACTTTTATTTTTATTTTTATTTTTACTTTTATTTTTACATTTATTTTTATATTTATATTTACATTTATATTTATTTTTACTTTTTTATTATATATACATACATTTTTTTCATTTTTACTTTTATGTATACACACATATATATCTATATGCATATATTTGGCATACCACATATTTTTCATATTCTCCATTCTCTGCGTATTTTGTTAAAGAATATAGAGTTTCTTTGCTCATAATTTTCCCTTTTTCCCTTTTAATCACATATCTCCCATTTTTAAGCACACATTTTACATTCAAGCAATCCTTTATTGGCATAATACAATAATATTACTGAAAGATTCTCCTTCTTCTTCTCCTAAAGTCAATTTTTAATCCCAGCACACTGACACTATATCCAATAGTAACAATCGTTCGTTTTGTTCAATATGAATGACATACATACATTACCCTCTTATCATTCTCACATTCTCTTTCTGTTGTTTAATATCATCACCACCTTCGTTTTACCTCATTTATTTTTATCTTTATTTTTGTCTATAGTTTTGTCTAGATTTTTATTTATCTGTGATTGCAAACTATGTGGGCAAAAAACTTTTACGAGGTAAATCAGCCGCCAGTTACAAGAATAGTAGTGTAATGTCCATCGCATATGAGGGCATTCCCTCACAGGAAATGGCGGCGATTGACCGCACATGCGCAAATAGCATATTATGCAGCGCCATAATAAAATACGAGGGCATTTCCCTCACTAAAAATGGCGGCGACGCACCGCACATGCGCGATGAGGACAATACACCCTATATAAGACTAAAGGTGTATGAAGATGGCCGCTCCGGATGACGTCTGAGTGACGAAACGCGTAGGGCGTGGCCATACGACGTACACCTCTAGCGCTAACCAGGAAGCTGAGCGGGACTTTTAAACCTGCCTGAACGCTGTACTATTACTGCCATTGCAATATCTACGTTTGTAAGTAGATTTTATCTATTTTCTTTAATAAATATATATTTTAAACGGTATCACGCTATGGATATGCCTCTCTTTTGACATAATACATGTGGTTTACTACACTCACCAAAAAACGAGAGACCCCCATTATCGCACCAGAAGCAAGCCAGAGAAGCGACACAATAGCTGATATTGTGAAGGTCGATCCACCCCGGATGGGGTATTTTTTCCGGTGAGAGCATATTATTGGAGTAACCACTGAACACGGGAAACACTGTTTGAATATCACCACCCCCCTTCCTTCCCTATATGCACGGAGGATCACGCCACTCACTATAAAGACTATTCACAATCCAAAAAAATATATATGGTTCACTATGAATGTTAATTCTAATTTTTAATATTTTTAATATTATTTTCTAATATTTTTAATATTGTTTTTTCATATTGGTTTTTATATTGGTTTTTGCACAATACATGGTTATCTGCTTTTTATGTCTGTCACAGCGTGTTGGTTGTCACGTTAGTTCATTTTGATTGCATTCAGCATAATTTTTTATCACAGACCAAGCACAGTCACTATACCATTAGGAAAGAATTAGCCACCATTCCTTACCCAATCTTTTCACTTGAATTTTTTCCACTTATATTTTTTCACTTGCATTTTAATATTTTCTAATTGATGACAGTATATATCCTGTGGCACATGTAATTTATATGTACTTGCACTCGTAGTGGTTATGGCAAGCAATTGCCATTCATTGGTTTCATAATTTTATTTAATTGCCAGCACCCTGGAAAATATATCTCATAAAGTTTTAAACATATAAATTGGCATGGAGAAGGTATAGCGCCAAGTCTATTTATCTTCACCCCTTTTCCTAGTACCTTTCCACCTGTCAAGGTGGAAACAAATAGAGGCTGCTCTTACCCCTTTTTTCCCTGCTACTTTTCCACTTTACCTACTTGGTATAATCCAATTTACTCTATAGTAGGAGATCCATAGCGCAATCCAAAAAACCCCCCTCTTCTTTAATCTTATTCTAAGTCTTTCGACTTTTAATAACGGATTGCAGCAATGGATCTTTTTAAATACGTGGATAATAGAACCATCAATCTGATGGAAATTTTTAACCAAGAATATGTGGTAAACAAACAGGATCTGGATAGCCTTTTTAAACAACTCAAACATCATCTAGAGAAACAATTAAGAGTATGGTGGGACATAGCCATTTTAGAGATGTATATCTCTGAAAAAATCACCCCAAGAAGACTAAGATGGGATGTCTCCCCCAATGACGCCCTAAATGACAAGAATTTGATGGAGGACTGGTATAAATTCTTTAATGAAAGTGAAACTCTATTACTACAAAAAATTGTAGCAAGGAGGCAAGTCAAACTCAAAAATATCGAGGCAGATATCTCACAGATTAAGGATCAACTACTACCCCATAGGGACACTAATGAATATAAAGAGAAAGAAAATAGTTTACAGGAAATGATCAAAAAATATGATAAAGAGATCCAGCAGAAAAAACAGAAAAAGTTCCGAAGGGATGTCCTGGATTATAAGAATCAACAAATTTATAAGTGGCAAATGGATACTACATATATGGAGGAAGACAACAACATATCCATGGGCGATGATTCAGATGAGGACCAAACAAATGGAATAGAAGACACATGGCAACCACCCACTCCAATACCAAATAGGTTGGAAAGAGGAGGAGAACCTCACACACCCAATCATAGAAGACCCGAGTTAAGTAACAACAGAAATGAAAATAGAAGAGAATGGGATACCCCCAGAAGAACCCAACAACCGGGCCCTGATCTACACAATATCCCAAGACACCAGAACAGGTACTCCCCCCTCAGAAGATACCCCCAAACCACTCCATCCCATGTTAGATATCAAAGTGATTTTTTTCACAGAGGACAAGGACACAGGCCACCAGGGAACCCCCCTTATGGACCAAGGGGAGGATGGAGACCGTTTCAATATCCAACAAGAAACCAATACCAGGGGCAACCCAGAAGAAATGTAGGCTGGAACCCGAGGTGGACAGGCCCAGCGAACAGGAGAGGAGAATATACGGAAAACCAACCCTACCGAGAAAATCAGAGGAGAGAATACAGGCCCCCAAGATGGGCAGAAGAAAACCCAGTGAATGTGAGAGGAGAATATACGGAAAACCAGATCTATCGAGAGGATCAGAGGAGGGAATACAGGCCTCCAAGATGGGCAGAAGAAAACGCAAGAGGGGAAAGAGAGGAGGTGTCAAGAAAAAGAAGACGAGAATATTAGGAGAGGGCATTTACAACCTCAGTGGGTTAACCTTCGATGAGGAAGAACTAAAAATACTGGACCTAGGTCTAAAATTTGCCCCAGACAAGGATCTGGATAAACACGGTACAAAAGGTAAACCAAAAAAATTATTCCGCGCTAGGAAAAAAACACGAAAACAAATATACTAAATGTGAAACAGGCAGCAGCAATAGATGTGATACAACACCAAACAAATATACAAAAACAAAAAACTGCGCCAACCCTACAGTAAAAAATGTCAGAAAGTAATAACAAAATAAATAGGCATTGACCTTAAATGGTTATAACAATGGAAAAACACCTTAAGCGCACAAAGAACACAGCAATGTGTAAAGTGAAAAAAACATAAATAAAAGTCCATTCAAGGGAAGTTCCTATGTGGATCCAAATAAGCGTTTGTGACACCACGGTGATTAGAAACTTCTACCTGTGACAGGCGGACCGTCCCCCAGTCACAGGTAGAAGCCCCTTTCTTTTTCGGAATTACTGAGCTCCACGAAGCATATTAATATCTGGAGGGCATTATTGGGAGATGGAGATTTGACCCACTAAAAAGGAGGATATCTTTTGATGGGACCCATCGATTATATACAAACGCCCAAATTGCTTATTTTCTGGTAAGCACATTCATTGTACGGTGACGGGCACTTTTATGAGCTTTTGGATCGTTTCTAATCACCGTGGTGTCACAAACGCTTATTTGGATCCACATAGGAACTTCCCTTGAATGGACTTTTATTTATGTTTTTTTCACTTTACACATTGCTGTGTTCTTTGTGCGCTTAAGGTGTTTTTCCATTGTTATAACCATTTAAGGTCAATGCCTATTTATTTTGTTATTACTTTCTGACATTTTTTACTGTAGGGTTGGCGCAGTTTTTTGTTTTTGTACAAAAGGTAAACCGCGCTACTCAAACAACAAAAGAAAGCAACCTATAAGCAGCAACCCTAATCGTAATACTCCGATATCAAACTAAATAGGTGAACAAAATGAGCTGCGCTAAAAACAATAAAACTAAAAAATAATAAAAAATAATCAAACACCAAAAAACCTAATCAGCCTATACCAATAGACGTAAAAACAATATTAAATTGACAGAAAAATGTGATTAGTGAATAGTATACATGAATACTAACGTATCGTCATAAAGTGAATAAAGTGTATACTAGACCTAAAATGACATTGATGTGAATATTACAAAGAAAACCCCCACAATAATTAATGTAGATTGACACAAAAAAGGGTTATAATGTGTGCTAGATTTAAACGAATAGTATTAACTAAAATAATATTCAAAAAACCATAAAAAGTTCATATGTGAAGAAAAAAATATTTTTATATAGTCCCAAGATTAATATTGGTTCTTCAAACTTGACATAAAGGTGCAAAAATATCCACAAATGCGTGTATATAAAAACAAAAACAAAAAAAAACAAAAAAAAAAAAAAAAAAAAATTTTTTCAAAACAATCCTCCACCAGTGAGAAGAGGGGCCGCTTACCAGAGCTTTAGATCCCAGTGTTAGTGAGATCAGTAAGGCAACAGCACAGAGGTTTCTGGGTGAACCGTCACAGGCATCCCACTATCTCTATCTCCAATATGAAGCCTCCAATCGAGAAACGAAGGTGTCGTAGGTTGCTGACACCACGCTGTCTTTATCTCCAATACGAAGCCTCCAGTCCGGGAACGAAGGTATCGTGGATCATATAAAAAATCGAAGACACTCGCATAGCGTAAAACCACTTGGTTTAATAAAGTAAAGTTTAAAAGATTTACACTCACATGCGTAAAGAAAAAACGATCATATAAAAACGAGCCGGCCGGACTCGTGTGCCGCCCGCACTTCCTGGTTGGGCGTAGAACGCGGAGACGTCAGAACGCCTATCTCCCTACGCGCGTTTCGTCACGAACGGACGTGTTCACGGGATGCGGGACGGCGTTCTGACGCACCGCCTATATACAAATTCTTAAACGGACAGCCTCGGTCTGAGCTCCATGCTGTCCTCTCAATCCACCATGTTGGGTGAGGGAAAGAGGACTGGAATGCCCATATTAACCCCCAGTCCACCATTTTACACAAGAAAAAAAGGGGTAAAGATTTTTTCCTACCATTACGCAGAGGCAAACCCATAATAATAACCCTCCAGATTCTTTTAGGAACCATAAATTAAAAATACAAAATTGTTATAGAAGTACATAAAAAGAAATTAAAAAAATTTCTTTCAAATATCAAATGAAAAATATATTTATCAAAAGGTATCCAATAAAATGATAAAACAATATTAAACATAAACAAAACAATCCAAACGGATAAACAAGACAGCTTCTGTAGTAAAGATATATACTGTCTCGTATGTCCAGATACTAATACGTTCTTAATTGAAAGAATTATATATCAGTGGAAATTGGAAACTTTTTATAGTAGTAAAACCACTGATATGGCGTGTCAAAAAATGATAAGGGCAAAAAAACCTCATTGGGGACTCATGGAACTCACACCAAGTTTACAGTTGAAAAAGCAGCAACTACCACAGGAAGCTTAAGCTATGTAAATTATTCCAACCAATCATATACTATTCAAGAATTGTCAATAAACGCATTTACGTCTACTTCAATATTAAGACCATGAGGAACATAACTTTTTAATCTGTGTATCCACATCATTTCAAGCTTGGAAATGCTTCTTACCAAATGGGTTCCCCTCCAATGGGGGTTGAACTTGTCAATTCCCATAAATATTGTGTTGGTAGGGTCTCTATTGTGTGCCAGCAGGTAGTGTTTGGAGACCGAATGCTGGGTATATCCTCTACGAATATTTCCAATATGCTCATTCAAACGTACATGTAAAGCACGTTTGGTCCGCCCTACATACTGGAGGCCACAAGGGCACTCCAGCATGTAGACCACTGCCTCTGAACAGCAGGTAATAAAGGGTTCTATGGTATAAGACCTAGATGTGACCGTAGATCTAAAGGTAGTACTTCTCCTAGACCGACAGCCATTTAAGCTACATACCGTGCACTTCCTGCATTGATAGTACCCAGTAAGGTTCGAGAAAAAATGCGGACGATTCGTGGGTGGGTCCAAAACATTAGGGGCCACCCTATCCCTCAGAGATGTTACGCCTCTATAAACTACTTGGGGTCTGTCAGGCAAAATGGTTCCCAATACCGAGTCGTTCCTAAGTACATGCCAATGTTTTTTAAGTATATGTTTGATCCTAGTGTGTTGGCAGGAATAATTGGTGATGAAGGGGTAACGAAAATTGTTTTGACGATCTCCTTCTCGTTCCTTTAGTAAATCGGATCTTTCTACTTGACTAATCTCATCTATCAGACGTGTCAAGGGTTCAGGTGGATAACCTTTATCAATGAACCTCTGAGTGAGAACGCGGGCCTGTTGTATAAAAACATCCTGTTCTGTACAGTTACGTCTCAATCTTAAGAGCTGACTTCTAGGTACTGATTTGAGCCAAGATGGATGATGGCAACTAGTAGTAGGTATAAAGGAGTTCCTATCGGTGGTTTTAAAGAAAGTTGATGTAATAAAACGTTCTCCTTTAATAGTGATAGTAAGGTCTAAAAAATTTATTTTAGTAAGACTGGCTTCATAAGTGAGGTGTATACCCCTGGTGTTGGCGTTAAGCTCACTCATAAACAAGGAGAGATCCGATTCACTCCCATCCCATAGGAGGAGGATGTCGTCTATGTACCTGGCCCAAAAGGTCAGCTGTGGCCTGACACGGGCATAGACGACATCCTCCTCCCATTTCCCCATAAACAAATTCGCCAAACTAGGGGCATATTTGGCCCCCATTGCGACCCCTTTAATCTGGCGAAAAAAATCCCCTCCAAACCAAAAAAAGAGTTATGCGTAGCCGCATAGTCTAAAAGTTTCATAATAAAGATTATTTGTTCTGAGGGGAGGTCAGAAAACCTTTCTAGGGAATCTGAAACGGCCTCTAGGCCCATATTTTGGGGTATGCTTGTATAAAGTGACGCAACATCTGCAGTCACCAGCAGAGTCCCTGGTTTAGGATGGTATCCCTCGAGAAGGTTAATTATATGCCTAGTGTCTTTAATAAATGATGGCATTCGACGCACTAGAGGTTGTAAAAAGAAATCTATGTACCTGCCCACCCGGGAAGTGATGGAATCGATCCCACTAATAATGGGTCGTCCCGGGGGGCAGGTTAGACTCTTATGGACCTTAGGTAGGTAGTAGATTACAGGGATTCTAGGAGTTTTTGGGACAAGAAAGGCCTTTTCTTTCTTATTTAAAATTCCCTGATCGAATCCCTCGGCAACAAGGGACTCCAAAGTTCTTTTGTATTGTACATTTGGATTAGAGGGTAGGGAGATGTAAGTAGCCCTGTCTCCCAAAATCCGATTCATCTCGCCTATATAGTCATCCTTATTAAGGATGACTATGCCCCCCCCTTTGTCCGCTGGGCGGATGACCACATTTTTATTGTTGCAAAGGGATTCAATGCCAGCATCAATCACCTCTTTATTTCTAACTTTTTTTATACGCAATTCTTCAAGGTCTTTGAGGGCCAGATCGCGAAAGACTTTTAAAGAGGGACACAAATGCCCAGGTGGGTTGAAAAGTGATGGATTAGAAAGCCCCGAGTGACAATAGTCGCCAGAGGTATTTCTAAGAAAGTTGGTAGGATTTGAAGCTACATATCTTTGAATATTGAGTTTTCTAACATACCTATGAATATCCATGTATGTTTGAAACTTGTTCATGTTTTTGGCTGGGGCAAACTTGAGGCCCCTATCCAGGACACTCAGTTCACAATTACTAAGAGTGGCCGAGCTAAGGTTAAAAATACCTGCACCAGTTATGTTCTTGGTCTTTTTGGGCTGAGTACGCCTCCCCCCTCTAGTTCCTCTCTTAGCTCGACCACTCTTTTGATGCCTTGGTTTGGCCTGGGAAAACCCCAATTGCTGTGGCTTGGGTTCATACCCAAGTTGCCATTACCAGAGCTTCCCTGAATGTCATTATAGGGACCCATATTGTTAGGCCTCAGATTAGTCATACCCTCCATAGGTGGAAACCCCGAATCTTGTAAAGGCAAAAAGCTGTTTTGTGTAGGAATATTAAATTGAGATTGATAGTCCACATCATAATGTACCACTTGACTGTTATTATAAGCAGTTGATGGGTTAGATTTTGGATATTGAGAAGGGAGGGGTAATTGACTATAAGTAGGGGATGGAAAATAACCCTGTTTTGAAGCAAAGTTTCCCATCCATCCAGGGGGAGGTACAAACGGTCTCTCCTGTCCCCAGTTTGGAGGGGGGGCAGCCTGACCATAATAGGGAGAGGGGGCTTGGGCATATATGTGGGGGAGAGGGGGGGCATTCTGACGTTGCCCACCCCGTCCCCTTCCTCTATTGTCATGCCCCTGAGGGGGTCCTCGCTTTCCTCGCTGTCCTCCATTTTGAAAATTTGTAGGTCTAAGTAATCTATATTGTGATCGTCCCATTTTCCTGTGAAGGTGATATCATAAATGTTGTGGTTTATTTCGTCTAGGAAGACTTGTAGTTCCTCTTGAGATCCTCCCCAGATGATCAAAATATCATCTATATATCGTCTATACATTTTCAGGTTCTTTCTAGGTGTGCCATAAATTTGCTCTTCTTCCCAATGGTCCAGGAAGAGGTTTGCTACGCTGGGTGCGTATTTTGCCCCCATAGCAACTCCCTTTGTTTGGGCATAATATTTCCCCTTGTACCAGAAATAGTTGTGGCTCATTGCTAAGTCCAGTCCTTCTAGTATAAAGTTTATTTGTTCCTGTTTCAGATCGGACTTGTGGTGGAGGGCCCATTCTACTGCATTGAGACCGTCCTTCTGCCTAATATTTGTGTACAAGGAGTTGACATCTATTGTGACTAATAGGTCCTTATCATTCACTTTGATGTTCTGTAATTCCTTCAGTAGTTGCCTACTATCTTTTAGATAGGATTTCCCTTCAGTTACTAATGGTTGCAGAAACCCATCGATGTAAGCACCTAATCTTGAAAACAGGGAGTCTATTCCACTTACTATGGGTCTCCCTGGAGGTTGGGTTTGGTTTTTATGAATTTTCGGAACGTAGTAGATCAAGATGGGCAGAAGAAAACCCAGTGAATGTGAGAGGAGAATATACGGAAAACCAGATCTATCGAGAGGATCAGAGGAGGGAATACAGGCCTCCAAGATGGGCAGAAGAAAACGCAAGAGGGGAAAGAGAGGAGGTGTCAAGAAAAAGAAGACGAGAATATTAGGAGAGGGCATTTACAACCTCAGTGGGTTAACCTTCGATGAGGAAGAACTAAAAATACTGGACCTAGGTCTAAAATTTGCCCCAGACAAGGATCTGGATAAATTTGAAACCTTTATCGATTTACAGAAATTCGTCAGGAAACTAAATATTAAAAAATACTACGCCAACATTAAAGACACAGAGAGGAAGAAGGATGAATCCTACTATAAACACTCCCAGTTGAGGAATAATTCCATCTTTAACCCAAACCAGCAGCAAAATGAAGGAATCAAAGTTTTTAAGAAAATGGTTGAAAAAGACATTAGGGATTTGACAATAAGACCAACCAAAAAGAAGGGTATCTGGAAGACTATTAAGCAATTGGAGAAGAAAAAAGATGTAGTCATTAGGCCAGCTGACAAGGGCGGCGGCCTAGTTATACTAAAGAAGACAGATTATGAACAGGAGATGGCCAACCTCCTCAATATTCCAGATACCTACAAACAACTAAAGAAAAACCCAAAAGAAGAATACAATAAAAAACGTAATAATTATGTCAAGAAGGGCCTACAAAAAGGGATACTCAATAAAAAAGAAGCAAGGTACCTAACACCCAACGCACCAAAAACACCAGTGATCTACTACGTTCCGAAAATTCATAAAAACCAAACCCAACCTCCAGGGAGACCCATAGTAAGTGGAATAGACTCCCTGTTTTCAAGATTAGGTGCTTACATCGATGGGTTTCTGCAACCATTAGTAACTGAAGGGAAATCCTATCTAAAAGATAGTAGGCAACTACTGAAGGAATTACAGAACATCAAAGTGAATGATAAGGACCTATTAGTCACAATAGATGTCAACTCCTTGTACACAAATATTAGGCAGAAGGACGGTCTCAATGCAGTAGAATGGGCCCTCCACCACAAGTCCGATCTGAAACAGGAACAAATAAACTTTATACTAGAAGGACTGGACTTAGCAATGAGCCACAACTATTTCTGGTACAAGGGGAAATATTATGCCCAAACAAAGGGAGTTGCTATGGGGGCAAAATACGCACCCAGCGTAGCAAACCTCTTCCTGGACCATTGGGAAGAAGAGCAAATTTATGGCACACCTAGAAAGAACCTGAAAATGTATAGACGATATATAGATGATATTTTGATCATCTGGGGAGGATCTCAAGAGGAACTACAAGTCTTCCTAGACGAAATAAACCACAACATTTATGATATCACCTTCACAGGAAAATGGGACGATCACAATATAGATTACTTAGACCTACAAATTTTCAAAATGGAGGACACCCTGGGTACAAAAACCTTCTTTAAAGCCACGGATCGAAATGGCTACATACCTACCTCAAGCTGCCACCACCCTAAATGGTTAGGCAACATACCCAAGGGGCAACTGGTGAGAGTCTACAGGAACTGTACTAAGAGAGAGGACTTCGATGTACAAGCAGAAGTCATTATTAGAAGGTTTATTCATAAGGGATATAAAGAATCCTATTTACGGACCCTTAAAGAAGCCATAATGAAAACAGAGAGAAAACAATTGATAGAAAACAAAGCGGCACTTAGGAACAAGAAAAATGTAGAGACTGCCTTCTTCACTGGCTTCAACAGACAACATAAACAAATAGAAAACATCATAAAGAAATATTGGCCCATACTTAAAACAGATGAAGTGCTGAAACAAATATTACCCAATAACCCTACTTTCATTTACAAGAAAGCCCCCAATTTGAGAAACAAATTGGTTAAGAACTCAATCGACCCCCCACGTGATATAAAGATTAACAAACACCTAAAGGGCTTCTTTAAATGTGGACAATGTCTCCCTTGTCGTAGAAGTAAGAAAACTCAGAGGAAAACCACCAAATTCTCTTCAACCACTAATGGCAGAGAATTTCCTATAAAAGAATTGATCTCCTGCAGTAGTACACATGTGACTTATGTCATAGAGTGCCCCTGCCACAAACAATATGTGGGAAGAACCACACGAGAACTTCATATAAGAATAGGGGAACATATTAAAAACATCAGAAAAGGTTATGACAAGCATAGTGTCTCAAGGCACTTTAGGGACTTTCATAACCAAGACCCTAAACAAATGACCTTCTACGCCATTGATAAAATCAAAGGACATTGGAGGGGAGAAGATATGACCATCAAAATTTCACAGAATGAAACCAAGTGGATTTTTAATCTAGAAACTTTGCAGCCTGCAGGAATGAACATTGACCTGGACCTTAATTGTTTTTTAACCAACTTTTAACATTTTTAATCTGTTATCTGCGTATTTAAAAATAAAAATTCTTTTCCCAGGTCGAATGCAACAAATCCAACAATCTAAAAATTAGTAGTGAATATCTTTTTCCCCCCCCATCCAGTGTAGATGGAGGACACCTTCTAAATAGTCTTTTATTCTTCCCCCCTCATTCCTTATATAATTGGGCCGAATGTTATTCATTCAAAATTACAATTAAAACAAGGACATGAAGCTCAACACTTCCCAGTCAGGGCGTCTCCAATTTGAGTCTATTTTTATTTTATATTTTATATTTATTTTTATCTTTATACCAATTTTATACTTTCACATTTTACATATTACATTTTTACATCCCCGTAGGTCTTCCCCCCATTTTGCGCATAGCAACATACACCTCAGATTACACCCTTGCGGACGTACACTATATAGTTTATAACTGTTTATCAGCGTTGGATAACTTTTATTTTTATTTTTATTTTTACTTTTATTTTTACATTTATTTTTATATTTATATTTACATTTATATTTATTTTTACTTTTTTATTATATATACATACATTTTTTTCATTTTTACTTTTATGTATACACACATATATATCTATATGCATATATTTGGCATACCACATATTTTTCATATTCTCCATTCTCTGCGTATTTTGTTAAAGAATATAGAGTTTCTTTGCTCATAATTTTCCCTTTTTCCCTTTTAATCACATATCTCCCATTTTTAAGCACACATTTTACATTCAAGCAATCCTTTATTGGCATAATACAATAATATTACTGAAAGATTCTCCTTCTTCTTCTCCTAAAGTCAATTTTTAATCCCAGCACACTGACACTATATCCAATAGTAACAATCGTTCGTTTTGTTCAATATGAATGACATACATACATTACCCTCTTATCATTCTCACATTCCCTTTCTGTTGTTTAATATCATCACCACCTTCGTTTTACCTCATTTATTTTTATCTTTATTTTTGTCTATAGTTTTGTCTAGATTTTTATTTATCTGTGATTGCAAACTATGTGGGCAAAAAACTTTTACGAGGTAAATCAGCCGCCAGTTACAAGAATAGTAGTGTAATGTCCATCGCATATGAGGGCATTCCCTCACAGGAAATGGCGGCGATTGACCGCACATGCGCAAATAGCATATTATGCAGCGCCATAATAAAATACGAGGGCATTTCCCTCACTAAAAATGGCGGCGACGCACCGCACATGCGCGATGAGGACAATACACCCTATATAAGACTAAAGGTGTATGAAGATGGCCGCTCCGGATGACGTCTGAGTGACGAAACGCGTAGGGCGTGGCCATACGACGTACACCTCTAGCGCTAACCAGGAAGCTGAGCGGGACTTTTAAACCTGCCTGAACGCTGTACTATTACTGCCATTGCAATATCTACGTTTGTAAGTAGATTTTATCTATTTTCTTTAATAAATATATATTTTAAACGGTATCACGCTATGGATATGCCTCTCTTTTGACATAATACATGTGGTTTACTACACTCACCGAAAAACGAGAGACCCCCATTATCGCACCAGAAGCAAGCCAGAGAAGCGACACAATAGCTGATATTGTGAAGGTCGATCCACCCCGGATGGGGTATTTTTTCCGGTGAGAGCATATTATTGGAGTAACCACTGAACACGGGAAACACTGTTTGAATATCACCACCCCCCTTCCTTCCCTATATGCACGGAGGATCACGCCACTCACTATAAAGACTATTCACAATCCAAAAAAATATATATGGTTCACTATGAATGTTAATTCTAATTTTTAATATTTTTAATATTATTTTCTAATATTTTTAATATTGTTTTTTCATATTGGTTTTTATATTGGTTTTTGCACAATACATGGTTATCTGCTTTTTATGTCTGTCACAGCGTGTTGGTTGTCACGTTAGTTCATTTTGATTGCATTCAGCATAATTTTTTATCACAGACCAAGCACAGTCACTATACCATTAGGAAAGAATTAGCCACCATTCCTTACCCAATCTTTTCACTTGAATTTTTTCCACTTATATTTTTTCACTTGCATTTTAATATTTTCTAATTGATGACAGTATATATCCTGTGGCACATGTAATTTATATGTACTTGCACTCGTAGTGGTTATGGCAAGCAATTGCCATTCATTGGTTTCATAATTTTATTTAATTGCCAGCACCCTGGAAAATATATCTCATAAAGTTTTAAACATATAAATTGGCATGGAGAAGGTATAGCGCCAAGTCTATTTATCTTCACCCCTTTTCCATTATAAAATGGGCCTCACTACATGGAATAGAAGAACACATCATCTCACAACATATTCATATATATGTATATATACACACAAATTAAATTCAAAATACTAACACTTACTTACAAAGCCATCCACAACTCTGCCCCCAGCTACATCACTAGCCTAGTCTCAAAATACCAACCTAATCACCCACTTCGTTCCTCCCAAGACCTCCTGCTCTCTAGCTCCCTCATCACCTTCTCCCATATCCGCCTAAAGGACTTCTCCCGAGCCTTGCCCACCCTCTGGAACGCACTACCCCAATCTGTCAGACTGTCTCCAAATGTATCCACTTTTAGGCGATCCCTGAAAACTTTCCTCTTCAATGAAGCCTATCCTGCCTCCATCCAACAACTGCAATATTGTCTCCATTAGCTCATCTCCCATAGCTATTACCCTTTTGGATAATTTGACCCTCCCTCCTAGATTGTAATCTCTAACGAGCAGGGTCCTCTGATTCCCCTTGTCTTGAATTGTATTGTATTGTAATGTCTACCCCAATGTTGTAAAGCGCTGCATAAACTGTCGGCGCTATATAAATCCTGTATAATAAAAATAATAATAATAATATACATATAGAAAGTTATACAGCTCAATATATCAAAAAACAAACACATTATGTTTTACAGTTCTATCAAAATTGGTCATGCATTCATATTCACCTGATCTGGGCATACGCCACTGTCTACACAGGACTCTCTCTGGATGGACGTCATAACACCAGATTAACCCAAGCCACGATTTCATACTTGAAATATATACCAAAAGGTGGCTACAGAGCAAAAAAGAGAGAAAAGGGGACAGAAAACAAAGAAAACAAAAACGAAGGAGTGTTATATAGCGATCCCCTATAATAAATGGATATCTCAATTGCCATCTCAATATAAAGCATATACCTCAATAGCGATATATGAGTATGGGGCTGTAGTACTTACTTCAACTTCTAGGTGCAAAATGAAAGCTTGTAAAGTACCCTTATCTTCAGACAAATATATTCTTTGTATCGCAGTCAGTAGTCACATTCACATCGAATACAGAGTACAGGCATACCCAACTTTTTTTTTTTTTTTTAATTAGTTTTTATTGAGTTTTTATCAAACATAGAAAAACAAGAAGTGTATACATTATACTGCATGTGCAATAGCAATACACAAAGTAGGGTAAGATGTAAATTACTAGCATAGCAAGTTTGCGTACATACATGTAAGTCTTATCACTGTATGGATAATATAATCTATCGCACAGAAAACGAAAAGAAAAAGGGAAAGGGAAATATAAATGAAAAATAAGGGCAACATTTGGAGAAACAAAAGCAAGAAAAATACAGGGAACTCGGACCAATGGAGATACAGACAAGGAGGCTAGTGCTGCGGTTCAATACCTTGAACATTTCTGTTAAGCGAAAAGTAGCAAGGATATACTCGTAATCAAGAGCAACAAAGGACATCTAAACATCAATGATTCAATTCAAACCAGTCAACCCAAATTTTCCATTTACTGTCAAGGTTCTTTTGAGTCCCATTTCTACTGGCTATCAATGACTCGAAGATGTGATTCTGTCTAGTTATATCTAGCACATCAGAGAGATTGGGAGCTTTACTGGACTTCCAGTTTCTGGCAATCAATAGTCTAGCAGCTAATAGAACGTGTGTAATAACCGTGCGGCAGCTATGGGGGAAACGCTGAATGCCCAGGTTTAAAACTGCAAGTTCCGGGTTTAGTGGTGTTAGTATCCCTGTAATGCGTGAGATGCATCGGAACACAGTATTCCAGAAACTGGTAAGGTGTTTACAGAACCAAAACATGTGCGAGATGGTGCCCATTTCTCCACATCCCCTCCAACACAGAGGGGAGTTGGACGATGAGAATTTTGCTATAAGAAATGGTGTCCAGTACCATCTCAGGGTTATTTTTTGTGAGAGTTCCCAGTGGTTCACGCACTTGGACGCTTTATGGATAGTTTGAATTGCGTCCTGCCAGTCTTGCGGGGCAAAGTGTTTATTACAGTCTGATGACCACTTAGCGAAAGGACCAGAATTAGTGAACGTAAGTTTGTGTTGAAAAACATAGTAGAAAAGAGATATCCCCTTGGGGGAAGGCGGGGACTTAGTATAAAATTGCCATATTTTATCTGGAATAGGAATGTAGGGGGAACTTAACGTTTTGAGAAGGTGTGCTGTTTGTAAATATCGGTAATATTCCGTAGGAGGTAAATCGAATTCTACTCTAAGTGAGTCGAATAGTTTAGGTGAGTCGTCTTGATATAGATTCTCAATGTGGGAGATACCCTGGGCTTTCCACCTCGAGAAATCTGTATGTGGAATCATGTGATATAAAATTTCTATAGGTACAGGGATATTCGTAACTGAGGATGACGTGTCAGCTAGGCTACACACATCTCTCCAAGCCAGCAAAGAGGCCTGAAGAGTCGGAGGAAGGCATCGTAAGGAGAGGGGTCTCCATGCGTCCAGGACTAAAAGTAGACGCAAATCCTTTGTTGGACTGAGAGATTGTTCTATTCCACACCAGAGAATATCCGGCGAGGGAGAGAACCAGTATTTAAGTGAAGTAAGTATGGCTGCTCTATAGTAGTCTTTTAGATCTATCAGACCCATTCCCCCTACCGACCTATGTTTAATTAGAAGAGTTCGGGGGGATCTAGGTCGTTTACTCCCCCAGATGTATTGTCGGAAAATACGGTTAAGTGCTTTTAAATGGCTATTTTTAAGGGGTATGGGCAACGTACGGAACACGTATAATATCTGAGGTAGTAAGAGCATCTTGAAAGATGCTAGTCTACCTGACCAGGTAAGTTCTGTTTTTGTGAGCCTGTTCGCCTCTTTTTCTATCTTGGCAATTAGTGGAATATAGTTGGCATCAGCCAATTTTGATGAGTCAGATGTTATCTGTAAGCCTAGATAAGTAATACTTGTTTCTGCCCATGAGTACGGGAAATTCTTTTGTAAACTAAGTTGTAGTGGAGGTGGGAGATTAAGGCCTAGGATGAGGGATTTTGTAAAATTGACTTTATAATATGATATACAACTAAAATCATTGAGAATGGAGTGGGCACTGGGCAAAGAAGTAGATGGGGAGGAGAGGAATAGGATGACGTCGTCCGCAAAGAGGCTTATAGTATGGGATTTATCAGAGAACTTGAATCCTGATATATCAGGGTGAGTTCTAATTTTTTCAGCAAGGGGCTCTATCAGCAAGTTAAAAATGGAGGGGGACAGGGGACAGCCCTGCCTAGTGCCATTTGAGATGGAAAATGGGGAAGATAACATGTTGGAGGTATATACCTGGGCACAGGGGGAAGAATACAAAGCTAAAATTGCCGACAAGATGGGACCCGAAAACCCAAACCTACCCAGAGTCTGAGTCATATATCCCCAGTGGATCCTGTCGAACGCCTTCTCCGCATCCAAGGATAACAGCAGAGAAGGCATCCGACAGGATCCAGCATGGTAAACTACATCTACCACCCTCCTAGTGGCATCCGATGCCTGTCGACCCCTTGTGAAACCAGTTTGCTCCGGTCCAATCAGGGATGGCAGAATAGGAAGGAGCCTATGAGACAGGATTTTGGCGTATAACTTCACGTCAGTGTTTAATAGTGATATCGGCCTGAAGTTAGCTGGGGTAATAGGCTCCTTCCCAGGTTTCGGGATGGTAACAATAAATGCGTTAAGCATTTCAGGGGGGAATGAGGCAGAGGACACAGCGGCTGAAAAGACCGCTTCTAGAGCTGGGGACAAAATTTCCGAGAAGTTCTTGTAGTAACAGTTCGGGAGTCCATCAGGTCCCGGGGACTTTCCGTTAGGAAGAGTCCTTATAACCCGTCGGATCTCAGGCTCCGTGATCGGCGAATTAAGGGATTCTAACTGCTCCTGTGATAGAGTGGGAAGGGAAAGGTCGGCAAAGAATTTTTGAATGTCAGCTGTAGTAGGTTGTGGTGTGGCTGAATCATTCTTAAGGTTATATAAAGAGGAATAGTATTCTGCAAAAGAGTTTGCTATGTCTAAGGGATTGTATATTTTACCATTATCAGAAGTGCGAATTAAAAATGGGATAGTAGTTTTGATTTTACGATCTTTCAATCTCCGAGCCAATAGTTTACCGGCTCGGTTGCCAGAGGCATAATGAGATACCTTTAGTGAGTGGACATGTTTGTCATATTGTTCCAATAGGAGGAGCCTGAGATCCAAGCGTAGTTTGGATAATTGGTGCATCACAGTGGTATTTGAATTGTTTGAAGTTTTGTTTTGGGCCTCTAATTGTTTGATTTCAGAGAGAATGGAATCTAATTTTTGTGTCCTCTGCCTCCTTGCCCGCGAGCTGAGCTGAATAAGGATACCTCTAATGAAAGCCTTATGGGCACACCATACAGTAAACGGGCTAGTTACAGATGTAGTATTAAAAGAAAAATATTCTTTCAGTTGTTCAGAAATAAAGGCAACTTGCTGCGGTTGTTGAAGGATATGAGGATTGGCACGCCAGACACTAGCAGGTGTCCGAGCACACCCCCCATCCACCGTAATGGACACGGGGGCGTGATCCGACCAAGTAATGTCGTGGATAGTTGAAGATGAGATTTTCTGAAGTAAAAGTTTGTCAGTTAAAAATAAGTCAATACGGGAATATGAGTTGTGCCTGGAAGAATGGAAGGAGTAATCCCGTTCAGTGGAGTGTTGGCATCTCCATACATCGTATAGAGCTTCAGCATATAGCAAAGGTTGCAGAGTAGGTAGAGGACGCTGCGCTTTAGAAGTTGTGTCCACTTCGAAGTTAGGCGTAATATTAAAGTCCCCGCAGACTAACAGTTCGCCTCATTTTAGTAATTCTACTTTACGCAGAAGCTTTTTCAAAAAGCGCAGCTGATGAGTATTGGGTGAGTATAGATTGACCAAGGTGACAAGTTTGTTGTTGAAGTTGCCAACTAGTACTATGTACCTTCCCTCGGGGTCGATGAAAGTATCCTGAAGAGTGAAAGCAAGTGAGTCTTTTATAGCAATGAGAACTCCTCTTTTTTTAGCAGGGGCAGAGGCTCTAAAAATATGTGGGAATCTGTTATTTAAAAGTAGGTTCACTGGAAGATGACCAATGTGTTTCCTTCCACAGTGAGGCACGCTTGGCGGGGTGATTCAAACCCTGAACATTAAAAGAGGTTACCTTGAATTATATATTGTAAGTGTGAAGAAGTGCTATAGAGAGTACCTTGATGACTAAATTAGTCTCGTGGAAGTCCGGTTTAGAGGGCCAATGGTGAGGATGTCGAAGAAGTCGTCTCCTTGTGCGGTCCGACATGTCCATTTCCGAGTTTTGGTGAGAAGAAAGAAAGGGGGTAAATGTATAAAAAAAAGCAACAGTCAAGTAAAAACAGAACATCAACTTGTGAAGAGGTAAACATTTAGATTCCTTCAGGAATCCGGTGGCAGAGAAACTGCACATAATTGAAACTGGGGAGAAATACGGGCTGAGAGCTCCAGAGCGCCAGGGATCTTGTCGGTCTAATAACCATCCGGCCGGAGTGTTTACTTGTCAGACCTCTTACTATGTCTCTTGCGGGACACCACTTGCCATTCATCACTTATGGTCGGCGGTGAGGTAGCTGCTTGGTTGTCAGAGACCTGGGCTGGCAAAATATCCCACGATCGAAGCATGGCCAAGCCTTCATCCAGGTCAGAGATTATGAATGTCTTACCTTCTCGAGTGACAATAAGTTTGGTCGGGTACCCCCATCTGTACATGACATTGTGGTTCCTCAATGCTTTGGTGACTGATAGAAGGGACCTACGCTTTTGCATAGTGTATTGTGAGAGGTCCGCATATAGTTGAAGATTTGAGTATTATTCCGGGGGGTTAGAGTTCTTACGGTAGGCAGCCATAAGGTGTTCCTTCACATGGTAGAAGTGCACCCTCATCAACACGTCTCGGGGTATGTTGTCTGAGAGGTGTGACGGCTTAGGGAGGCGGTGTATCCGGTCTATGACCAGTTCAGTGGATGGGAGTGATGGTAGGAATACCAATACAAGGTCTTTGGCGTATTGATGCAGGTGCGTAGGGACCCCACGCAGTTTAATATTGTTACGGCGGGACCTATCCTCGAGGTCCGCCAGTTTAGCCTTAAGCCAGGCCACTTCATCCGCCTGATCGTTATGAGAGTCTACTAGTGTGTTGTATGATGTGGCATATTCCCCCATTTTTTTCTCAACGTGATCAACTCTGCATCCCAATTCAGTCACTTCCGATTTGAAATTCCTCATACACTCCATCATATCTGAATGTAGTGAGCCCCGCAGGGAAATCAGCATGTCTTTTAGGGTGGTATCAGATATAGGCTGATTCGTAGTAGGGAAAGAGTTGATGGTGTCAGCTAACTCCCTGGTGTCATCCAGAGATCCCATCTGCGTACTAACCTCTTCTCCCGGTGGGTCTGCTGTCAGGTGAGGTTTCGATTTAACCGGACTGCAGGACAGTGGCGTCAAGACAGCTGGAGAGCGCCGCTGCGATTCCCTGTCCGATCCCGGACTCGGCGTCGCTGATAGGGATGGAGAGAGGGGTCCGGCCGATGGGGAAGAAGAGCCGCCTCCGGCGCCATCTTGGGCCTCGCGGCCTTTAGGAGTGAAGAAGTCCCGGAGTTTTTTCGGCTGGGTGGCATTGCTCCGTTTACGGGTCATCTCCGGTGGGTGAGTATGTGTTTAGGATCGATCCGGTGTAGTTAGAATGGAGATTCGCCGCCTCGGTCTGCTTTAGATCCCATCGCTGGTGCGGAGCTCTCTTACTACACGTCCATGCCGCTGCGCGCTAGCCACTCCCCCCCAGGCATACCCAACTTTTAAGTACACAATGGGGTTTATTTACTAAAGCTGGAAAGTGCAAAATCAGGCTCACTTCTACATAGAAACCAATGAGCTTCTAACCCCAGCTTGTTCAGTTAAACTTTGGTAATAAAACCTGGAAGAGCATTGGTTTCTATTAAGAAGTGAGCCTGATTTTGCACTTTCCAGCTTTAGTAAATAAACCCCATTGTGTACCTAAAAGTGGGGTATGCCTGTATAGTCCTTCAAGAACTTTACAGTTGCATGACGATTATCTACTTCACAGCTACAACCAAATAATTCCACACAGGTTCAGCACCTAAATAAGACCAAACACATACAGAGGAGTATAGTTTTATAAAACTAATAAACCAATGCACGCCGATGTCTATGAGCGCAGCAAAACGGTGATTCACAACGCGATCATGTGATTGAATGACGCATATAGCATCATGCAAGGGCGTGGTCAGCTGCCTGGTTAGTAAGCTGCCATACAGATCCGTCCCCTTCAATGACGCAGCACCATACATCACACACGCCCATCGGCGCCACAGGGAAAACCATCCCAGCAGGGGCAGCCCTTGCACAGAGTCAAAACAGGGTGTGGCCTCCCGCAATATGTATGTCTGTGAAGCCCTGGCCGAGGGACATGCCCCCACCAGGCTAATGATAGCCTTACAATCTCCCCATAAGGCGACACAAAGCAGGGGGAAAGGGAAAATAGATGACCGCTGCCCCCTACAGGACAGTAATTACAATTGCATATGAAATATGTGCATTATAGCCATATAAACCAAGTCCACAAAAACCTTAAATAAAAAGAAAAAGGAGAATACCAACTTAAAAATATGTCCAGATTTCTCAATATGGCTCTGCTTGAAAGATAGGGGTCAAGAATCAAAATGAATCCCAATGCAAGCAGAGACATATTAAATAGAATAGGCAAAAATGAACGCAAACCAATAAACTATCACATTGTAATTATTATACCTCACTATACATTTGAGGTTAACATTATCAGTAGAGATTTATCAATATATTCCATATAATCCTCCATAGTGGTTAGGCCTCCATAGACAGGAAACAAATTTAAACAATGGATTTCAAACTACTGCTGATTTTTTGGGGGCAAAAAAGAAACCAGTTTGTCTAGTGACGGAGTACCTCCACAACTTAGGTAATTAGTTCAAAAAAATTGGGAAAAGAAACGGGAAAGGGACAAGTAGTTAAATGGAGGACCAAACCATGGTATTCATATGCCAAATAAACTTTATTAACTCTATAGACAGGACCTGCATAAAGCAAGGAAAGGAGGGGGACAAAAATAAACAAACAAAAGGAAAAAATAAAATTAATTAATAAAGTGAAACGCGTTGACACACAGGGGCTCACGCATGTTTCCGATGCCATCCTGTTGAAACATCATTTCTTTCTTTAGGTATATGTAACGTCCGTCTCTTCTGGCCATTGTGTGGCCGACAATGGACGATACCTTTTTATAGTATTATACTGTTTTTTTCTTATTATTATTTAAGGTACTTATATAGTGCTGTCAATTTATGCAGCTCTTTACATATACATTGTACATTTACATCAGTCCCTACCCTCAAGAAGCTTACAATCTAAGGTCCCTAACTCACATTCATATACTAGGGCCAATTTAGACAGAAGCAAATTAGCCTACCAGCCTGTCTTTGGAGTGTGGGAGGAAACTGGAGTAGCCAGAGGAAACCCAGGCAGGCACAGGGAGAACATGCAAACTCCAGGCAGGTAGTTTCATGGTTGGGAATTAAACTAGCAACCCTTTTTACTGATAGGCGAGGGTGCTACCCATTACACCACTGTGCCATCCTTATGTATCTATGTTTAATAAAATCCAGTGTTTTAAGATAGTATATTGTTGTTCCAATCTGCTTCCAAAGTCCTACCTAGAGTGTTTATTTTTCTTTTCCACAGGTAAACACTACTATTCTCACAGTCCTGTGTAGACAGTGGCATATGTCCGGATCAGGTGAATATGAACGCATGACCAATTTTGATACAATTGTAAAATATATTGTGTTTATTTTTTGATATAGTGTGCTGTATAACCATATATATATATATATATATATATATATATATATATATATATATATATATATATATATATATATATATATATATATATATATATATATATATATATATACATATATATGAATTTGTTGTAAGATGATGTGCTCTTCTATTCCATGTAGTGAGACCTGTTCTATACCAAAGTGTGTCCTGAGGAAGCAATCCAGCGAAACGTGTTGATGCACAGGGGCTCACACATGTTTCCGATGCCATACTGTTGAAACATAATTTCATTTCTTGGGTATATGTAATGTCCATCTCTTCTGGCCATTGCGGGGCCGTCAATGGACGATACCTTTTTATAATTTTATACTCTTTTTTTTCTTATGTATCTATGTTTAATAAAATCAAATGTTTTAAAATAATATATTGTTGTTCCATTCTGCTTCCAAAGTCCGACCTAGAGTGTTTCTTTTTCTTTTCCAATGAATTTTACGGATGTGGCACATGACTGATTCACTTTAAAGCAGTGTTTACCTGTAATCCCTTAGATTTGCTCATGCTGAAAGATTGCAGAATGCAATGCCACTAGAAGGTAAAACCAACTTCTGACACCTTATTTGTCTGCAAAGCATTACTTACACTAGGAAAAATACCCTGCTATGCCAAGGAGTTGAAGTGTATGTAACAAAAAAGAAAGAAAAAGTGTCCCCAAGGTGGGGCTTTTTACCAGCATAATTACCTGTAAACGCTAATAGCTATAAATGTAAAAGATACTGACATGTGACAAAAAAAGGGCTCGTAATATAAATATTTTATTGATAAAAAAAGAGGATTAGATAGGTAACACAGTGGTCAGGAACTGAACTCCACTATGTAAGTAAAAATGTATAATGTTACATGTATAAACCGAAATACACATATACATACAATTATAATGCTTGAAACATAATATCAATACAATAGAATAAAAGATATATGCATATAGATAATATAAACTCTTTACGCGTTTCGACCCTCTCGGGGGGTCTTCTTCAGAAGGTTATTATCTATTATAAAAAGGAGGAAAGAAGCAAGCATAAATATATACCCATATATGATACACTGTGTTGTACTGAAAATAATCTGCTGTAGGCAGAGTATGCATCCAACATTGTGAGATTACACAGTTAACGATCAAATGATATATATTAAATTATAACAATAAATACCTATATTGATCACACAAAGAATCCTCTTTAAAAGACCGGACAGAACTCCATCACTTCTCCCATAACCTTCATGGATGTGCCGACCTTATATGGATGGAAAACGATGGCTAGCTCTACCAAACAGGGAGAGCACGGAAAAATGGATCCGAGGGGTAAATGGCTTACAAGGGATCACATCCCTATTGCTGCCTCCAAGGTGCAATAATGGAGGAAGATATGGGTATGGGTAAACAGGATTAGGGGAAGGGGCAACCTACAGAGAAAGAGAGAATTTTGAAGTGTATGTAAACCCCAGGGCCGTCTTTAATACTGATTGGACCCTGGGCAAAACTTTTCTTGCCCCCCCCCCCCCCATGTAGTTTTGCTCTCCACCTGCTCTGAGACATACAATAAATAGCAGCTAGACTCAAAATCAGTTTACTGAATCAGATCAGGCAGCTATTGCGATTGGTTGCCAGAGATTACAGTGCATGATTACTGCTCACTGACTGGTTGCAAGAGATTACAGCACACATTACGGCTCACTGATTAGTTGCTAGAGTTTACAGCACATGATTTCTGCTTGTTGATTGGTTGCTAGAGATTACTGTGGATTTGACCTCAGGGGGGCATGATATACCTAGTAATACCGCCGGCCACCTCTATTTACATATGAATGGTGCCACTATTTACATATGAAGGCCAGTAATTCATATGTAAATACAGGGTCTGTAGGTGAGTGATCTTTAAACAACAATAGGGCAGAGCTGGGCAGCATTAGTAGCAGCACTTCACACTGAGATATTGGGACACAGCACAGGACTAAAACCTCAAGGGATAGTTGGCAAGTATGAGGCAGCTGCTTTGGGCCCCACAACAATGACAGGGCCCAGGGCAGCTACCCCTTTTCCCCTGCCTTAAAAATGGCCCTGGTAAACCCTAATAATGAACTTCTCTTATTTTCACCCTACATTTGGCCTGTTGAAATAATTTTGTCATACCTGCTTCATAAGTGCAGAATGTATTGTTGATCCTGTTAGAAATCCAATCCCGGGCCCTTGTGTAGTTCCCGTATTATCTCAGAAAGCCCTCCTTATCTTTTGACTACATAATAAACAGCCTTGATGTTGTATGGAATAGTGGAAGCAGTTTGGTACTTTAGCAAAAGACCACCAGGGGGAGGGTAGGCTGTCAACCCTCAATCCACAAAAAAATCTCAAATATGAACAAAGCATATCCTTCTATAGTGTGTACTTGTCTCAATCCAGGGGAGGGAGTTCCAGCGCACAGCCTGCGATTGACAGCCTCAGCCCTGTTCCTGTGTGCTGTGTGAAGGGAGGTATGATTTTTGATATATAAATATATATATAAATATAAATATAAATATATATATATATATATATATATATATATATATATATATATATATATATATATTTTTTTTTTTTTTTTTTTTTTCTATAATTCTCTGATGCTATAAACCTGTGTAAAGATATTATTGTGAGCCACTTAAATTGGAGTGCCCCCTGGACCAAAAGTAGCTGGCAATTCCTCTACATTTTCTATTCCTCTACATTTTCTAGCTGCTGCAGAAAAATGGTTAACCGCTTCCCGCCCGCCCTATGGCCGAATGACGGCCTTAGAGCGGGCGGCTTCCTTCGCCTGGCCGTCCCTGGACGGCCTGGTGTTTACTTCCACAATGCGCGCCGCCGGGGGCGCGCATCGCGGAAGTATTGTATTTGCCGCGTCTCCCGGAGACAGGCAAATACAGATCGCCGTGAACAGCCAATCAAAGCGGCCGTTCACAGCGCGATCGCAGCTGCCAATGGTAGATGATCTCATATGTAAACATATGAGATCATCTCCCATTGCCGTGTCTCTCCCTCCTCACATAGAGACAGCGTGTGAGGAGGGAGAGCGATCTAAGTGTCAGCCCCAGTGCAGCCCCAGTGCCAGTCTCAGCCCCAGTGCCTGTCTCTGCCCCAGTGCCAGTCTCAACCCCAGTGCCAGTCTCAGCCCCAGTGCCAGTCTCAGCCCCAGTGCCTGTGTCAGCCCAGTGCCTGTGTCAGCCCCAGTGCCAGTGTCAGCCCCAGTGCCATCTGTCAGCCCCAGTGCCAGTGCCATCTGTCAGACCAGTGCCATCTGTCAGCCCAGTGCCATCTGCCAGTAGTGCCAGTGCCGCCAGTGCCACCTGCCAGCGCCTGCCGTCAGCCCCAGTGCCATCAGCCCCAGTGCCGTCAGCCCGTGCCACCAGCGCCAGTGCCGCCTGCCAGCCCCAGTGCCGCCCGTCAGCCCCAGTGCCGTCCGTCAGCCCCAGTGCCCTCCGTCAGCCCCAGTGCCGTCTGTCAGCCCCAGTGCCGTCAGTGCCGTCAGCCCCAGTGCCGTCAGTGCCAGTGCCACCTGCCAGTGCCACCTGCCAGTGCCACCTGCCAGTGCCACCTGCCAGCGCCAGTGCCACCTGCCAGCGCCAGTGCCATCCGTCAGCCCCAGTGCCAGTGCCGCCAGTGCCACCACCAGTGCCGCCAGTGCCAGTGCCGCCAGTGCCACTTGCTAGTGCCACCTGCCACCTGCCAGTGCCACCTGCCAGCGCCAGTGCCACCTGCCAGCGCCAGTGCCATCCGTCAGCCCCAGTGCCGTCAGCCCCAGTGCCGTCAGCCCCAGTGCCGCCAGCCCCAGTACTGCCAGCCCCAGTGCCAGTGCCACGTGCCAGTGCCACCTGCCAGTGCCACCTGCCAGTGCCACCTGCCAGTGCCACCTGCCAGCGCCAGTGCCAGTGCCACCTGCCAGTGCCACCTGCCAGCGCCAGTGCCACCTGCCAGCGCCAGTGCCATCCGTCAGCCCCAGTGCCATCCGTCAGCCCCAGTGCCACCAGCCCCAGTGCCACCTGCCAGTGCCACCTGCCAGCGCCACCTGCCAGCGCCAGTGCCATCTGCCAGCCGCAGTGCCATCTGCCAGCCCCATTTGCCAGAGCAATTAGCCAGAGCAAATAGCCAGCACCATCTGCCAGTGCCATCTGCCAGTGCCAGCCCCAGTGCCAGCCCCAGCCCCATCTGCCAGCGACATCTGCCAACCCCATCTGCCAGCCCCATCTGCCAGTCCCATCTGCCAGCCCCATCTGTCAGCCCCATCTGCCAGCCCCATCTGTCAGCCCCATCTGTCAGCCCCATCTGCCAGCCCCATCTGCCTCCAGTGCCATCTGCCTCCAGTGCCATCTGCCTCCAGTGCCATCTGCCTCCAGTGCCATCTGTCAGTGCCACGTGTCGTCAGTGCCACGTGGGGTCACTTTGTGGGCATTTCCATTGTCCTGGTGCTCCAGGGCCTTCAAAACTGTAATAGGTGGTTGAGAAATAAGATGTGTAATTTATGCTCCTAGAACGCCTGATGGTGCTATTTCAATATTGGGCCTCTGTATGTGGTCAGGCTGTGTAAAAGTCTCACACATTTGGTATCGTTATACTCAGGAGGAGTAGTAGAACGTATTTTGGGGTGTCATTTTTGCTATGTACATGCTATGTGTTGGAAATATCTTATAAATGGACAACTTTGCGTAAAAGAAATGCGTTTTCATTTTTTTCCACATTTTCCCAAAACTTCTGGAAAAAAAATAAACCATTCAAACGACTCATTATGCCTCATAGATTATACGTTGGGGTATTAGCTTTCCAAAATGGGGTCACTTTGTGGGCATTTCCATTGTTCTGGTGCTCCAGGGCCTTCAAAACTGTAATAGGTGGTTGAGAAATAAGATGTGTAATTTATGCTCCTAGAACGCCTGATGGTGCTATTTCAATATTGGGCCTCTGTATGTGGCCAGGCTGTGTAAAAGTCTCACACATTTGGTATCGTAATACTCAGAAGGAGTAGCAGAACGTATTTTGGGGTGTCATTTGTGGTATACACATGCCATGTGAGAGAAATAACCTATTACATTGAAAATTTTGTGAGAAAAAAAAAAAAAAAATCTTCATTTTGCAAAGAATTGTGGGAAAAAGATGACAACATCAAAAACCTCACCATGCATCTTAGTAAATACCTTGGAATGTCTACTTTCAAAAAAGGGGTCATTTGGGGGGTATTTGTACTTTCCTGACTTGTTCGGGTCGCAAGAAATGAGATAGGCCACCAGTACATCAGGTGTGATCAATTTTGTGCGATTCGCTCCACAGCTTGTAGACTCTCTAACTTTCACAAAGACCAAATAATATCCACTAATTTGGGTTATTTTTACCAAAGATATGTAGCAGTATAAATTGTGGCCAACATTTATGAAAAAAAAATTATAATTTGCAAAATTTTATCACAGAAACAAAGAAATATGCGTTTTTTTTCAAAATTTTCGGTCTTTTTTCATTTATAGCGCAAAAAATAAAAACCCCAGAGGTGATCAAATACCACCAAAAGAAAGCTCTATTTGTGGGAAAAAAAGGACACAAAATTCATTTGGGTACAGTGTTGCATGACTGAGTAATTGTCATTCAAAGTGTGAGAGCACCAAAAGCTGAAAATTGGTCTGGTCAGGAAGGGTGTTTAAGTGCCCAGTAAGCAAGTGGTTAATATTGAGGAAAATACAACAGTTGGGAAGTTAAAAAAAATCATTGTTATTCTCCCTAGGGAACTATACAGTAAATCCCAAAACCATGGGATTGTTTTCTGCTGACATAACTGCAAATGAAACATTGTACAGAGAAAAAAATAAAAATAAAACATGTTAAACAAATTATTTTGGCTGCTATTTATTATTATTGTAATTGGATTACATAGTAGCAAAAATGCTCTAGGCAAAGATGATTAGCGTTTAATCTGTTCTTGCCGCGAAGACTACCGATTTCCATCATCCACACTGATGTATTATGTATGCAAAGTCACAGATGAGAAGACTTCTCCATAATCCTTCTATGGGAATGTGTTATTATTTATGTATTATTTTCTATGTTTTATTTACAAGGGCTGGACTGAGATCGATGCCCGGAATTACAAAAATGTTTTTTTTTTTTTTTTTTATGTTTGAAGTTCTAGAATGGATTTCTGATCTGCGGATACATTTGTGTTTTTCAAAGAAATAATTTCTTGGCAAAATAGGTTTTGGGAATGGGGAAAACTGCACACATAGCTAAAACAAAATCAGTCATAAATACATGACGTGAATATCAATTTACCTGTGCTTCCCTTTTGTTTTTAACGGACCATCTGGAAGGAAAAACATATCTTAAGGAAATGTTTTTTTCATATATATATATATATATATATATATATATATATATAGTATTTATTGGTGTATAAGACGCACAGGCATTTTAGGAGGGAGGTTTCAGGAGAAAAACTTAAATTTTAAATAAGGAACTTGGAAGCAAAATAAGGGTCAGTGCCCATCTGCAGCCTCATCATTGCCATCAATGCAGCCTGATCAATGCCCATCTGCTGCCTCACAAGTGCCATCAATGCAGCCTCATCAGTCCACATCAATGCAGCCTCAATGTAGCAGCCTCACCATTGCCATCAATGTAGCAGCCTCACCATTGTCATCAATGTAACAGCCTCACCATTGCCATCAATGTAGCAGCCTCACCATTGCCATCAATGTAGCAGCCTCACCATTGCCTTCAATGCAGCAGCCTCACCATTGCCTTCAATGCAGAAGCCTTAACATTGGCATCAGTGCTGCCTTATCGATGCCCATCTGCAGTCTAGAGGGGACTGGGTGGGGGGCGGGACGAGCGCCGACAGATTACATACAGTGAGAATCTCCTATGATAGACAGAACAGTTGTCCAATGGTGGCCCAGGAGACGGGACTTCCAAGTACAGAGGCCGCCGAGTAAACAGGAGATTCTTATAGTATGAAATCTGACGATGCTCGTCCCGCCCCCCTCCCTGTCCCCTCCAAGGCAGCTAAAATTGAAGCATTGGCATATAACATGCACACGCTATTTGCACCTGATTTTCAGGGTCAAAAGGGTGCGTGTTATACGCCAATAAATACAGTATTTAAAAGTGGCTGACTTGGTAATCTTATTGAAGTATTGTGATTTTGTATACATGTATCAATATATATATATTTTTTAGGGCTGTAGATCATGTTTTCCAATTTCCTCTTTACCTCCAGATATACAAAATATGTATATATACACATATACATACATACACATGCACACACACAGTGTACAGTGACTGTTTCCCCCACCCCTCTCTCTATTAGAGATGGGCAGAACACTCCACCGTTCGGTTCGCGCCAGAACTCTCGAACATCGGAAAAGTTCAGACCTGAACTGTGCGAACCCCATTGAAGACTATGGGACCTGAACTTGAAAAATCAAAAGTCCCCATTTTAAAGGTGTATATGCAAGTTATTGGTTATAAAAAGGGTATGGGGGCCCGGGTACTGCCCTGAGGGACATCAGTATCAGTATCAATGCAAAAAAAAACCTTTTAAAAAGGATAGTTTTTAAAGGAGGTGCAACATGGGTACAACATGGTCAACGTGGGGACAAGGTGCTATGGGGGGGCCGCTACCACAAAGCACCCTCCCAATGTTGAGGGCATGTGGCCTGGTTCGGTTCAGGAGGGGGGGGGCGCTCTCTCACCCCCCTCTTTTCCTGTGGCCTGCCAGGTTGCATGATCGGATAAGGGTCTGTTATGGATTTTTGGGGGGACCCCACACCATTTTTTTTTTATTTTGGCCCGGGTTTCCCCTTAAAATCCATACCAGACCTGCGAGGTCTGGTATGGATTTTGAGGGGGGACCCGCCAAGTAGTTTTAAATTACTATTTTTCCTTTAGAAATGTCATTTTGTGCAGGGATTGTTCTAAACATGGGAAACATGTGCCCCTTTACAAGCATACTATAGGCACCCCCCCAGGTATGAAATTTAAAGGAATATTACACTTTTATTGTTTCACTTTAAGCATTATTAAAATCACTGCTCCCGAAAAAACTGAAGTTTTTAAACCTTTATTTTTGCATTGATACATGTCCCCTGGGGCAGGACCCAGGTCCCCAAACACTTTTTATGACAATACCATGCATATAAGCCTTTAAAATTAGCACTTTTGATTTCTCCCATAGACTTTTAAAGGGTGTTCGCAGTAAATTCCAAAGTTCGCTGTTCGGCGAACAGCCAATGTTCGAGTTGAACTCATGTTTGACTCGAACATAAAGCCCATCCCTAGTCCCTATACATTTTTTTACAATGTTGGGAACTATGCAAGCAATGTACCTGCAAGGTAAAAGAAAGCAACAGCAAGGAAACCTCTGATAACATTTCTTCTGATTATGAACCAAGAATAAATATGTTATGAAAACAGCTTCTAGCTTTCTCATATAAGAGTACAGGTTCAGTAAAGGTGTGCTATGGGGATTTGAACTGAACTTTTGGCTAAAAAATAACAAGCAGCACTGGTCATTATATAGTTAGAAAGGTCAAACTAAGACTAAAGGCCATGACAACTTTGAGATGTTCTCACCCAGACAACAGCAAAGATAACAAAACTGTGACCATTAAAAAATGAACCCATAGGTCATTGCTTTAATTGTAACTGTGGGCATAATAATAAAAAAATGACTGCAGTTTTTGTAGGTTTTCTAGGTTCCCTCTGTAACATTACCTGTTGATCCTATCAGTAGATGAGGTATGTTTACTCTTTTTATTCCTGTAATAGGCCAATTGTCTAGTGAAAGCACTAGTTAGAGTATTGAAGAAAAATTACATAACAATATATATATTGACGACAAAAGAATAGTAGCACAGGATCCTAATTAGCATAGTAAGAAACATCTATTGAACAATTAAAATAGCACAATCAGCACAAAGATTGGATGTGGACACCGCAAAGCTGTTATTAACCCCTTGGCGCCGACGTCACACAAATATGCGGCCCACTGGGCTTTTTGCTGTGGGGCCGCTTATTTGCGTACCTCCCTTTGCGCACTGCACAGCTCACTCCCAGCACAGTGACTGGGGTCTAACTGAGATCTCCGGGCCCCGTTCTAATGACTGAGGCCCAGAACATCTGATTCCGGGTCACCTGATTGTTATGATCCTCTGACCAATCACTGTGAAGCTCGCCCCGGTGTCTTCTGTCTCTGTGAATGGACGAGAAACATGCAATTATTCTTTCTCTGTTCTTGCAGAGATAGAAAAAAGTGTGTGTAGAAAAGGTTTTTGGGTCAAGGTCAGGGTCAAAGATCAGGGTCAGTATTTTATTTTTGGACAGGATTTTTTTTTATTAGTATCAGTTACATTTCATTCAAATCAAATAAGCCCATAATAAAAACTGTTTTTAGGCATCACAATACAGCGGTTTTACCACACATGAATGATTGGAGTGGCTGATATCTCTTCCTAACATGACCTCCTGATGTCTCATCTAGTTGCTGTGTAGCCACGCCCTAATGCGTTTCGTCACAGGGGGTGGCTACATAGCTGGAAAAATACAATGCGTTTGAGGGGCCAAACACACTCCCCTTTTCTCAGCGTTTAGGAATTTTGATTGTACTTAAACAGACTCAGGTAAGCAGAAACCAAATAAATTTAAGGTGGCACAGTGGTGTAGTGGGTAGTACTCTCATCTAGCAGTAAAAAGGGTCACTGGTTCAAATTCCAAACACCACACTACCTGCCTGGAGTTTGCATGTTCTCCCTGTGCCTGCGTGGGTTTCCTCCAGGTACTCCGGTTTCCACCCACACTCCAAAGACATGCAGGTAGGTTAATTGGCTTCTGTCCAAAATTGGCTCTATTATATTAATGGGGACCTTGGATTGTGGGCTCCTTGAGGGTAGGGATCGATGTGAGTGTGCAATGTACAGGGATAGGGACAATTGTAGACACTGTAAATCCTTTTCCAGCATAGAAATGGTCTGATGTTCTCACTGAACTGTTTTGTGGCTGTAGTCTTAATTCTGAGTCAATTTAAGCACAGTCAACACTCTTAAACTCTGATAAAGGGACAGTGTGTTTGGCACCCCAAACATGTTAAATTTTTCTCTGATTGTAATCATTTTTTATCATTAAAAACTTTGGAAGGCCTTGCAGTCTTATTGGATTGTATTTTGTAGGTTCTCAACTCTAGGTCTCTCCCCTGTTCATGAGGAAAGATTTGTAGAGTGCTGCCGAACCAGAACCAGTGTGCCCAGTGTGCGCAGTGACAATTTCTGTGACCCTTAGGGTTCCATCACATGTACAGGTGTCAGAAACCATGAAATCAGGCCAAGACAGAAGTACAGTTACATCACACTTGTTTAATAATAAACGTAAAAAGAACAAACGTAGTCAAAAAATAGCCAAAGTTTAGTAACTGGAATGGATAGTCAGCCAAGCCAGAGGGCAGGAATCAATGTAGTGGAACAGCAAGCAGGATCTGGAGCCAGAAGGGATGTCAGCAAATCAAGTCTTGAATGGGATCGCAGGAGATGTTTCTGTGATGTGGACCAAGGCGAAGGCAGAGCTCATCTGAACTGAATGGCTTAAGTAGGCAGGACTGACGAGCAGGATAGCATCAACAGCTGAGTAACTGTGGTGAGATAGGAGCTGGCAATTAGCCGAAAGTTGAGCGGCCAGCTCAGAGAAGGAAGGGCTGAGCCCAGCCCTGACAACAGGGCTTGCTGAAGAGCTTTCAGATTGCTCTACAGAGAGCATTTGACAGGTGGTGAGGAAGTATTGTATCACCTCCTTACTGCCTGCTTTAATCCCTAGCACGCCACAATTGCATGCACTGCATGTGGTTGTGGGCGCTTGCAGAGGGGACAAATTTGCTTCAATGGAATGCGGTACATGTACATCCCTGGCATTTGCCTCTGCATCTAAAAGGGGGGGCTTCAGCAAAAGTGTGGCTCAACCATGAAGTTTTACCCCCCACAACCTCACAAGTGTAGGAGCCCTTAGGAAGTCTGAATCCAGTGCTTCTTTGGTTTTGTGTCTCAGCTTCTGTGATGGTCTCATACTGGTAAAAAATAGGATTGAATTGCTTCCGAACAAGGTAAGTAACAAAAAATAAAATAAAAATAGAAGGTATCATGTACAGGTGGAGAGGGAGGAAATAACACAACCCTGTCACATTTGTAAACTATCTCCAGCCAGCACTTACCAGTAAAGAACCGAGGGAATATTTACCTTTTCTTCTGCTAAACTCCGCTCTTCTGTCTGAGCTGAGAAGACAGGTAGAAAACTGGAAAAGTTGCTGTCATGATTCACTTGTGTTTGTGTAGCATCCGCTAGTGTGTGCTACTAGTAGTGAAGGTAGGTAACTATGCTCTGGCTCAGGTTACATGGTGAGTCTGTAATTTCTAGAATGTTGGAGAATATTCTAGAATATAGTGGGCTAGAAGTGGGCCTGGCAGGGGACTATAAATAGACATAGGCCATGCCAGAAGCAATGCTGAGGAGAGGCTGTCATGGCCCTTGAGGGACCCCTGCCAGGAAGGGGTTTTACCTTGGGCTGGAGCTCGGGGGGCTGGCCTGGAAGGATCCCACCACAGGAGGCAGTTGGAGGGATTCATGCTGCAGAAGCAGCTGAGAGAGAATGAGAGACAGTGAATAGATCAGCACGGTGCAGGCACAGACAAGGGGAGAGACTGTCAGCTGTAACAGGGCTCTTTTGAAGACAGTGGTGTGCCAACTCTTTATTCACATTGCCCTAGGGAATCTCCATGTGTGTGTGCCAGTCAGCAGGACTGGGGGAAGCAAGCAGCCTGCTGGGCTAGTATTTTCCAGAGTGGTAGAACTGGGCTCAGTGTCTACAGGGAGGCAGAAGGAGATGTAGTTCACCCCACATGTGCTACTTTATCCAGAAAAAGGAAGTTCCTAACCTGTAATGGGCTGTTGTTGAATTAACAAAGAGACTGTTAAATACCATGGAGTGATCAGCAGTTGCTCTACATAGAGGAGCCAAGTGTGTGCAGGAGGAAAGAAAGAAGAGGATTCTTTGTTAATAGGGACAAAGTTGTCCCCTGTTTGTTCTATGTTCTGGATGTTTTTCAAGTTGGACATTCCATAATTCCCTACCCCATCCAAGTTATCATCTCCTAACAAAACAACAAAAACAAGCCAATGACTGATTTTCCGTGTTTGAGAGAATGAAGGAAATGCAATGTGTCTGGCTGTGCAGCAGTGGGGACCCAGATATCAGCGACCCCTACAGGGGGGTGGTATTACATTTGTAATCTAACCATGAGCTATTAAGCCATATTAACAAAAAAATGTTTTTAATTAACCACTTCAGCCCTGGAAGGATTTGCCCCCTTAAAGTGGCAGTAAACCCGCAGAAGGCAACTTACTTTAGAACGAGGCATCGGCAGGTGATCTCGGTCCATGCCGAGGGAGCTGACATTTTCCCTCGGAGTGTCTTCAGGTTATCTCGGCTCCGACGCTGTGAGTGGCCGGAGCCGTGATATCGTCACTCCCGTGCATGCGCAGGAGACTTCTTTTCGGCAAGGTCTGGCGTCTGCCAGACCTTTCAGCCGGGAAATTCAGCGGCTGCATACAAGGGGAATATCTCCTAAACCGTACAGGTTTAGGAGATATTCTTTTTCAAAGTCAAAAAATGGGAATACAACTGCTTTAATAAACAGGCCATTTTTTGCGATATGGCACTGTGCTGCTTTAACTGACAATTGCTCGGTCGTGCGACGCTGTACCCAATCAAAACTGTTCTTTTAATTTTTTTATCACAAATACAGCTTTTTTGGTGGTATTTGATCACCTCTGCGTTTTTGATATTTTGCACTATAAACAAAAAAAGAGCGACAATTTTGAAAAAAAAAAGCAATATTTTTTACTTTTTGCTATAATAAATATCCCCCCAAAAATATATATATATATATATATAAAAAAAAAATTTCGTCTTCAGTTTAGACCGATATATATTCTTCTACATATTTTGGGTAAAAAAAATAAATCGTAATAAGTGTATATTGATCGGTGTGCGCAAAAGTTATAGCGTCTACAAGATAGGGCATAGATTTATGTCATTTTTTTTATTATTATTATTTTTTTACTAGTAATGGTGGTGAGCTGCGATTTTTAGGGGGACTGAGACATTGTGGCGGACAGATTGGACACTTTTGACACATTTTTTGGGACCACTGACATTTATACAGCGATCAGTGTTATAAAAATGCACTGATTACTGTGTAAATGTCACTGGCAAGGAAGGGATTAACACTAGGGGGCGATCAAGGGGTCAAATGTGTTCCCTCGTGTGTGTTTCTAACTGTAACTGATTCGAGGAAGAGCCAGATCATCTTTTCCTAACTAGTAGGAACAGACAATTTGTCCCTCCTCTCCTGTCAGAACTGAGATGTATGTGCTTACACACACATCCCTGTTCTTTCTCTCATGTCCATGATCGTGCGTGGCCGGCGGACATCGCACCCACTGGCCACGCACATTGAGTCCAGTGTGCACTGAAATAAGAATAATCAATTTCAGTATAAGAGAGGCGCTTGTGCAAAACAGAAGTTCAAATTGAACATGTGAATAAAAGAGAGCGCTCCGTCTGCTGGCTTTATATAAAATAAAATAAAAACTATATATGTATTTTTAACACCACTTTACATTCTTCCTAACACCCAAACCATCATTATTTTTTTCCTAGCACCAAATATTAGCGATATGTTGAATCTGCTACTCACTGTGTGACGTCTCCTTTTACTGGAAGGATTATTCAGTCTAAACATAAAAAGACACGTCTTGACACTTGTTCATCCCTGAATCGTCATAGAATTTTTCTGTAATTGCCTGTAGAATTTGTATCCATGTCATGCTGAGCCGGTTATCTCCGCCATCTCTCCATCCATTTTCATGTCATAATGGACTTTTAATATTTTAGATTTTTTTGAACCAGCCGAATGCCGTCTAAATGACTGTACTGCTTGCATTAAGCCAGCTCTTTTTTTCATTTAGAAATAGATTTGCTCAGTGTCAATGCTGAGAAATTTAATGAAAGTGTCATCCAGCATATTTTAGTGCCTCCGTGTCTCATTCATAGACTTTCAAATCACCCAACGCCGGCAATACGACCAATTCATAGTTCTGATTATTCATCTCGCGTACAGGCCAGTCTTAAAATAAAAAGCGGTATTTTCTATTTTAGTATAATGCAATTCAGAGTTTTTTTTTATAGACATTGAAAAGTAAAAAGCTGTGCTGCATTATTCATGCCGACTTTGAGAAAATAAGGCAATTCAGCCACAGACAGTCAACACAGAGTAATTAAAAAAAAATCCATTAATACTATAAACTCAAATAATAATGATATGACTTCCGCTCTCAGAGCAATCTGCAGATGTTAGAAAGAGACCGACAAACAGAATACTAACTCCATAGCTCCCAACTGTCCCTGATTTTGAGGGACTGTCCCTCTGTCCCTCATTCCTCCTCATTTGTCCCTCATTCTGGTCTGATCTATATAGTTGAATATAAAATGCACTTTTTATCTATCAAAAAGTGTTTTCCAGCCCTAAATCTTTCATCTGATTTCTAAATTGCTGCATTTGTAAATTCCAAAAGTCAATATAGAGGAACAGTAGTGGTAAAAAAGCACTTCTGGGTTTAACCAATCTTGTTTTTTCGTACAATTCTTCTTTAAGGGGCGTGGCAGGGGTGTGTCCTATGCCTGCATACTTTTGCTGATAGGTGTCCCTCATTTCCATCTCAAAAAGTTGGGGGGTATGCTAATTCAATTGCTATTTGAAGCAGGCCTTTTGATAGCTGTACAAGTCTGCCGTTTCTGTCCTGTTTTGAAGGGGCACACTTGGGACCAACCAGACAAGGGAGAGGGTAGAGTGGTACTGTATATGTTCTGCTGGAGTGAGAGGTTAAAGCGGAGGTCCACCCTAAAGTGGACCTTCCGCTCATCCTCCCCCCCTCCGGCGCCACAATTGGCACCTTTCAGGGGGGAGGGGGGTGCAGTTACCTGGATAATCCAGATAACTGCACCCACTTCCGGGATAGCTCTCTGCGGGGGGGGGGGCGACAGGGTAAGAATGGTTCCAGGAGGGAAAATTTTCACAGGTATGCTAGGAATGGTGATTTGGGGGGATTTGTGTTGGGGGGGGTGGGGGAATTTGTGCTACTATGAATGATTAGGAGGGTATTTGTGCTAGGAGGGGAACTTTGGGCGGGTTTGTGCTAGGATGGGGGATTGGGAGAATGGGAATTCATGCTGGGGGGAGATTTGGAGTGGGGGGGAGAGGAATTGTGTTAGGAGATGGCATTTGAGGGGTTTGTGCTAGCAGGGGGATTTCTTTTGGGGGGGGGGATTTGTGCTGGGGGCGCATTGGCAAAGAGGATTTTAGAGGAGGGGGATGGGGAAGGCAAATATTTGTGGATAGCTGAGAATTTCAGTAGGGGGGCAGATGTGTGCTGGAGGGATAGGGAATTTATGATTAGGAGGTAAACATGCAGATTAGTGCTTGAGTTTTATGGGGTGGGGGATTTTTGCTGACACATAATGCTCATACATCTGGGGGGGGTTGCAATTTGGCATGTTCATCCATGTTCATTTTAGATGACCTTGTCCTGGCACTGAGTGTGCGTACCTAAATCCAAAAGGTGCAATGCTGTGGGCTGGGTGTGCTTCCCTGGAGTAAAACGTTATTGAGCTGGTGTTTTGTCCTACTGTTATGCCCCGTACACGTGATCGGAAATTCGACCAGCAAAAGACCGATGAGAGCTTTTGGTCAGAAAATGCGACCATGTGTATGCTCCATTGGACTTTTGCTGGCCGAATTCCCGCCAGCAAAAGATTCTCAATTTCTCAGTCAGAAAAAGTTCAGATCGGAATTCCAATCGTCTGTACACATTCCGACACAAAAAAATCCTACACATGCTCAAAAACAATTCAATGCATGCTCGGAAGCATTTAAATTCATTTTCTCAGCTCGTCGTAGTGTTGTACGTCACTGTGTTCTTGACGGTCGAAAGTTCAGAGTACTGCGTGTATGCAAACCAAGCTTGAGTGGAATTCCGTCAGAAAAACCAACCAAGTTTTTTCCGATGGAAAATCCAGTCTTGTGTATGGGGCATTAGAGTGTCGAATGATTCTGGAGTAAGATCATAGAGTTCTATATACAGTAGAGTGCTATTGGGTGTGCCCCCCTGGAGTAAGAGTGTTGAGCGCTGCTTAATATGTTCCCATAGAACAAGATTGCTCAACTTTTTGAGGAATACGGGCCACATAAGTGATGTAGTAAGCGGTCGCAGGCCATAATGAAATGAAATGGTTCAGAATTTCAAATTTTGAAAATGCCAGTTCCCTTTCTGAACCTGTGTTGCAGCCTTCTCTATATCATAGTCTTTGCAGCCATTCCTTGAATAGCCAAAATAAGGACTGCAATAATTGCCAAAACAAGCAGTGCAAAAAACATCTTTATTAAAGCGGTAGTAAACCACGGCTTGCAAAAAGAGAAGAAACCCCTGCAAAGGCAATGGGATACTCACATAATCGCATACTAGCACATTACGAAATACCTTAGAACGAAGCTCTCCAGTTTCATGCTGTCACCACTGACAGGGCTTCCATCTTACCCTGGTCTTCCTTCAGGGCTTGCAGGCTCTGGCTGTATGAGTGGGCAGGGCCATGATGATGTCACTCCTGCACATGAAAGCGGGAGCCCTCAGCTGTGGCATGAGCGCACACACCGGTGAAATGGCTACATCCAGTGGGAATATCTAGACACCGCAAGTTTAGGAGATATTCAATGCCTTAGTTATTACAGGTAGTCTTACCTGTAGGTACAAGTCCAAAACATTACTTTACTACCACCTTAAGCAAAGATAAAATATGCATAATGCACTCACATGCTCCCAGAATAACAACAAGCTCATCAAACAACCATGATAATCCATTTTAAGAACCCCTGTATGGATGTCACTTAATGTAATCTACTCTACTAAAGGCTCCTCTCCCTGTGTATGTGTGTTAGGAGAGAAAGAAAAGATTAGTGAACCAATCATAATAGCAGTTTGTGTATGACAGCCGCCAGGATTATGGAGGACCAGCAATCATTCAGTAGAGCAGCATGCACACAAAGGAGGCTATGTGGGTTGCCGTAGGTTTGAGGCCACGGGCCACATCAGATGGCTCCACAAGCCACTTTTGGCCCACGGGCCACAGGTTGAGCATCAGTAAGAAAAGTATAAGATGCCACTCAACCAACCCGATCCATGTTAGGTGTAAAGGATGGCCTCAGCCAGCAGTGCTTCTCTGACCATGCCTCCATAGGCGTTTCATCCCCGCCCTGTGGTTGGGGAAAAATGTATCAGGGGGTGTGGTCAGAGGAGCAGCGCTGACTGAGGCTGTCATTTATACCTACCATGGGTCAGGCTAGTTGAGCATCATCTTATACCTTTTTTACTGACACGCTGAATGTGTGAAACCAGATGCCAGCACCTGATACTTAACCACTTGAGACCTGCGCTATAGCCGAATGACGGGTACAGCGCGGATCTCCTTTGCCGGGACTACATCTATTGACGTCGTCCCGTGCACGAGCGGCCTGCGTGCCCCCTGAGGGGCGCGCGGCGCACTCTGTGATCGGCGAGTCTATGAGACTCGTCTGATCACTGATCCGAGCAAGGGGTCGATCCCGACCCCTTATCACGTGATCAGCTGTCAGCCAATGACAGCTGATCATGTGATACAACGGAGCCGGTAATCGGCTATTATTCCTCCTCGCGCTGACAAAAAAGGGCCGTTCACCGGCGGCCGTGATCGGGACATCAGTCCCGATCACGGCCAGCCCTGCCAGTGCCCACCTGCCCCCTGCCAGTGCCCACCTGCCCCCTGCTTTGCCACATCAATAAAAAATGTGTCCCCCCTGTCAGTGCCACCCAGCAGTGCCCATAGTGCCACCCAGCAGTGCCCACAGTGCCACCCAGCAGTGCCCACAGTGCCACCCAGCAGTGCCCACAGTGCCACCCAGCAGTGCCACCCAGCAGTGCCCACAGTGCCACCCAGCAGTGCCCACAATCTGCCTCAACAAAGGTGCTGCACCCCAGTGCCACATATCTGTGCCCATCAGTGTCATCTACCAGTGCCCATCAGTGCCCAGCAGTGCCGCCCATCAGTGCCCAGCAGTGCCACCTATCAGAGCCACCTATCAGTGCCACCTATCAGTCCCATCTATCAGTGGTAACTATCAGTGCCCCTTAGTGCCACCCATCCGTGCCACCCATCTGTGCCACCCATCCGTGCCATCTTATCTGTGCCCATCTTTGCCCATCAGTGCCGCCTTATCTGTGCCCATCGGTGCCGCCTTATCTGTGCCTAATAGTGCCGCCTTAACTATGCCTATCAGTGCCCACCAGTGCAGCCTATCAGTGTCCACCAATGCAGCCTATCAGTGCCCACCAGTGCAGCCTATCAGTGCCCACCAGTGCAGCCTATCAGTGCCGCCTCATCAGCGCACTTCAATGAAGGAGAAAAATGACCTGTTTGCAAAATTTTATAACAAACTATTAAACATGATTTATTTTTATTTTTTTTTTGCATCTTTTTTTTGTTTGTTTAGCAAATAATAAAACTCCCAGCTGTAATTAAATACCACCAAAAGAAAGCTCTATTTGTGGGAAAAAAATGATAAAAATTTCATTTGGGTACAGTGTTGTATGCCCGCGCAATTGTCATTCAAAGTGCATCAGCGCTGAAAGCTGAAAATTGGTCTGGGCATGAGGGGGGTTTAAGTGTCCAGTAAGCAAGTGGTTAAGCACCAGCAGTGAACCACGCCATATTATACTCTTGCTTGGAGCGGTGCTGAAAGATTTGACAGGTCACACAGGGTTGAACATGCCTGCCCAAGAGTAAGAGTATAGACTACTATTGGGTGTGCTCACTTGGAGAAAGCATGAGGACTACTGCTGAATGTGTTCCCCTAGAGTAAGAGTGTAGACTGCTGTTTGGTGTGCTCTCCAAGAGGCTGGGCGGGACAAGCACCTACCGAGTGGACGTCATATGATGTCCTTCCTGGGACGCACCTCGTGCATGCCCCACAGACCACATGGCACGATCTGTCACAGCAGATGAACAATCACTGTACAGGCCACTGCCAGTACCATGTAATCGCCATGTGACCAATCACAGCAAATTACATAAGAATTGTACATAATGGATGGCTTTCATTCATGCCATCCATTGTGCACTATTGTGTTGATCTCTGTGATTGGTCACAGTGATAACATGGTACAACCATAGCCAATCACAGCCCATCTGTACCATATGATTAGCTTTGGCTAATTACAGCTAACCACAATAGTAAATACTGAATGATTCCATTTCATTCAGGAAAATTGGTTCCTTATACTAGTGAAATTCACTGGTATAAGCAATCATAGTGTGTAAAAAAAGAAGAAAAAATCGTGAAAACTTCTCCAGAGTAGTAAAATGCCACTATGGTAACACTGTAAGAAGGAAGTCAACGTGGGTCGGATCAAGCGCCTTGAGGCGATTCAGTTCGCATTCGCAGCGCTATACAAGTCATTCATTCACTGTACTGCTTTGGTCACAGTATGTTAAAAAGAAAAAAAAGAAAAAAAATGTAACAAAAAATGTAATTTTAACATGCTGTCACCAGTCAGTATCCTCGATCACCGCCACATCAGTTATATAATGATGCCGTACTGCACCGTTTTTTTAAAAATGTCTTCATTTTCCCCAAAAAATTGTGACAAAAAATTACAACTTCAAAAAACTCACCATGCCTCTTACTAAATACCTAAAAAATAATAAACACTGATTTGTGATATTTTGACCAAAGAAATTCAGTTTGGCCTAAATTTTTGAATAAAGATTATTTATTTTTTTGTTTTCAAAAAAGTTTATTAATGCGATAAATAGAAAACAGTGTCAGCAAAAAGGATCAAATGACATACATAGCATAAGTAGTTGGATGACAAGATTACAAGGAAGTGGTAAACAGATCGTAGAACTCTACAGACCAAACAACAGATTATAAACATTAGTGTGGATCTTACATCCAACAACAGGTCACGAAAAAGAGAGAAGATAAAACATTCAATGTGCTGACCTACATATCTAAAATGCATAAGAAAAGATCATACCGAGAAAGAGAGGGGAAAAGTTCAGAGAGAAAATAAAAAAAAGAGAGAAAATTGCAGATAGAGAAGAAAAAGAAAAACCCAAGGTGCGATCACTTTAGCAAACGAAATAAGAACCATGGGTTCCACTTCAGGTCATATATGTGAGTCGTGTCTTGCAGAGTATGGAAAATCTTTTCAGTCAGCATTACTTGGTCAATGCGTGAGAGAACTTGAGACAAAGGGATCGACGGGGATTTCCAGTGAAGTGCTATAGTCCATAGCATAGAGACACATATGGAGTGAACTAGCCGTACAAAGTGTTTTGGGGTGTCAGGCGGGGTCTGGAAGAGAAGACAGTGGTGATAAGTGAGGGACAATGCCCGGCCAGCGAGCCTGTCCATCAGCCTTAAAACCTCCTGCCAGACTGGACGAATTAAACTACAGTCCCAAAAAATGTGAACAAAGGTGCCCGGGTGATTGCAGCCTCTAAAACAGTTAGGGGATGTATGGGCATAGATCTGGTGCAAACGTACCGGAGTATAGTACCATCTGGTGATTACTTTAATGGCCGTTTCTCTAATTGTTAAGGATCTGGTGCATTTGCGCATATTATTCCATCCTTCCCCCCAGTCCACAACACCGGTCTCCAGCGCCAACTCCCTTTCCCATTGTGATCTATACCGCAGAGTCTGATCCACAGTCTGTCCTTCCAGAGCCCTGTAGATCAGGGAGATCAGGCCTTTTTGGCGTGGGAAGTTAAAACATAAATCCTCAAAGATAGTGAGTTGGGTCTGGGAGCGGAGCCCGTAGTGGGAAAGAAAGAAGTGGTGGATTTGTAAGTATCTGAAACGTTCACCGTCTGGGAGTTGGTGCTGGGTCTGCAGTATCGAAAAGGGAACAAAGTCGGAACCCGTTACAAAGTCCCTCAGTTGAGTAAGTTTACATTGAACCCACAATCCGAAAGATTCAGTATGGAGATAGGCTGGGGGGAACCTAGGATCACCCAGGAAAGAGGCGCCCATAGAGCCCCCCAAGGAGAGGTGGTATTTGTGTTTGTAGCGGTGCCACAGTAGGAGACTGTCCGCAACTATAGTATTAAGCGCGTATAAAGTCGAGTGAGGCCGATGAGTCAACCACATAAGGCCAGGGAGATAAAAGGGCGTTATCGAGTCACTCTCAAACCTCACCCAAGGGACTCTGGAGTTAAGGATCGACCACTGTGCCGTAAATCTGCAGGTAAGATAATACAACCAAATTTGAGGAACCCCCAGACCTCCATTTTTCATAGAGCTGTACAGGACCCCCCTAGCAAACCTGGGAGGTCTATTATTCCAAATAAATCTGTTGAAATGGGATTGAAGGTTGAGGAGAAAAGATTTGGAGAGCTTAACCGGTAGAGAGCGAAACAGATACAACAGCCTGGGGAGGATGACCATTTTGAGCGCTGTGATTCGTCCTATAAAGGGGATATGTAAAGAGAGCCAGCCTTTAATAGTATTTTTTAAGTTTACTAATCAATGGGGGGTAATTGACCCTAAAGAGATCACGGAAATTCCCGGGCAGTCCTACTCCCAAGTAGGGAATGTGAGAAGTGGCCCAAGAAAAGGAGTAGTTTTGTTTAATAAGGGCCAAATCATTGGGAGCAAAGCCTATAGGGAGGGCTACAGATTTGGAGACATTAATGGAAAGACCAGAGACCCTCGCAAAGTGCGACAGTGTTAGAAAAAGGTTGGGGAGGGAGACATGAGGATTTGTTATAAACATCAAAACATCATCAGCATACATGCAAAATTTGTACATTTCGTTACCTTTAGTGTAACCAGCAATGTCAGGATGTCTCAGGAGGGCAATTGCGAGGGGTTCTAGAGCTAAAGCGAAGATTAAAGGGGAAAGGGGACACCCCTGTCTAGTGCCTCTACCTATTGGGAAGAATTCGGAGCAACAGCCAGGCAACTTAATGCGGGTCATAGGGTTATCATAGAGGGCTTTGAAACCCACTAGGAAGTTGCCTTGAAAGCCCATGCGTGGCAGAAGTGTGTCTAAGTAATTCCATGTAACACTGTCAAACGCCTTCTGTATGTCTAGGCTTAACAGGAGGAGTTTGCAGGAAAACAGGTTGGCGTCTTGGATAACGTCTGTTGCTAGGCGGATGTTGTCTGTGATGAAGCGATGTGGGATAAATCCAGATTGGAAGGGGGAAATCAAGGAGGGGATAAACTTTGCCAGTCTATCAGCTAAAATTCTACTAAATATTTTGATATCGTTATTTATAACCGAGATAGGCCTAAAATTTTGGGGTAAGTTATGATTTTTATTGGGTTTAGGGATCAGCGACATGTTAGCTAACAACATTTCCTCTGGGAAGCTATTGCCAAGCAAAATTGAGTTGAAAAGGTGTACCATTCTAGGGGCCAAGATCATGGAGTATTTTTTGTAATAAAGAGCTGAAAAGCCATCCGGGCCCGGGGCAGAACCCATTTTCAGTGACTTGAGGACCCCTAAGAGTTCTGGGACTGTGATAGGGGCATTGAGTACTTCAAGTTGTGAGGTGGAAAGTGTCGGGAGGGGGATGTCATGTAGCCAGGACAGGTCTTCAGGGGAGGGGAGAGTGTGGGGGGGCTCTAAGAGCTTGGTATAGAATTGCTCAAAGATTTTGAGAACCTCCTTGGGATGTGAAGACACAAAACCGTCTCTATTAGACAGCCGGTATAAATGAGGAGGGCGAATTGAGTTAGACAATCTCCTAGCAAACATAGTCGATGCTGAGTTATTGAATAACAAACAGCGGGCCTTGGTCCAACGTAGCGTCTTTTCTACCTTGGATGACAACAGGGAGTCTAGTTCCAGGCGTTTCTGGTCAATGGAACGCCTGGTAGAGTCCAAGTGTAACAAAGACGAATTTTTATATAGTTGATCCAGTTCATTGGTTAACTCTACTATTCTGAGTCTGTTGGATTTGTTACGGGCAGCAGAAATACTGATAAGTTTCCCTCTGATGATGGCTTTATGCGCCATCCAGAGAAGTGAGGGCTGCATATCTGGGCGAGCATTCAGAGAAAAATATTCTTCCAGAGACTGAGCCACTTGGGAATCCACCGCTGCGTCAGAGAGAATGGACTCATTCAATCTCCAAGAATGGGGCGTGGGGGCGAGCCTAATAAATCCTGTAGTGAAGGAGGTAACCTGATGGTCTGACCATACACAGGGGTGGATGGAGGCTGCTAAAGAGTTAGCAAGTATGATTGGGGAGGCGTATATGTAGTCTAATCTTGCATAACTGTTATGAGGGTGGGAGAAAAAGGTGTACTCTCTGCAGCCTATATTATGCGCCCTCCAGGTGAATAAAGATTATTTATTTGCAAAGTGCTATAACAAAAACAAAGAAAATGCTTTTTTTTTCAAAAAGAAAGCTCTATTTGTGTGGAAAATGTGTTGATAAAATATGTACCAGTATTGCATGCCTACGCAATTGTCATTCAAAGCGTGATGCCCCATACACACAATCTGAAATTCCATCAGAAAAAACTACAGGCGGTCACACAAAAGATCTCTGAACTTTTGACTGTCAAGAATGCTGTGATGTACAACACTACGACGAGCAAATTAAGTTCAATGCTTTCAAGCATGCCTTCGAATTGTTTCCAAGTATGCGTTATTTTTTGTGCATCCGAACTGCATACAGACTAACGCATTTTTGGATAGGAACTATTCCCGACCGAAAAATAGAGAACCTGCTCTCAATCTTTTGCTGGCGGGAATTCTGCCAGCAAAAGACCAATGGAGCATACACATGGTCGCATTTTCCGACAAAAAGCTCTCATCTGAGTTTTGCTGGTGGAATTTCCGATCGTGTGTACGCGGCATGAGAGCTGAATGAAAATTGGACTGGGCAGGGAGGGGGGAAAAGTGGCCAGTATTGAATTGGTTAATCCTTGTAGGATTATTGTCTTGCTAAAACAGTTGATCTTCTGCATGTTTTTGGACTGGCTGCTTCAACAATGAAATCATTACCATTAATTGAGCATGTTGTAGCACCCAAAAGGGCATCCATTGTGGGTGAAGAACGAAGGAGAATGTCTGTTTACGCATTCACTTTCGAGCATTGCAGTAAATACTAGACATGTGCACACTGAAATATTATGTTTCAGAATTTAATTTTTAGTCCAAAAAATAAATTTATTTAGTTACTCCCGAAATTAGTTTTTATTTGTTTCGTTAAAAAATGCATTAGTCTGAAAATCCAAAATAATTAAGGTCGAATCTGTCATTGAAGGCTTATGGTGTCTACCGAATGTTCTAAGAAGATTAGACGAAGCAGCTAAACTGTACGCTGCCGCAATCGTACATTTCCGGTCAAATGTTCTGTCTACAAGCTATAGTAGAATTCTAATGCTGTATGACACTAGTAATAATTATATTTATTAATTATTATTACTAGTCAACCAACATTAGAATTCTTCTATAGCCTATGGGCAGAGCATCTTCATGTCAAATCTTTTCTCTCTATGTCGAATAATCTAGGACTAATAGAGTTAGGTTAGGTACATTCGACCTTTTTTGCTATTGTCTCTATAATGTCAAATCTTTTCTCTCCGTGTCAAATCTTTTCTCTCTATGTAGAATAATCTTGAACTAATAGAGCTATGGTTAGGCACATTCGACCACAGGTTCGATGGACACAGATTGCTATTGTCAGCGTCATGTCGAATCTCCTATCTATAGCGAACTGTTGCAATGAAAACTAAAATAAAGCATTTGCTTATGTCGGATCTTTCGGTTTGTTAAAACGATAACGAAAATACCCGAAAATTCGGACGAAAATGCATTCGGACGAAAACGAATGCACATGTCTGGTAAATACGCGTCACCTAATACTAATGCCGCGTACACAAGACCGGTTTTCCCGTCGGAATAAACTCTGAAGGTTTTTCCAATGGAATTCCGCTGAAACTGTGGCGCGTACACATGATCACACCAAAGTCCAATCGTTAAGAATGCGGTGACGTGCAACACGTACGACGGGACTAGAAAAAGGAAGTTCAATAGCCAGTAGCCAATAGCTTCCGTCTCGTACTTGCTTCAGAGCATGCATTGTTTTTGGTCCGTCGGAACACCATACAGGCGATCAGTTTTCCCGATAGAAATTGGTTCCGTCGGAAATATTTAAAACATGTTCTATTTCTAGGGTCCGTCAGAATTTTAATAAAAAAAAGTCAGATGAGGTATACACACGATCGGAATATACGATGAAAAGCTTCCGCCTGACTTTTTTTGTCAGACATTGCGCTCGTGTGTACGCGGCATAAAGCATATGTCTGAGTGGGAGAACTATTGGATTTGGCCTCAGGGGAGCAATGGAGAATCATTTAATCAAACAGTAAATTTAAAATAAAATAAAATTATGGTGACCCACATGTAATAACTTTGCGCATTTAGCAGTCTAATGATTTATATTAGTCTTTGCTTGATACTATTTTCCTGAATTTGTGAGCTCTATATTAAGAACGGTTAGTGTCTGGCTTTAATAAATGAAGTGTAACACTGTTTACATGAAGAGATGTGTATCAATGACTCGGGCCATTACCATTGTAGTGTGTAGTGTGAGGATTATGGGAGAAAGCAGTGATCATCAGGTGCCTCTGTGTATTCCCTATGGCAGCCCACTGGGGAATGTGCCCATCACTATACTGAGATCTGTATCTACACAGATTGATTGACTCACAGCTCACACTGCATGGCAAATTGCAAATGAAAATATAAAGAGATCACAGCGGGCTACAGAACACAGCAGGCATTGCATTAATATCGTAGAGTTCCCAAGGGCTAACTGATTCATCAGACTTTGTATAGACAGCAGTGAGAGAATTGGGAAGCTGGCCTATTTTATTTCTTTCTAAGCAGATATTGCAATAACGGATAATATTTTAAGCTGGCTGGTCTGGCTTAAGTAAAGCCTCTGGCACATGCAAGAAGTGCACTTACCAATAGAATACATTTTCCAGTTACAAATGTAATAAGTTTGAGAGTAATATATTAACTAGTTACCAGCACAAAGTACAAATGGAGATAATCAAACTGCTATTTTATTTATACAAAATGCTTTCTTAAAGTGTAATGCCACGTACACACGATCGGATATTGCGACAACTACAGTGGGGATCGAAAGTTTGGGCAACCCAGGTAAAAATGTGTATTAATGTGCATAACAAAGCCAAGGAAAGATGGAAAAATCTCCAAATGGCATCAAATTACAGATTAGACATTCTTATAATATGTCAAAAAAAGTTAGATTTTATTTCCATCATTTACACTTTCAAAATTACAGAAAACAAATACTGCTAAAGTTTGGGCACCCTGCAGAATTTATAGCATGCACTGCCCCCTTTGCAAAGCTGAGACCTGCCAGTGTCATGGATTGTTCTCAATCATCGTCTGGGAAGACCAGGTGATGTCAATCTCAAAGGTTTTAAATGGCCAGACTCATCTGACCTTGCCCCAACAATCAGCACCATGGGTTCTTCTAAGCAGTTGTCTAGAAAACTGAAACTGAAAATAGTTGGCGCTCACAAAGCTGGATAAGGCTATAAGAAGATAGCAAAGCATTTTCAGATGTCAATATCCTCTGTTCGGAATGTAATTAAGAAATGGCATCATCAGGAACAGTGGAAGTTAAAGCAAGATCTGGAAGACCGAGAAAAATATCAGACAGAACAGCTTGCAGGATTGTGAGAAAAGCAATTCAAAACCCACGTTTGACTACACGATCCCTCCAGAAAGATCTGGCAGACACTGGAGTTGTGGTACACTATTCCACTATAAAAAGATACTTGTACAAATATGGTCTTCATGGAAGAGTCATCAGAAGAAAACCTCTTCTACGTCCTCACCACAAAAATCAGCGTTTGAACTTTGCAAATGAACATATAGACAAGCCTGAGGCATTTTGGAAACAAGTTCTGTGGACCGATGAGGTTAAAATAGAACTTTTGGCCGGAATGAGCAAAGGTACGTTTGGAGAAGAAAGGGCACAGAATTTAATGAAAAGAACCTCTGTCCAACTGTTAAGCATGGGGGTGGATCAATCATGCTTTGGGGTTGTATTGCAGCCAGTGGCACAGGGAACATTTCACGAGTAGAAGGAAAAATTGATTCAATAAAATTTCAGCAAATTTTGGATGGTAACTTGATGCCATCTGTGAAAAAGCTGAAGTTAAAGGATGGCTTCTACAAATGGATAATGATCCTAAACACACCTCAAAATCCAAGTGGGATTGCATCAAGAGGCATAAACTGAAGGTTTTGCCATGGCCTTCACAATCTCCTGACCTCAACATTATTGAAAATCTATGGATAGACCTTAAAAGAGCAGTGCATGACAGACAGGCCAGAAATCTCAAAGAACTGGAACACTTTTGTAAGGAAGAATGGGCAAAGATACCTCAAACAAGAAAGACTCTTGGCTGGCTACAAAAAGCGTTTTCAAGCTGTGATACTTGCCAAAGGGGACAGTACAAGATATTAACTCTGCAGGGTGCCCAAACTTTTGTAGGACGCCATTTTTTTGTTTTCTGTAATTTTGAAAGTGTAAATGATGGAAATAAAATCTAACTTTTTTTTTTAGATATTATAAGAATGTCTAATCTGTAATTTGATGCCATTTGGAGATTTTTCCATCTTTCCTTGGCTTCGTTATGCACATTAATACACATTTTTACTTGGGGTGCCCAAACTTTCGATCCCCACTGTAAATCCCATGTTTTTTTTCCCGATGGATGTTGGCTCACACTGGTCTTGCATACACACGGTCACACAAAGTTGGTCGGAAATTCCGAACGTCAAGAATGCAGTGACGTACAACACGTACGATGAACCGAGAAAAATTAAGTTCAATAGCCGGTGCTGCTCTTCTGATTGATTCTGAGCATGCGTGTCACTTTGTGTCAAAACAAAAAATAGAAAATTACTAATCCAAAAGAAAAGAAAAAAACTATTCCCCCATACCACTAAAGCTGCAGCTACCAAGATGTGATACACATCCAAAATATCAATAAACGTAAAAATGTGTGGCTGTGCTACCTAAATACTCCCATCCCACTAAATTTGAACAACTGGTGTTATCACAACCTACAGACCTTCACCATGATACATAAATTAGGTAAAAAATAAGTGAATGCTTTCCCAATTAATTCATCAACATATGAAAAGAATAATAAATAAATAAATAAATATTACAAAAATTCATAAAAAATGGTAATCAATGACAGTGAACAATGAAGGTGAAAAAATTAATAAATAGTGAATAAATAAATATTGCACAAATTAATAAATAAATAGTGAATACATAAATATTGTACAAATTAATAAATAATTAGTGAATAAATAAATATTGTACAAATTATTAAATATGTGCCAGTAAACAATGAAGGTGAAAGAATAAATAAATAAATAAATAGTCTAAAAAATGAGAACACCTATACATAAAAAATGTGGAGCAGTAACCCGCAGCCCAAAGTGAGACAGTCCAAACAAAAATCCTTTCAGCGAGAGGAATAACTCCTTCGAATGATGTTAGTCAAACGTACAATCCTCCTTCACCAACAAAATGTGCTGATCACCGAAAAAAATGCACGCTTACCAGAGGGAAGCGTGTAAATGCTCACTAAGTATACAATGTGGTCTGCCAGATGGATCGCATAATCCCCACCAATTCTGACTGGAACCTCTCCCGGGAAATTCACATGTAGGCAGGTGGTAACTCGGATGGTAACTCATGAAACATAAATGGAGAAGCCTCCCATAGTGTAAAACAGGCAAGCAACTTTATTCAAATTAAAAGCAGATTATACTTACAAAGAAAAGTCAAAATACAGCATATATGCCGGCCGGCAAGCGAGCGCAAGTTCGCTCTGAATTTTTTTTCCTGGTCCTCGATCACACGGGATGCCTGGGGATGACGTCACTTCTGGCAGGCGGTGTGTTTGCGACCCGTTTCCTTTCTGAAGAAGGAGCGCATTCTGAAGAAGGAGCGCATGCTCCGCAAACGCGTTGTCTGCGTACTGACATACCATCCGACCAGAAGTGACATCATCCACTGGCATCCCATGTGATTGAGGACCAGGAAACACAGGCATCCACTGGCGCAACCCACTCCACTTCATCCATGCTCTGCCTCTGATGGAGTCCCTCCTGGATGACTGTCCTTCCATTTCTGAATTGCCTATTTTGAACATACTCTTGTGAGTATATATGCATACTTTGCCTAAATAAATCATTCTAATGCACTGCACTTAGAGTGGTGCTTTGTGCTTTTTTTGCCCAGCCTCCTCAGTGTATTGCTTCAAATCTCCACAGGGCTGCCTTCAAGTGCCACATCACAGACTTTATGGACTATCTATAGTAATTTATTTTGCAATTATTTTTTCCTCATTGCCTTTTGTATACCAAGGTGTGTAATAGTCAGGTGGATCCCCACCAAGGTACATGCAAGCGCCAGCTTCTTTTCTTACTTCATACTACACTGGCTGTCCTATCAGTATGCATAACCCCTGACACTCTGTCTGGAAAGTGCTGATTGGCCCTGTGCTGAACATATGCACTCTCCCAAGAAAAAAAAAACCTCTCTAGCACACCAAAGTGAGCATGTGCAGCCTGACTCCAGTAACTGTCTTATCCATACATGTTTTGAAAACAGTGGAAGAAAAGGCGGAAGAAAAGGAGGATCTGTGTTTACACAATGCAGAGGATTAACCCCTTAGGTTGGTGCTGTATCTGAGCGCTAGCTCCTTCCTTCCCAACCCTTTTCTTTTTTCCTTTCCTTTATTTTAATACGAAAACAAAATCTGTGCTGTGCTAAAATAAAATATCAAAGACAGCTGACACAAAGGCTGTATAACAAACCTCAAAAGCATAGAAATGTAAAAAGTGTAGCGCCAAAAATAGTTTAAACCATATGTACAGTAAACAATCATAGGTAAAATTATTCATACAACATATGTATGCAGAGCACTCATATATGTAAACAATACATCCAGCACTGATATGCAAAAATTCACAATAAAAGTGACACGATAATTAAAGTGTCCAAGGGGGTTATTTACGAAAGGCAAATCCACTTTGTACTGCAAGTGCACTTGAAAGTGCACTTAAAATGCACTTGGAAGTGCAGTCGCTTTAAATCTAAGGGGTAGATCTGCTGATTTTATCATCCAATCATGTGCAAGCTAAAATGCTGTTTTTTTTATCTTCCTTGCATTTCCCCCTCGGATCTACAGCGACTTTACTGCCAAGTGCACTTGCAGTGCAAAGTGGATTTTCCTTTCGTAAATAACCCCCAAGTGTTGAATCCAAAAGTGCAAATAGTCCAAAATAAATGAAGATTCAAAACATGATCCAAATGCAAAAGGATGCCACCAATCCGGTAAACTACTGAAAGATTTGGGGGGAATAGTGTCCAAGTGAATAACCGCAACCAGCAAGTAGATTGCAAACTCACTGGAACACACAGCAGCAAATACACGTTATGTGATAGATGGAAATCCCTCTCTAAAGATGGACGATTTTCAGACGGCGGAAGAGGTTAGCTTTTTTATCTCCAGCCTGACCCTGCTCAGATTGGCCGGTGTGGGTATCATGCTGCGATATTTCCAGAGGGATTTCCATCTATCACATAAGGTGTATTTGCTGCTGTGTGTTCCGGTGAGTTTGCAATTCACTTGCTGGTGGCGGTTATTCGCTTGGACACTATTCTCAACAAATCTTTCATAGTTTACCGGATTGGTGGCATCACTTTGCATTTGGATCATGATTTAAAACTTAATTTATTATGAACTATTTGCACTTTTAGATTCAACACTTGGACACTTTAATTATCTTGTGACTTTTATTCAGAATTTTTGCATATCAATGCTGGATGTATTGTTTATATATATGGGGCACTCTGCATACATATGTTGTATGAATACATTTACTTATGATCATTTACATTTAGTTTAAACTTTTTGTTGCCCCTTTCCTTTCCATTCCTTTATTTTCCTTTCCTTTTTCCTTCCCTGTCCCTTTCCTTTTTTCCTTCTCTTCCCCTTCCTTTTTCCTTTCCTTTCCTTCCCTTTTACATTTTCCTTCCCTGTCCTCTTTCCTCCCCTTTTTCTTTCATTTTTCCTTCCCTGTCCCTTTCCTTTTTCCTTCTATTCCCTTTCATTTCCCCTTTATTGTCCTTCCCTTTCCTTTTTCATTTCCTTTCCTTTTACTGTTTCCTTCCCTGTCCTTTTTCCTTCCCTTTCCCTTTCATTTTTCCTTCCCTTTCTCTTTCATTTTTCCTTCTCTGCCCCTTTCCCTTTTCCTTCTCTTCCCGTTCCTTTTCCCTTTCTTATCCCTCCCTTTCCTTTTCCCTTTCTTGTCCCTCCCTTTCCTCTTTCCTTTCCTTTCCTTTCCTTTCGGAACATGATGTGAAAGGAGAATGTGATCTCAAGAATGGCGGGGGGGGTTGTTTACTGTGTCATTTGTGTGTGTGTGGGGGGCGGGCTGTGATATAAAGGACAGGGGACTGTGATGTAAAGGGGGGACTGTAATGTAAAGTAGGGGGGCTGTGATGTGACGGGGACAATCATGCATAGGGGGAACTGTCATGTAAACGTTTGACTGTGATTTGGGTGGATGTAATGTGAAGGTGGGCCTGGGATGTGGGGGGGGGGGTGTGATTTGAAGTGGGTCTGTGATGTAATAGGGGAAGGCTGAGGACACTGATGTAAAGGGGGGTCTGTGATGTGAAGGCAGGGGGGCTGAGGGCACTGATGTAAAGGGGGGTCTGTGATGTGAAGGCAGGGGGGCTAAGGAAACTGATATAAAGTGGTGGCTGTGATGTAAAGGGGAGGACTTGTGATGTGTAGGGGGGTCTATGATGTGAACGGGGGACTTTTATGTGAAGGGGACCTGAGGACAATGATGTAAGGGGGAATGTGATGTGATGCAGAGTCATCGGACAAACATTAAATTCAGATAATTTTAATTCAATACCTCTGATATAGACTAACAGCGGTACGATCTGTGGAATAATGTGTTCTCTAAGCTTTTAATGGCTTAGAGTGACTACAGACCATCTTTTTCCTGTCCCCATTGGTTTGGTGTCACTTCAACAGGAAGAGCCCTGTGTTTGATTTATGCACTGATTGTGTTCAAGCATATTTATTATTGTTTTTCACACATATCTTGTTTTCTATATATACATACTGCATTCAGGCACATGTATTGTTTTACTTTATTGCATACATGAGCGCTACACTGTTTCACTGATCATGTGATATAAACAGAGCCGGTAAAAAAAAAAGCTGATCGCCGGCGGCTGTGAGAGGGACATCGGTCTCGATCAAGGAGAGCTGCCGCCAGCTCATCTGTGCCCACCTGTGCCACCTGCCAGTGCCACCTAGCAGTACACAACAGTGCCGCCTACCAGTTCCCACCAGCGCCACCTACCAGTGCCCACAGTGCCACCCATCAGTGCACACAGTGCCACCCACCAGTGCCCATAATCAACAGTGCTGCCCATCAGTGTGTCTCTTACCAGTGCCCATCAGTGTCACCTACCAGTGCCCATCAGGACCAACCATAAGTGCCACCTATCAGTGCCCATCAGTGCCATATATCAGTGGCACATATCAGTAACACCTATCAGTGCCACCCATCAGTGCCATCTTATCAGTGGCCGTCAGTGCCATCTTATCAGTGGCCATCAGTGCTGCCTTATCTGTGCCTATCAGTGCCCACCAGTGCAGCCTATTAGTGTCCGCCAATGCAGCCTATTAGTGCCCACCAGTGCTGCCTCATCAGTGCATATCAATGAAGGAGAAAAATTACCTGTTTGATAAATTTTTATAACAAACTATGAACCATGATTTTTTTTTTTCAAAAATGTCCATATTTTTGTTTAGCAAAAAATAAAAATCCCAGCTGTGATTAAATACCACCAAAAGAAAGCTCTATTTGTGTGAAAAAAAAATGATAAAAAATGAGATTTGAGTACAGTGTAGTATGGCCGCGCAATCGTCATTCAAAGTGCGTCAGCGCTGAAAGCTGAAAATTGGTCTGGGCAGGGGGGGGATTTAGGTACCCAGAAAGAAAGTGGTTAATATCTATTTAAAGCCATATAAAGGCATTTATCAATATTGAGCTAACGAAACTAAAGTTGAAAATGTCTCAGTTCTGGCTTCAGACCAGCAGAAATCATAGCAGTTATGCATTGCATTTATGGATTTAACTGCAACAATTAGTGGGCGATTATGGCTCTCAGCCTAGCCAAGCGTATATCAGTAGCATCAAACTGTTATTCTTTTGTTGTAATTATGACAATTGGAACATAATCAGCTTTCCTCTATTATCATGTTGTGAATAATTCTCTGCTGGTGGATTAGACTCATTATGAGGTGATTGCAGTTCCCCTTCATGCAATAAGTATAAATTATTCATATCCCAAATTATACACTAAAGTGGCCTCTAGGTGAAAAAAATAAATAATAAAATATGGGGAACCAAAAGCCTTTAAATTTTTATAATTAAGGTAATCCAATTCCCAATAGATAGGACAGGTCCCTGCATCCAATAATCATTTATGAATTTTATAAAGAGGAAATAGATGGTAACCAGGTATAACCAGTACATGGGATTTCCTTACACAATTCACTTTTATTAATTCATTTCAATCATTTTTTTTAAGGTCCAAAAAAAAAGTTATAATCATGGTAAACCCTCCCATTGATCACTTCCTGCACAGCAACGTACTGGAACGTCGATGGACTTTCGGTAGTTATAACAGGATGATGCCTACAGCTGCAAGCTTCATCCCAGTACTGTTTTATTTAGAGCCAGTGTTCTACCAAAACAGCCAACTCTCCAACCAAGTCACTTCCGGTGACTCTCCAGCAGTAGTAACAGGAGATTTTGACGAGCTACCTGTTTTCACAGAACACAACGCATACACTACAGTACACGATATCATGAGTTAGAAAAGTTAGACCACCATGGAAAAAATCTATATTATGTTGCCAACATCCCTTAAATTAGCGCCAAAAATAAGAGGGTACTCCCTGGTACTATGGAACTTTTAACAGCTTGCCGACCGCTGTCGGCATATATACATCAGCAGAATGGCACGGCTGGGCAAAGTAACGTACCCATACATTACTTTGAAATTCCTGTTGTGCACGCGCACCTGCTGCAAGCTCCGTGGCCGTGCCCGCGGGACCCGCGGACTCGATTGCTGCGGGGATACTCACGATCGTGTCACGGAGCTCAAGAACAGGGAGATGCCGATGTAAACAGCATCTCCCCATTCTGCCTAATGACAGGACGCTGATCGTCTGCTCTCTGTCCCCGGGAGCAACGTCATACACAGCCCATCCCCCAGACAGTTAGAAACACTCCCCTAGGACACACTTAACCCCTCCCCGCCCGCTAGTGGTTAACCCCTTCACTGCCAGTGACATTTTTACAGTAATCAATGCAATTTTATAGCATTGATCACTGTATTAATGCCAATGGTCCTAAAAATGTGTCAAAATTGTTCGATGTGTCTGCCATAATGTCACAGTCACAATAAAAATCGCTGATCGCCGCCATTACTAGTAACAAAAAAAATATTAATAAAAAGGCCATAAAACTATCCGCTATTTTGTAGACGCTGTAACTTTTGCGCAAACCAATCAATAAATGCTTATTGCGATTTTTTTTTACCAAAAATATGTAGAAGAATATGTATTGGATTAAACTGAAGAAAAAAAATATTTTTATATATTTTTGGGGGAAATTTATTATAGCAAAAAGTAAAAAAGAATGCAATTTTTTTCAAAATTGTCGCTATTTTTTTGTTTATAGCGCAAAAAATAAAAACCACAGGAGTGATCAAATACCACCAAAAGAATGCTCTAGTTGAGGGGAAAAAAAGGACGCCAATTTTGTTTGGGAGCCACGCCGCACGACCGTGCAATTGTCAGTTAAAGCGACGCAGTGCCGAATCGCAAAAAGTGCTCTGGTCAGGAAGGGGATAAATCCTTCCGGGGCTGGTTAAGGCAGACTCAAATGTAATTTTGATATCTTAAAAAAGTACAACGTTTATTTTTACTTAATAAACATATTGATGCATACATCACCATCAATTTACATAAAACAACAAGTTTGGACATGGGCTCATGAAGAGCTGGTTACTGATGTGGTTGTCTCTTCTCGTTATCCACCCGTTAATAACCAACAACATGGCCTCCTCCAAGGTGGCAACAACTTTTTTCCTCCTTATCGGGTGTTCTGTCAAAACAGCCAACTGGTCGAAATCTCCAATTACAGCTGCCGGAGAGTCACTGGAAGTGACCGGGTTGGAGATTTTGGCAAGTTGGCTGTTTTGGCAGAACACCGGAGGTCAGCTCTCTTAGTAATAGCAACTGGAAGGGTTTACCAGCCTAACGGTTGCTATTACAAGCAGCGGGGAAGGGGACATTTCCACCCCCTCCCGCTGCTTTCCCTGGCCCTCTCGGGCCCTTCCGTCCCACTGGGAGACCCGAGTGACCAACCGGCATGTCCGCCAGCTGGCCGGACATCTGAACAAAGCCAGAATCAGCTTTGATTGGCTGTTCGTTTTAGTAAACCAGACGTATTGACTTGACATCATATCTGGTTTACTCAGAAACTATTGAAGACAGTTTTTGAAAATCTAAAGTATTCAGGAACAACTATCTTGGCGTTTTAAATGCTTTTAAGTGCAGAAATGGAAGTCACCAATGTAAACACCACTATTTCAGTGATCTGCACTTGCTTCCAGGTCCTGCACTGAGTGAACAGTCTGATGCATTGTGAATACAGGAATTTGACTGCTCAGCATTGGCACCATTCAGGGAATGCTTTGCACTCTTTTATTAGACAAGGTGGAAAGTCAGGCAGACATTGTTGGGAACATGTGTTGAGTGGTAGAGTACCAGGGTAACAAGCACCGTTGCCTCAACCATTTTGTCTGGGTTGGTGTTAAAGTGGTTCTGCACCTAAAAAAAAATATTAAAAGCCAGCAGCTACTAATATTGCAGATGCTGACTTTTAATAAAATCACACTTACCTGTCCCAGGGTCCAGCAATGTCGGCGGCAAATGACGAGCGATCGCTCGTCTCGCTGCTGCCCCCCCGCCATCCTCTGTCAGGGAATCGGGAAAGAAGCATTGTGGCTTCACTGCCCGGTTCTCTACTGCGCATGCTTGAGTCGCGCTGCGCATCTCTTCTGGTCCACTGCTGTGTTCTGGGAACTGTGTGTTTCCCAGAACACAACGGGGGGGGGGGGGGGCTGGGCATCTGCGGGGGTCTGCCCAGAAGTGGGTGCAGTTACCTGGATTATCCAGGTAACTGCACCCCCCTCCCCCCTGAAAGGTGCCGATTGTGGCACCGGAGGGGGGGAGGGATCAGATTAGCGGAACTTCCCCTTTAGGGTGAAGAACCGCTTTAACAAGAAACATCATGGATTCAAAGCTTGCTCTCTAGAGGATAGAGCAACGATGGAGAAGAGGGGTTGCTGAGGAAACTATATCACAGCTAGCCAGTATGATAACCTGTATAACTATACAGTGCCTATAATGCCGCATACAAATTACCAGACTTTCCGGCAGACTAGGTCCGACGGAATCATTCCATCGGATAGTCCGAACATGTGTGGCATAGTCCAATAATTTTTCGTTATAAAAATCCAATGGACCTAGAAAAAGAACATGTTTCAAATCTGTCCAATGGACTCAATTCCTATCGGGAAAACTGTTAGTCTGTATGCTGGTCCGATGGACCAAATACAACACAAGGGCAGCTATTGGCTACTGGCTATTAAACTTCCTTTTTTAGTCCCGTCTTAAGCAATCATGTTCAAAATGAACGGACTTTCGAATGGACTTTAGTCCGTTTATGTGTGGGCAAGTCCGTTCGTTCGGAAGTCCATCGTAACTCCGTTGAAAGTCCGAAAGACCATCGGACATTTGCTGCCGGAATGTCCAGTCATGTGTACGTGGCATTAAAGTAACTTAATAACATTAGGGGGCACCATCATCCAAAAATATATAAGACGAAAAAAAGAAGAAAAATGATTTTAACCATAGTAAGGCTCTTACTGACGGCAATAATTTCCCAGATCATGTTACATAGCATCCAACATTAGACTATAGCTTCCAAGTAGGAATAGAGATGGGAAACGAGATGTGGTAGACCCTCTACATCAGTCGAGTGAGCCTGTAGATTCTCTATAACAAGATACAAATAAAGATACAGATAAAGATTGACAAAAAAAGCTAAATAAAAAAAATTGTACAGGCATACCCCACTTTTAAGTACACAATGGGGTTTATTTACTAAAACTAGAAAGTGCAAAATCAGGCTCACTTCTGCATAGAAACCAATGAGTTTCCAGGTTTTATTACCAAAGCCTAATTGAACAAGCTGGGGTTAGACGCCCATTGGTTTATATGCAGAAGTGAGCCAGATTTTCCACTTTCCAGCTTTAATAAATAAACCCCAAAGTGTACTTAAAAGTGGGGTATGCCTACTCATGTTACAAACAATATAATACACTATAGAAACTTCAGTGGTGGATGGCATCAACTTGCCACAACAGTGAACAAAAAAACGGGAACCCATTAATTAGAGCATCCACAAATCTACCCCAGGGTGGACATTGGAGGCATAGACAGGGCAACCAACTCGCAAATACAGGGCTAAAACAGAGGAAACGAGGGAGAAAAAATAGTATACTCAAAACAGATTTCAAATGCAACAAAAAAAAAATGTATATATAGATATATAATCAGGGGAGAGTGTATACAGTATATAAGGAAACACTCTCAAACATAATGATATATGCATACATAAAACATTACTAGATGATTTAATGGTAGAATACCCACCTTAATAGCAAAAATCTAAAATGTATGTCGAAGGAGGAAGCTAGCCAGCCAGGGTGACCGGTGTCCTCATAGGAAAGTGCTGTCATAACAACAGTAGCAAGTAGCATTTCTTGATGAATTAAACGTGATATGACTTTTATATTCTTAAAACTTCTATATGTTTGGACTTTATTACATATAGATTAGTCAATCAAAGGAGATCAGATAGGAGATATCTGAGGCTACCAAAGGGCTCATAGAGTCTATAAAGTCCTAAATGCCATATACCAGGTTGAAGCTCTCACCAGCTGAACAGAGACTTACTGGGCTTTATTCACAAAAAATAACTTGCATGCAATATTTAGATGTCTGGATACCTTTTGCCTAAATATTGCATGCAATCCTGTAACTGTCAACCGCTTTGTGGTATTTACCGCAAAGTTATTATTATTATTATAATAATACAAGATTTATATATTTAGCATGAACAGTTTCCTGAAAATACACAGTAAACACTGCATGGAAAGGTGTTAAATTCCATTCACAGAAGGAAATAAATAATTCAAATTTTGTGTGACGGAAATTCAGATGGAAAATGTCCGATGGAGCCTACACACGGTCAGAATTTCCGACAAAAAGCTCCCTTCGAACATTTTCCGTCGGAAAATCCAACCGTGTATACGCGGTATAACTGTGCTTCCTACACTTTCTTCTCATCATTATTCCAGGCCTTGCAACTATATATCTTCTTGGATGTATTTTGTCTTTGGTTGGATATCCACTGGCTTCACTAAACTTATCTACGTTATTGTATTCATAATGTCTTCTTAATCTGACCATACATGGATCGAAAATTCAGCTGGTTCAGGAGGGACCAGACAAATTTCATTCCATACGTGGGCTAGTTGGTTGGTACACAAGTTGATCAGTTGATCTATCGACTGACCTTTATACAACCAGCCTGTCATATTTTTCCCCAATGATCAGTGATGCCAATGTCTCCTGCTGCTGTTCGAGTCCCTGCGGGAAGAAAGGGGAGAAGAGATGCAGCCATGCACAGCCCTGAATCTCTTCTCCCCTCACTAATCCCTTCACACAGGTAATGGATAAGACAGAGCAATATAAAAGATTGTTTACCTTAATGTAAGGCATGCATTAAGGTAAAAAAATAATGTAGTATCACTTTAAGTGGCAATGCACTAAAACACTGTAGTTTGTGGTCTTTAAAGTAGCATCATTGTGTACATGAAAAAAAATGTTTTTATAAAACAAGATTAGTTAAAGTATAACTAAAGATAAAATTGATTTTTTTTCGTTTTGGACAGAGTGGAAAGGGATTAGAGTCCCTGCCAGCTTGTATTGCTGCCTGTAACCCCCCCCCCCCCCCCTCGTTAAGGAGATTCCTTTAATTTTCAGAGATTTCTTCTCACTTCCTGTTTGGCTACGGGACAGGAAGTGAAGAGAAATACCTGCAATGGGACAGATATGGCAGAACAAAATCTCACAGGGGTTATAACCCTTCCTTACTCTATCCTCTATCTATGAAAAAACATACTCTTTTATATTCTTTTTTAAAGCATTTGTGCGAGTAACCCCGTGTTAATAACCGTGTTCTCAAAAGGTCAGCTTCCTTTTTAAAAATTGAGTCATCCGTACAGTTTCGTCTGGTGCGTAGGTATTGACTATATGGAATGGATTGGATCAGGGAGGTGGGGTGGAAGCTGCTTGCATGAAGGATGAAGTTGCCAGCAGTGGGTTTCCTATATAGTCCAGTGGTGAGTGTACCTTTTAGGTCTTTGGTAATTGAGACACCAAGGAAGGCGATACTATCCTTGTCCCAATTCATGGTAAAAGAAAGGTCAAAATTATTGGAGTTGATCTGCTCCAAAAATTCTGGTAGTAGATCAGTTGGGCCAGTCCAAACCAGGAAGACGTCATCGATGTAGCGAAACCACATCAAGACGTTCTCCATGTATGGGGCCAGTGAGGATGACTGTTGTAGCATTTTCCCCCATGTACAGGTTGGCATAGGAGGGGGCACACGAGGTCCCCATAGCCACCCCCTTGAAGGTGAAGAAATTGTGGGAAACGATAAACTTTAAAGATGCCAAAATGAAGTTATTGGTCTTATGGTCTAATTGACGATTCCGAGATAATACATGCTTAATACATGCCATGCCTTTGTCATGTGGAATCAAGCTGTACAGGGCCTCGATGTCTATAGCCACTAGTACAGACTTGGGAGGCACCCGTAACCCATCAAGATTTTTGCTTAATTTTTCCGCCAGAGAACCATTGCCTGAGTTCATCGGTCTACCACTGGGTTGTGTCATACTTTTGTGCAGTTTTGGTAGGGCATAGAAGGTGGGACTGCGTGGGTATTGAGTTCTGATATAGTCCCATTCTGCTTTATTTAAAATATTGGTACTGTATGCGTTGTCAATCAAGGTATAAAAATCATGTATAAGGCGTTCAGTATGTAAAGCTGAAATTTGGTAACCAAACCAAATGGTAAGGGAAGAGGCTTTTGTCAGATAGCTACTCCAGATAAAATTCCACAGCTGGGTGTGGTGTCTCTGTTGATTCTAAACATGTTCTGAAACTATAGAGTCTTGGAAAGATCACTGTGAATCACATTAATAATAAAGTCTATCATTTTCAGGGCTTAAATTTCCACATCACTATTAGCAAAAGTTTGTAGGCATAGGGCACACACCCTGCCACGCCCCCTTGAATGAGAATTTATATATATATATATATATATATATATATATATATATATATATATATATACATATATACATATATATATATATATATATATATATATATATATATATATATATATATATATATATATATATTATTTAAACCCACAAATGTTTTTCTAACAATAATATTTCTTTATACTGGTTTTTAACATTAACAAATGCAGCAATTTATTTTGAAAGATAAAAACGAGCACTTTGCATACAACTATATAGATCACAATGAGGGGCGAATGAGAGTAACAGGCCCTCAAATCAGGGACAGTTGTGAGCTATGCTAGTGCCCTGCCAGTGTCAATCAGCGCTCATCAGTGCCTCCTCATCAGTGTCACCTATCAGTGCCTACCAGTGTCCATCAATGCCACCTATTAATGCCCATCAGTGCTTTCTATCAATGGTTCCTATCAGTTCCACCTCTCAGTGCCCTTTAGTGCTGCCTATCAGTGCTCATCAGTGCCGCCTATCAGTGCCCATCAGTATCGTCTTATCAATGCCGCCACATCAGTGCAGCCTATCAGTGCCCATCAGTGCAGCCTCATCAGCGCACATCAGTGAGGAAGAAAAATTACTTGTTTGTAAATAATTTTAACAACATATGAATTTTTTTTTTTTTTTCAAAATTTGTGGTCTTTTTTCATTTATTTAGCAAAAAAATTAAAACCCCAGTGGTGACTAAATACTACGAAAAGAAAGCTTTATTTGTGTAAAAAAAAAATGATAAGAATTTCAAATGGTTACAGTGTTGCATGACCACGCAATTGTCATTCAAAGTGTGAGAGCACGCAAAATTGGTGAAAATTGGCCTGGACAAGAAGGGGTAAAATTGCCCAGTGGGTAAGTGGTTAACAGACCAAGCTGGCCAGCAAAAGTGGTAGTTAGAGGGTTGACACAACCCATTTAAACTTCATAGGGATGCTCCAGTTTCCTCTGACACTCCAAAGAAATGCTGGTAGGTTTATTGGTTTCTGCCTAAATTGACCCTAGTATATGTGTGTAGGCAGGGCTTTTTTTCTCAGAGAATAGGTGCAGGAACTCTCCCCCTTCTAAGTCACCCCTTGTCTCCACCCCCTACCCACCTCCAAGCAGCGCCCCTTGGTTTCACCCCCTACCCACCTCTGAGCACCGACCTTTGGTTCCATCCCCTACCCACCTCTGAGCATCGATCCTTGGTTCCACCCCCTGCCCCTTTTAGAGAATACAGAACCATTCTGTGGTGCTAAGTAATTTGTACAGAATTTGTTAGCAAAATAGATCCCCTGCAGCCAGCAACAATAGATACCCCAGAAACAATAGTTCCCTTGCACAACAATGCCCCCCCGCAACAAAAATCCACCCCAGCAACAACAAGACCCCCAGCAGCAACAACAGATTTCCCAGCAGCCAGCAACAATAGACATCTCTCTCTCAACAATAGATTCTGCTCAGCAACAACGGACTCCCCCAGGAATATAAAACACCCTCCCAGCAACAATAGATCCTCCACCACCAGCAACAATAGACCCCCGCTCAAAAGTAGAACCCCACCAGCATAGTCGCTATAGACTATAGATCCCCCCCAATGGCAATCCTCAATAGAACATCCCCAGCACCCCTTGCCATTACATAAATTTAGTGCTGGAGGTGCCGGAACTGCGTTCCCCCACGTTCCCCCTGGAAAAAAAGCCCTGTGTGTAGGAATGTGAGTTTGGGGACCTTGAGGGTAGGGACTGATGTGAATGTATAATATACATATATATGTAAAGCGCTGTATACATTGATGGCACTATATCAATACCTAACCTGTAATAAACAAATACATTTATTTTGGGGTTTAAAGCAGAACTGTACTTATCTGTTCTCCAGTGCTGCGATTTCCTGTAGCCCCATTCCAGCTGCTGACATCTTCACCCCGGTGGCTTCTTAGTATTGGTCCCTGGCTATTTCTATTGGAAAACCCAGCATATTATAATAACTGCACCCCACTTTAATTTATGAAGGCCGCCTAGAAACATGCAAACAGTTCTGGGCCTTTATATTGAAAAACCTAACATTCTCTACAACATAAGTGTCATAAATCATAACTACACCCTGTGACAAATGTCCTAGAAAACAGGTCTATGAACTTGATAATATCCCAAAAACATTTAAATACAACTGACCAAAAAACAAGCATGCTTGCCCTTTAAGTCTTTTCTGACTTCCAATACACTTACGGTAAATGAAACTGAATCTTGAATAAAACATATCTCTTGATTTCGACTTCTTATCCTGCTCAGAAATAATCAGCTTAATTGAAGCAAGTTACGGTAAGTGCAGGGTAGGGTAGGGTGACTAACGTTAAATGTGATTGGATTCTTGTTCTTATTTAATCCTGAATTTGGGTCCATCTGTGGCCCCCAGGACGCTGTCCATTCATGAAGTGCATCATCTATCTCCATGATCAGTCTTTGGGAAATGAATGTTAAAATTGTTCTTGATTTTTCTTTGTTGCCAGGACCCTCAAAATGATTGTCTAACCATTATTCTTTCATTGTCCTCATGCATGAAATCAGCCTGCCATTCAGCTGTATCTATCCCATCATTAATTCACTTCCTCGGGATGTGACTCTTCTGAAGTGTCAGCTATTGAAAAGACTTTGGCCTTTTTTTATGTTATATTCCCATTAATCTACTGGGTGATAGAATGCCCTCTTCTTTGCAGCAGCAAGAAAATGGGAAATACCTAGAGGCGTTCATTCTTACTGTATGTTATTTGAATAGATGTTTATTTTATCCTCTTGTTTCATCTATTATTTGGTGGAATTGACTGATGGATAAGGGCAATCTTTTCAAATGGAGGAGAAGCGGTTCAACCTTTACATATAGAAACGGTTCTTTACTGTAAAAGTTGTGAAAATATGGAATAGTCTTCCATGGGGAGCTGCCTGTAGCTTACATGGTAGAACATTTCAAAAGAATATAAATGGCTACTAATATTTAAAAGATATAGCATAGGAGAGTGGTGATGGAATTCAGCAAATGCCTTTATCTCGTCTTAATATCAGACTTTATAAAGATTTTTTCTTCATCTTCATCATCTTTATGTTGCGGATGCAACATTTTTTGAGGGAGTGGTGGGTTGAGTGGAACGCGGTGAATATATTTTATCATACCTTTGTAACTATTTAATATACTGAGTCTCATATGACCTCTAACATATTAATGTCACTTCTGAAGTCATCTTGAATGTTTTTAAATAAAAATATCTGGTGATCCCACTATGATGATCCTTGTTTGGGCTAGTGATGAGCTAGACACACTTGGGTTGGGTATAAGCAGGGTTTGGCAAACACTTTAATTGCTGGATCTGAACCCCATTGAAGTCACTGGGAGCCAAATGAAATTGCTATGGCTATGACTAAGGCTACATGCCAAAACGCGTAAGCCCTGTATTATTTTGTACCATACCTGGATTAATAAATGTATTTATTGCGGGAAATCGAGCTGCTGGCTTTCCTTTATTTACAATGGGAGCCAAATGTTTAAAGTTAGTTCTGCCCTTTTTCTAGGCTAATAAGCAATGGATTGTCAAGCAACTTACATGGGGTAATGGGAAGGGGGGCTCTGAGCACAGCCCTGGGGGACAAATACTATGGATGGATGTACATCACAGGAGTTTCTTTTTATTAAAAGATTTGTCAAAAACGCTGTGTTTTGTGTACTGTTTACATGTTCTTGTTAATGAGTAGAAGTACTAGTATCCCTTATTCATTCACATAGAGCATGTGACAAATTCAGTTTCATCGCAGGCTGCATCAGCAGTATGGTTCCCCCTCAAAAGGCCGGTTGTATCTGGGGTACACTACATACAGACTGCAGAGTTCAGGAGTGCATTACATACAGAGTGCAGTGTTCAGGAGTGCATTACATACAGAGTGCAGAGTTCAGGAGTGCATTACATTCAGAGTGCAGAGTTCAGGAGTGCATTACATGCAGAGGGCAGAGTTCAGGAGTGCATTACATACAGAGTGCAGTGTTCAGGAGTGCATTACATACAGAGTGCAGAGTTCAGGAGTGCGCTACGTACAGAGTGCAGGGTCCAGGGTTGCGCTATGTACAGAGTGCAGGTTAATACTGCGTTGTGTAAAGAGTGCAGTGTTCAGGGGTGTGCTGTGTACAGAGTGCACTGTTTAGGGGTGTGCTATGTACAGTGATCAAATTCAACACCCCCCCCCCCCCCTAAAGCTTCCTCGCATTTCTCTCTCCTACCTGGCCTGGCTATAGTACCTCCCTGTGTAGGTGGATCTGCCATGCCTTGCAGAAAGATCATTCTCTCTCTCTCAGATTCTGGAGAACTGTCCCTGCCATGAGTGTGTGCATGGATCTGTTAATTCCAGGAGCTGCTGAGAGCAAAGCTGTCCCTTTTAAACACAGAAGGCACAGAGCGGAGGAAAAGACCCAAAGGTTGCAGATAACTGGGTGCGAGGGCCCCTTGACAAGGCCTTGCAGGCCGGATTCAGGCCATGGGCCTTGTATTTGACATATGTGACATAGAGGGAAGATATCTGGGACCCCTTAATTGTTGAAGGGGGTTAAGGATTAAAAGAAGCCAACAGTTGTGGGCAAGAAGTCTTGCCCTTATCAACATGGGGACAAGGTGCTTTGAGAGTGGTATTGCTCCTCACAAGGTACCCCCCACATTAAGGTCATGTGGTCTTGTATGCTTCAGGAGGGGAGACACTTGCTCAGCTCAACCCTTTCCTGGCCTGACAGATAGGGTCTGGTATTAATTCTTGAGGGGGGGCCACAATTTTTTTTCTTAATGTTTGCATTAAGTTCCCCCTTAAATTCATACCAGACCTGAAGGGTCTGAATTGGAATTTGGGGGTGGGAACCTCATGTATTTTTAATTTGCATGGTGTTTCCCTTAAAATTCATACCAGACCTGAAGAGCCTGATATGAATTATGGAGGTACCCCCACACTGTTTTTAACCACTTAAGCCCCGGACCAATTTGCAGCCAAAGGACCAGGCCCCTTTTTGCGATTCGGCACTGCATCATTTTAACTGACAATTGCGCGGTCGTGCGATGTGCCTCCCAAACAAAATTGGCGTCCTTTTTTCTCCACAAATAGAGCTTCATTTTGGTGGTATTTGATTACCTCTGGGGTTTTTATTTTTTGTGCTATAAACAAAAATAGAGCGACAATTTTGAAAAAAATTGTCACGTATTTGGTGGAGATCGAGCTGGAGAGAGGGCTTCTCTTGCACCTCCTGTCCGACACCCCTGATAGTGGTGACAGGGAGTGAAGGACACAGAGTGGCACGAGGGCCGATGTAGTAGACGGTGCTGGCCGGACCTTGACAGGAACCAGATGGCTGTAGAGCGTTGGACAGACTCTAAGGATCAGAGCTCTGTATCGCTGGATCAGCAGATGGAGGCGTAGCCGTGACGTAAGCCAGGAGGTCATGAACAGCCGGACAGAGCAGGTACTGAGACGAAAGGCAGAGATAGAGACGGGACACAGGCTGGGTTTGGTACACAGACGGGCAGCAATGTACAAGAGCATCAGGCAATAGCAGAGTCAAGCACAAGCCGGGATCAAGTAGGCAGGCGGAGGTCAAGGAGAAGGTTCAGGTAAAGCCGGGTCAAGATACTGGAAACAGGAACAGATCAGGTTAACAAGCACTAGCTGAAAGACCACTCAGCAAGGTTCATGTGTCATTGCTCAGTTTAAATAGCTACTTGGCGCCAATACGTGTACGTGTTTGCGCATTGGCGCGCACCTGTGTGCGTGCACCCGCATTGACGCGCACGCTGTGTGTGCGCACTGGCGCGCGCCTGTGCGCATCCTTGCACCTGCGTGCGCTGACGCCAATGCAAGTCCTTCTTTACACTGTACTTATGCGCAGGCATGCGTCTGTTAGCCAGACTTCTCTTACAAAACTGCAATATTTTTTACTTTTTGCTATAATAAATATCCCCCAAAAATATATAAAAAAACATTTTTTTTCCTCAGTTTAGGTCGATACGTATTCTACATATGTTTGGTATAAAAAAATCACAATTAGCGATTAGTGATTGGTTTGCGCAAAGGTTATAGCGTTTACAAAATAGGAGATAGTTTTATAGAATTTTTATTAATATTTTTTTTTTACTAGTAATGACAGCGATTTTTATTGTGACTGCTACATTATGACGGACACATCGGACATTTTTGACACATTTTTGGGACCATTGTCATTTATACAGTAATCAGTGCTATTTAAATGCACTGATTCCTGTGTAAATGACACTGGCAGTGAAGGAGTTAACCACTAGGGGGATGGGAGGGGTTAAGTGTGACGTGTGTGTTTTTTTACTGTTGGGGGCGCGGGTTGGCATGTGACGTCACTGATCGTCTTTCCCTATAACAGGAAACAGACGACCAGTGACAGCCACACTAGAAAGCACGGGGAGAGGTTTGTTTACACATACCTTTCCTCGTTCTTCAGCTCTGTGACCTGTTCGCGGGACACCAGCGGCGATCGGGTCTGCAGGTCCCACGGTCATGGAACTCAGGCTCGTGCAACCCACAGCTGGGCACTTAAAGAGCAACGTACCTGTACGTTGATGTGCCCAGCCGTGCTATTCTGCCGACGTAAAAGTATATTGCTCATTTTTTACTATATAAAAAAGGGCCAAGATACATCCCTGGGAATTACAGACCAGTTAGCCTAACATCAATTGTATGCAAGCTCTTGGAGGGTATGATAAGGGACTATATACAAGATTTTCGTAATGACAATGGTATCATTAGCAGTAATTAGCATGGATTCATGAAGAATTGTTCTTGCCAAATCAATCTATTCAGAAGTACAAGTTCAGAGGTACTCATAAAAGGGGGCGGAAAGTGGGGTCCCCAGGGTTTTGTCCTGGCACCAATCCTATTTAATTTATTTATAAACGACCTGGAGGATGGGATAAACAGCTAAATTTCTGTATTTGCAGACAATACTAAGCTAAGCAGGACAATAACTTCTCCGCAGGATGTGGAAACCTTGCAAGAAGATCTGAACAAATTAATGGGGTGGGCAACTACATAGTAAATGTTTATTGTAGAAAATGTTAAAATAATGCATTTGGGTGGCAAAAATATGAATGCAATCTATACACTGGGGGGAGAACCTCTGGGGGAAACAAGGATGAAAAAGGACCTGGGGGTCAAAGTAGATGATAGGCTCAGCAATGACATGCAATGCCAAGCTGCTGTAAGCAAAGCAAACAGAATGTTGGCATGCATTAAAAAAGGGGATTAACTCCAGAGATAAAACAACATTTCTCCCACTCTACAATACCCTGGTTCAGCCACACCTGGAGTATACTGTCCAGTTCTGGGCACCAGTCCTCAGGAAGGATGTGCTGGAACTGGAGAGAGTCCAGAGAAGGGCAACAAAACGAATAAAGGGACTGGGGGACATTAGGTATGAGGAAAGGTTATAAGCACTGAACTTATTCTCTCTGGAGAAGAGACGCTTACGATTTCAATGTACAAATACCATACTGGTGGCCCCACAATAGAGAGAGAACTTTTCAGTGAAAGGGAATTTAATAAAATACACAGCCATTCACTAAAATTAGAAGAAAAATGGTTTAACCTCAAACTGCGTAGAGGGTTCTTTACTGTAAGAATGGTAAGGATGTGGAATTCCCTTCCACAGGCAGTGGTTTCAGCATGGAGCATCGATAATTTCAAAAATCTATTAGATAAGCACTTGAACAACCGTAACATACAGGGATATACAATGTAATACTGACATAAAATCACACACATAGGTTGGACTTGATGGACTTTTTTCAACCGCACCTACTATGTATCTATATGTAACTATGTAAGAGTGACACTGCTGTGCCTGCCTATTACCCTTAAAATAATATTAAACACCTCACAAGTACGTGGCATGTGCTAAATACAAATATCAAACGTATCAGCTGCATGTAAATGTGCAACAAATGCAATTAATCATCTCTTTTTATGTACAACATTTAGAATACCAACAAACATTGTTAAAATTCCACCAGTGTGTCTATATAAATAAGTGTCTCTTTAATGTGAGTTAATAGTCTCTGGCTGAGAAAGAAACATGCACATCCAATACAATCTTGACTATCCCATAGACAAGGATCTTCTAAAATAAATGTAATCAAGCCAAAAAAACGTAATTGCCACCACTGTGCACGTATACTCTCACCTCAGCTGTTGTACCTGCAACATACCAGGTGAAATATTGCTTTCCCCTTAGGCTGGGGCTGTCTTTTGACCACTTCAAATCCTCCTCCTTTCGCCACTCTAGGATGATCAAATATTGATCAAATAAAATGGGTGTATGGCCCTTTAAGAAATCATCCGGCAATGGGCTCACATAAAAGAGGGGATCCCCTTAGTGTAGATAGGCTAAAACAAATAATTTTATTATTAAAATATCACTTACATACATTCAAAGGATAACACCTCTGTATTACAAACAGCGGGGCAGCGGCTCCTGCGTCACTTCCGATTTCGGCAATCAGTCACCTGGCTCTGCCCAACACGTGTCGTCACGATCAGGATATCCTGGGATCCTTTGCTTACATGGCCAGCAATTCCCAGCCCTGTAAATGAAATGGGGCTGGGTGACGGCACTGGCTGTTAACCACTTGCCGACCGCAATATAGTCAAATGACGGCTACAGCATGGCTGGCTAATTCTGGGAGGCCGTCATATGATGGCCCCCCATGATTGTGCCCGCCATGCACCCGCAGTGGGTGCATAGAATGCATTAAGATAAAGAACCTTCTGTCTTTAGAACCACTTTAAGTTTATCCCTAGTTAGGGCACTTCCTGTAATATTGTGTTAGGGTTGCCCTGTACTTCAATTGCTGTTCAATGTTGTCACCTGGCCACTGTGACTATAAGTAGTCATTTCAAAACACATTACACAAATGTGATTCACTGTTAAATGTTAATCGTTTGCATTATCAAATGTTTTTCGCACCCTTCTCCTATAACCTGGCCCATCAGTATGACTGATCCTAATCCCATCCTTTTCACCAGCATTATTTCCTCCCCCCATCCATAACATTTAGCTGCTGTACAATTCCTCATTGTGGGCAACAGCCAGGGCATGGCATAGGTGAAGCGTGATACTAAGTAACTATCTGTTTGGAGACAAAGAATTCATTGCAGATTTAATGCTTTCTACCTTCCTCACACTTTCCTCAGCCTGCTGTGGTGGCCTGTCGCTCTCAGTGTGACACACTTGCTGTGCCACCGCCGCTGCTGATGATGGCAGCTGCCCACCTTTATTTCCCCCTCAGCTTGAGTCTGTCCTCAACTCAGCACCTATTGGCTGAAAGAGTTAGGCAGTGATAAGGCTGCTGACTTATATCACTCTGCCAGAGCCAGAATCTTCATTTCATTATTGCAAAATGTGGCTCCTGGTGGCATTAATCTGCCTGAGTGCGGAATTTAAAAAAAAAAAAACTGTCTCCATGCTTCAGCATCCTGGGCCCCTCTAAGTGAACTGGGGTCCAGGGAATATATTTTAGGCCACCTGGGAGCTGCGTGGAGTCGGGGGAATCAGAAATAAATTCCCTGCAGCTGCCTCACAGAACTTACATCTGGTGAGGTGGCCTCAGAGTCATAATATTTTATTCAGGGGAGGCATTTGTCCTGTTGCCCCCCCTCTCTGGATCTGCCCCTGCCTGAGTCCTAGTGACAGTCTCTGCCCACCCTCAGTCCACTCCAACAAAAAAAGCACTGACAGTCCCACACCTGGCTTGCCTTGCTTTCATCCCACAGATGCTCATGTGACGCTCCAACCAGTCCGCTTGGCTCCCTTGCAACATGACATCAGACACCTGCCCCCTGCCAGCGCTGTCCGAACACAATGTAGCAGGCACTCGGATGGTCTCAGCCAGTTCTGAGCTAAGAGTGACAGCCATATTGTTTACTGCCAACTGTTTTCCTGTCATTGGCAAAAAAAAAAAGTAGCCATTTTTTACTGGCTGCCAGTAAAAAACTGACGACACTGCATTGAGTCCACATTGTGGTAGCCCACCTCGTATCCGTGAAGACTTGTTAGATTAACTTGGCTTACATTGCTACCACTGGTGATTTTGCTAAGATTGTTGCTAGAATGGCTCTATATTGCTAGGGTTTTTACTGTAAAGTAACTATTATTGGTAACACTAAAATGTACACAATGTAGTGTTTTTTCTCAAGTAAAAATAAACAATAATAAGCTGCGCTAAATCACACACACATCAAATTGTGTATACATAAATAAAATAATAGTGAATTATGGACTGTTCCCAGCCTCTAAACAGAAATTGATGTGAAATCAAACCATAAATAATAAATGCATATAAATATTATAGACTCAGGCCATGCGAACCGCTCATTCCTTGCAGTGTAAGACCAAGTCGCATGCCCCTATGTGTAGCAATACAAACTCTAAATACACCCAGTGTATGAATTACAAGTCTGTATGTGTAAATCAAAAGAAAGTTCTCTCAAGAGTGTAAATGGAGTCCTCCACAAATGAACCATAAACGATCCACTGCTGTGTGCGATTAAGTAGTGCTTGATCCGCCACCAAAAGAGATAAAATTTGCAGCTTACCAGAAAAACATGTCCCCCCACTACAGAGGGTCACAAAAGGCATATGGATATATACTCGTCTCCCAATCCAGAGGGGTCCTCGATATTCTCCTTGCGCCACCACTCTAATATAAGGATTGTAGAGAAGCGCTCCCAAAAATCTTTCTCATAAATTCAGAGGGACTCAGGATAGGTATACCAAGACCATGGAAGAGAAATAGAACTCCAAATAGTGTAAAACCCTTTATTACTAAAAATTAAAAAGTAAAATTGCACTTACAGTGTATAAAAAAATCATCAGCCTTGAGTCTGTTGCGCCGTCCGGACGCATGCCCCTGGATGACGCAATTTTGTTGCGAAACGTGTAGGGCTGAGCAATACGCTAACGTCACCTCGTGTTTGGAACAGTTACAGGAGAACGGGTCTGTCCGCATGCGTCCGGCCGGCGCAACGGACTCAAGGCTGATGATTTTTTTATACACTGTAAGTGCAATTTTACTTTTTAATTTTTAGTAATAAAGGGTTTTACACTATTTGGAGTTCTATTTCTCTTCCATGGTCTTGGTATACCTATCCTGAGTCCCTCTGAATTTATGAGAAAGATTTTTGGGAGCGCTTCTCTACAATCCTTATATTGGAGTGGTGGCACAAGGAGAATATCGAGGACCCCTCTGGATTGGGAGACGAGTATATATCCATATGCCTTTTGTAACCCTCTGTAGTGGGGGGTCATGTTTTTCTGGTAAGCGGCAAATTTTATCTCTTTTGGTGGCGGATCAAGCACTACTTAATCGCAGACAGCAGTGGATCGTTTATGGTTCATTTGTGGAGGACTCCATTTACACTCTTGAGAGAACTTTCTTTTGATTTACACATACAGACTTGTAATTCATACACTGGGTGTATTTAGAGTTTGTATTGCTACACATAGGGGCATGCGACTTGGTCTTACACTGCAAGGAATGAGTGGTTCGCATGGCCTGAGTCTATAATATTTATATGCATTTATTATTTATGGTTTGATTTCACATCAATTTCTGTTTAGAAGCTGGGAACAGTCCATAATTCACTATTATTTTATTTATGTATACACAATTTGATGTTTGTGTGATTTAGCGCAGCTTATTATTTTTTATCTTTTGTTTTTCTGTAGTTATGTGACACAGTTAAGCCGCAGCCAAATCTGATCCGTTTAGGGTCAATCTATGTAATTGTTTTTTGTGTTTCACCTTAGCGCAGTTTTTTTCCCTTTTTCCAAAAATAAACAATGCATAAAAAGAAAGTGACTATTAAACTCACGAGTTCAAAGATAAAAAATATAAAAGGTAAGCTTACCTGTTTAAATAAATTGTATTCAAACCATGCCAAGCCTGCTAGAATATAGATTCATGTTTAAATGCAATACTAAATCCGCATGAGAAAGGACCTCATCAATCACTCCCCATTCATGTAGATTTAAGTCGAAGAAGTAAAGTTGATTTTTCACTGCTGATTACTTGGCAACAGCAACATGAATTTTGAAAATGAATTTCATTTTAACACTTCCTCATATGTAAGAGATTCTTTTTAAAGTAGAAAGCTCTTCAAAAGACATTTTCACAATAAATATTAACATTCTATAAAGTGCTTTAATCCTGTAAGCGATGGGAAAATGCAGAAAGCAATCAGAACATCTTGGGAACACATTTGCAAAGTCACCCAGCAGATGTGGACCCAGATGTTCATTAAGAAATGGTTTTTCTATACTTAACATCTCATCCTCCGATAGGAAGGAATAGGAGAAATCAGAGTGAATACACAAATGGAGAAGTCATGAACTCGACTTGGGTTTTCTCTGTGCTGAGATGGGGAGTAGGGGGAAATGTTTGTGTTGTGATGGTGTATGGGTCAATATTGACTTGTGTGGGACATCCTGAGGGCTGCAGGGAGGCGATGGGAATACACGATCACAGTTCAGGAAGAAGGCCATGTCATAAGCTTCTCACCACTCATAGGGTGCAACAGATGTCAGCAACATATTAACTGTCCCCCCGGGAAACAGAGCCAAAAATGGTCAACAAATAAAATAAACACCAATACATTATATATATATATATATATATATATATATATATATATATATATATATATATATATATATACATATATATATATATATATATATATATATATATATATACACACAGTATATATATTTGTATACAAAACACATGATGTTAAAGGGAAACATGCACAAGTTAATAGTGTCCTGGGTTAATTTACTTTGTCAGCATCAAAAGCTTTTAAACTCATTCTTGTCCAGCTCAAGCTCCATTTTTAAGTGGGTCTTTATGACCAGGACCAGGATAAACTTCCCATTTGCATAAGATTGGCTGCAGTTAATGTAGCTACTCAGGAAAACGGTTATAAACTTATATCAGGATGGCACCGGTCTCCTTCTCTTCTACACAAAATCAATCTGGTCCTACCCAAACAGTGCTGGGGATGCCATCAAGATGATGGCATGCTGTTGCATATCTGGTGGACATGTCCCCAAATTCAACCCTTCTGGACAGAAATACACTCTGTAATGTCACAAGTTATGACATACACCTAGGACTAGTCGCCAGCACAGTTGCTCCTTCACCACAAATCTCTCCTCCACAAATCGCCATGAACATGGTAAAGGCAGCAAAACAGTGTATACCGATTCATTGGAACACGGCTCAACACTCCATCACTTTCAGAGTGGCTCACACGTCTCTACAAAAAATTGCAGATATGGAAGAACTCATTAACTTGGCAAATTATTCCCCATCCAAATTGATAGCCACTTGGCCCAACTGGTTTCATTATCGCACCACTGATCAATCAAAAGCCTGATCAATCATCAGGTCTAACCAGCAAATGGGCAAGCGATCTGTTTACCCCATACACAACATTCATCTAAAAAGGAAGGTAGATCTGAATAACCCCTCCACCGGAGAGATCTTGCAACAGACTACACATATTCCCTCTCTACCTTCAACATGTTCTCCACCCCTCATCTTCTCCCTCCTATTACATTGATATCTATTAACCTAAAGTGTCACTAACTCCCTTCATCTCTTACAGATTTAACCTTAGTTGAGAGGGTTTCATTGGCCATTGTATAAAATGTCCTATTTGCATTTTTTTTCCCTTAACCCAACCAAATACATTTTATGCTTATTCTAGAATACCTTTTCCTCCCCCCTTGTATTCCACCCCCCCCTCCTTTTTTTCTCTTCTGTCTTTTAAATAAACTTTTTATTACTTACTGTTTACTGGTTTGGGTTTAACCCAATTATTTGAAGTTCATTATCATTTGCTTGATACTTGCAGCCTTCCTTGATGCAGGGCACTGATACCCCCTAGACACGCTAGCTGTTTGTACATGTTACATTTATCCAACTGTTTGTCGCAGCACATTGATTGTATAACAATATGCTTGACATATTTAACTTTTAATACTGTATGTTTGAAAATTCTAGTCTCAATAAAACTTGTTTGCCAGACTTTACAATAAAAAGGCCAAAACGGCATGAAAGATGTGAGCATGACTAGTGTAGCACTGACCTCCGAAGGAGCTGCTGGTTTTATTTGGGCTTACCGTTAACTCACCTGCTTGCTTCTCCGTCTTGGTGTTCCCGTGGTAAATGGCCCAAAGAATGTGGAAACTGACACTGAAACCTATTTTGGGTTATTTATTTAGAACAAAATAAAGTCTCTCAATAGAGGGTAGAGAGTTAGGAGTGAGTTCAGGCACTTAGATTGCAAGATGGAAGTCTTGAGAGGAAATCCAGAGAAAAAAACTGTTTCACAACTGGATTTAACAACCCCCGGATAGACCTCTCTCACTAGGTCTAGCAGGCGGTGGGGTGCTTGACAAAGTCTTGCCACAGACTTATGAGATACACTTGAGCGTTACTGAGGGATTTGGATAAATTTAAAGAACTGACATACGGTACCAGTTTCTCTCAGCCGATCCGGCGATACCATATGAGTGTTGATCCAGGTTGTGTCCTTCAACTAAGCCTCCAGGCTCCTTCAGAGAAACCTGCCTTGCGCACGGTCTTCTCCTGAAAGAGTCCTGCCCTAGGGTTCTTCAGTTGCTGGGCCTCTCCCTTAAGATGAGACGGCACCAGACCATCCTTGGATCAGTAGGCCCCGACATTTGCTCGGGCCTTTCCCTGCAGTTGCGTCGCCTTGGGCCAGCCGGCCCCAAAACTCAGGATGCATAGTTTCACACCCCAGGCCAGGAGGGCCATGGGGCTGGGCCAGGAGGACCACCAGAACCGAACAGACAGAAAATAATCCCCCTCCAACGTGGCATCAGTACCTTAAATACCACCCCCCAGAATGCACAGCAGGAAATCACTCCCACTGGGCTGGTTCCGAGAGATAAATGCAAGATTCAATGCACCCAGCTAGACTTGCGTTTCTACTCTTGCCAGCGGTGACAGCAACACCTGCGGTCAAGGAGAACCCAGTGCAACCCAGGTGGACTGGTACTGAAACCAGAAATTTAGAGAAATAGTCTTGAAGTCCAACTGTGGCTTCAGGCAACTTAACTTTTCAAAAACAATAGCGCCTGCTCATCAGGAGCCAGCGCTACATACTCACCCCTCCCATTTAGATGATGTCCTTATCATCTGGGAAGGAAAAGAAAAAAATATATGGACTTTCAGTCCTGAAAGTCAGATACCTGAACTCAAAATTGGGATGAGGGATGGAAAGGAAAAGGAAAGGAAAAATTGAACATACAATACATTGAACAGTTGACATAAAACAAGTCACATCATACACAAACCCCAATACTTGACTATCTACACCACCCATAGGGGATCTCGTGATTCCTGAAAAGAAATACACAAAAACAAAAAAAACACATACTAAGTGTACAGTTATAGGAGGCAAAGTCCCATTTCCAGCAGAAAATGAGACTCTCTCTCCAGTATATTTGACCTATGTGTCTGCGTGCAATTGTCCAACTTTTTGTGCAAATTCCCACCATCTAGTGGCAAGAGCGACAAAATTCAAGTCCTTCATACAAGTGCTGTGGCCGATAGATGACCTTGACATGGAGCTTTCCTCTAATAAACCTGACACTATCTAACTAGCACCACAGTCCTTGTACTTTTTTTTTTTTTCTCGATGATAACTTTACCAATAAAAGCGAGGGTCTGGCAAAGTTAATGTTTTCAGCTTGGCATCCATGGTGGTAATAAAGTAATTACGTTGTCTTTTTCCGGCCGGCAAATGACAACTTTGTCAGAGTATATATGTCTCCCAAAGCTCCAGTGCTAAAGACGCCCGGTGAAGCGTTCATACATACTGGGGGAACATTCTTGTTTCCTAAAGGGCTTTGGCACTTTCAGATAGTCCCACACATCACTGGCATACCAATGCTCTTGGTTTTGCGCGATCTCCTGCATGATTTCCCTGGGAACATAGGGAAATTCCAAACTGTACTCTGTAGCCACCCGCTTGTTTAGCAGCCGCTGGGATCATACAAGCCTAGGCAGAGCTCGGGCACTTCCATCCCCGGGAGGCACACAAGAGTTAGGTGATTTCCATACCATGGTAAAAGGCAATCCCTTAGGTTCGGACAAACTAACATTTTTGGGTAAAGTCTCGTTAACGGTTGTAGGGGTTCTCGCCCGAGGAATTCAAGGCTAACCAGCCAGATACATTGCATGTTGCGGCCACATCATCTGCATTGGCCCATAACATTTCTTGGGACATAGTCTCGAACAGGTCATCATCCCCTGATAAGTCAGACAGGGAATCTATTTCTGAGTCCTGCAACTCCTCTGCTGGCAAATATTTACACACAGTCCCACTCATTACAATTTCCCCAGAGTTCTCACCCGTATCTGCAGCGGATTCCTTGGGAGCGATCACTTTCCCCCAATCCGATCCAGGCGAGTTCTGAGATAGGCCTCTACCGCGGCCGCAGAAGGCTTTCACGTACCCTACTTTCTTATGAGCAGGCAGTGCCCATGATGTCCGGAGTGGCTCCTCCGGTGACGGTAGTAACAGCATCTCCCTCCGGGATATAGGTTATAGTGGTCGGCATACAAGATGCAGGCCTCGCCACAGGAGCATATACAGCAGACTCCTCCGTGGCGATGCCCGTGGCCCAGTCCATACAATATGCACGAGGCGGCATGGTGGGTTTCTCCACTGTAAATAGGTATTCTCCGCATTGCAGGCATCGGACAAACGGCCGGAGACTTGTTGCAGAGCATTCCCAGGGCCTCGACATCTCCATCGTATACAGTACAAAACGCCCCTGCGGTCTCAAATTCCTGTATCTGTAAGCAAAGTCCCAGGTAGTCTCACACTTGTGGCGTTTCCCACTGAGGGCATCCTGGGTCCCATGATGGACAGTGTTCCTGGCATCTGGAACATTTTTTTCTCTTTAGCAAAGAAAAGAAATCAGACTCTTCCTTCTTTCTCCTTCGACACGCTCACGCTGTGTCTCGTGCAGGAAAAGAACAGGCAAGCAGTGAGTGAATTGGTGTATATATTTTAATTTCATCCTGTGTCACAGTAACCCTTGTTCTCTCTCTCCTTTTGTTTCCATCCACGGCGGAATGAAAGATACAAAATACAAAGTCAGGAGCAAGGAGGAAAATGCCATATGAGTTGTAGTGAGATAAAAGTGTGCTGCGGACAGAGTCTAAAGGACTGAGGGTGATAAGTCATTCTTAAAGGCTATATATGCAGCTTTGTGGAGATCAGCGCACAGGAGTGTTTGAATTAGAGTGCAGAAGCTGTATGCAATTAGACTTTTGATCTATTTGATTTATTTATTGTATTGGGAATTAGCAATTTATGCACGGAAGGCACTTTATATTTATATTTATTAAAACAGACATTCCATATATATTCAGGAATCTTAATTTTCTATTTGATATCTAATTACTAGGAGGTTATATTTAACGGTTAATTGGTCTATGTAAATCACATTTATTTACCTACGCGGTCATTTATTTTCACACTTTCGCAATTTTGTATTTACATGGGGATTTATTAATATTTATTTATTTATTCATTATTATTGATTTTCATGGTACATATTGAGCATTGAGGATTGATTTTAGCGAACTAATAATTTATATACTTTATTCATAGCATACATACAGTGATCAGAAAAATTGACATGTTTTGAGCCAGAACTATCCTAATTATCGAGGTCTGACCAGTCCCTGACCGGTTGCATTGTGGAAAACATTCAGTCACTTTCAAGTTGCCACAAAGCATGTGTACAGTGTTCTGTTAGACTTTTTAAATGTCTCTATTTGATTAATATTCCCATCTAATTTGTAACATTTTAATTAAAATATTTAACATCTTTATTAACAAAGCGCATTTGATTGCATTTCCTAATCCTTTGTATAGCTCACCATTGCTCCATATATCTGAACCTTAGGAGACCTTAGCTATAGATGAATGAAAATTACACAGGTCGTAATTATAATGAAACATGTGCTTTAACAACACGCCATGCTGCTCTGTTCACAAATATTCTTTCTTCTGTATTACATTAGAACAGCTGTGTATAAAGCACTGACTATTCTATCGATTTATTCAAGGTATTTTTAGATCATGCTATTTTTTGCTACAAAATATAAATACTTTTCCTAGAGGTATCTTTTTTCTTTTCCCACAGTTTAGAAGACTATTATTTGGAGCAAATTAAAATAACTTCAGGGGGCGTGGCCGGATGTAGAGCGTGGCGGAAGTGCTAGTGGAGAGCTCGCTTCTACTAATCATAGGATCACCTGCAGTAGAGACACCTGAAAACATCAGCTATCCTGCTGCAACCAAACTGGCTGCTAGCAGAATTAGACAATGAGAGCACGGAGAACAGACGTGCTGCTGCCGCAGCGGCTCCAGTCTCACAAGACAGCACAGTCATGATCCTTACAGCCATAAAACACAGCAAAACTTCCTTGCTTGACCAGCTCACAGTGGAATGCAATCTTATTAGAAAATACCCTTATAAAATCAGTGGCCATCTAACGGAAATAGAATCACGCATTTCTACTATTGAAGATGTCACAGCCCAATATTCAGGCATCATAGAAAACCTGCAGCTCACGGTTAAAGCCCTTGTTGTCAAATCTGACCATGCTGAAAACTGGCTTCGCCGTAATAATGTACATATCCTCTGTTTGCCAGATGGGTCAGAGGTAGATAACCAGCAGAGTTTGCAGAGTCCTTCTTTAAAGACCTACTCCAGCTGACGGATGTCTCCCCCATCTATGTTGTAGAGAGAGCCTACAGGGTCCTGACTGGATGTCCTTAACCTGGGAACATAGCGCCCCCCTTCCTGGTCAGATTCTTGAATTACCTGGACCGTGACCGTATTCTGTCAGAGGCATGAAAGCATCCTGAGCTGCTGCATGATAATGTGTCTATCCTGTTTCCTGACTTCTCTGTGAAACTCCAGCAAAAAAGGAAAACATTCCAAGATATCTGACACTGTCTTCATGAGAAAAAAGTGCAATACAGTATGTTATATCTGAGCTGTCTGCGATTGCAGCATGGGGGCACTGTTCATTTTTTCGCTACCTCAATGGATGCAGAGGATTGGTTTACCATGGTGCATGTTCATGCTTGGCACATACTGCTAGTTTCTTTACTACCCCCCCTTTTTTACCAAAAACGTATTTATACTTCTGAGACGTATGGCACACCCAACAGTCAGTCCCTGAGGTTTTCACGGAGAGCCCAGATAGGGATACTGTCTGAAGTATTATCCAACATCTCTACCAGAGCCCTTCATGTCAGAGAGAGTTCCTGTCAATGGGAACTTACCTGTTCAGCTGCCCCCTAGACAAGTGCCTTGTTACACCCCCCCAGTTGTAGTGGTTGTTTTGACTTATTGTTTATGTTTGTTCTTCTGTTTTCTCCCAGTGGATTGAATCGATGCCTGCATTCCCCTTAGCTTTGATCTTCACAGAGGAGGAAACAAACTATGACCTTGGTTTGGATATTAAGCTGGCTTAGCCAATTGAGTTGGGGAATTTGCTAGTCAGTAGGGTAGTTCATATGTCTGTTTTAGTTTTTGGTAAACTATGTCACACAACTCTTCCTCTGCATATAGGGTCCCTCCTGATTTATGGTCGCTGATGATGGCGGTAGACCCCTGGAAGTGGTCTCTGTCAGCGTGTCTGACAGAATGGGCAGTTGGGGAATCATGTCTGTGCATGCACATTAGCGTCTGCCCTTGAGGACCAGCAATGCCATGGCCAGCACGTCCCTGACAGCTAATCAGGATCTGCTGAAATGGGCCATTACCTTTTCTTTTATGAAACTTTGAAGATGGTAACATGTAGATACTAAAGCCTTTTCCCATTTATTGGCCCCGCATAGGTCGAGCTCTCATATTGATCTGACATTTGGTAGTTCTTCTGTGCTACTAAAGATATCTGAGGCCTCTTAACTTACAGCAGGTTTGTCTGATCATTTGCCTTTGGATTTAAATTTCTGCATTGGTGAGCAGAGGAACCTGGTACATGGAGAGTGGCTCCTTATTGGGTTTAAAATGAGAAAGTTAATGAACTGATTGACTCCTACTGGTCCACCAATGTAGACTCTGCCCCTCAAGTGATGGTGTTTAAGGCATTTAAGGCTACAGTGCAGGATATATACATCTCAGCAATTAGTGCCACCAGGACTGACTATGCCTCTCAGACGGCACATTTGGAGAAATGTAAAGCTGAAGCCTTTTAAATCAAAGTGCTGCACTGAATATTAGCAAACATACAGGTTATACCATACCTTTATGGTATTTCCACATTTGAGGTGCTTGAAGCGCACCAATCTATATCCAGCAGAATAGTTTGAAACCCAATAGAAGCCATAGGTTTGTTTGATCACAGAAGATTATTCTAATGCTGCTGCTTCTGCCTACACGGTCCCCTTCCCTTCCCCTCCCCAATGCGTGTCGACACAGGGAATCATGAGTCTTGCTCAGGGGGACAGGTATATTACCATTGTATGCAAGGTTATATTGTTTGCAGTAATAACACATATTTAGCATAAACATAATAAACATAATAGCACTTTATTGCAAGCATGCAGTGGCGTCGCTAGGCGGGGGGTGCGGTCTGCACCATGTGCCACCCGCTAGAGGGGTGACACCATCCTGAGGACGAAGAAAGCTCTGGTTCCTTTTTGCAGTTTTTTTCTTCAGCCGGGACACTCCTTAAGCGCCACAGCCGTGCCTGCCATATGTTCTTCTCCTCCTCCTATGTCTCTCACTCCTGCCCAAGCCTGTCACAATCTATTCTCCACCCCTGTCCTCTCCTCTCCAGCTGCCGCCCGGGTGTTCTGTGTACCTGAGTGGCCCAAGCTGGTACGATAACAGGTGGGGGTGTCAGCCTCAAATTGGGGGTGATGTCCTCTGCCGCCCGAGGTGAGGAGTTGTGTGTGGGGGGGCGGGCTTGCTAATGAGGTTGGTTTATGCTGCTGGTCACAGCTATATCATATGGTGGGGGGGGTGGTTTGTTCTGGGGGGGTCTATACTAATGGAGGGGGGAGTTTTTTCTGGGGGGGAGTCTGTACTAATAGAGGAGAGTGGTTTGTTTTGGGGGTCTGCACTAATGGAGGGGGGTGGTTTGTTCTGGGAGGGAGAGTCTGTACTAATGGTGGTGGGTGGTTTATTCTGGAGGTCTGCACTAATGGAGGGTGGGTGGTTTGTTCTGGGGGGTCTGTACTAATGGAGGGGGTAGTTTGTTCTGGGGGGGTCTTTACTAATGGAGAGGAGGTGGTTTGTTCTGGGGGGTCTGCACTAATGGAGGGGGGTGGTTTGTTCTGGGGGGTTGTACTAATGGGGGGGTGGTTTGTTCTGGGGGGTCTGTACAAATGGAGGAGGAGTGGTTTGTTATGGAGGGGGGTGGTTTGTTCTGGGGTGGTCTGTACTAATGGAGGGGGGCTATACCGAGGGGGGGGGTCTATACTGAGGTGGGGGGTCTATACTGTGGGGGGGAGGTCTATACCGAGAGAGGGGAGTCTGTACTGAGGGGGGTGGTCTATACTGATGGATGGGGTTTATACTTCATAGAGGGTCTGCACTGACAGAGGATTGTCTATACTTAGTGGAGGGGGGTCTATACTTAGTGGAGCAGAGTCTGTACTGGGGGGTGACTATAGTTGGTGGAGGGGGGGCCACACCATGTTTTATCGCACTGGGTAACACCAACCCTAGTGACGCCACTGCATGCATGTCACGTGTTATTTATTATTATTGATATAATCACAATAGATATTTTGATTGTTTATTAGTACAGGTGCACTTTATTTGCATGTATGCTATATGCATATTTGTAACATGCATTTGCACTTGAAGGTATGGTATAACCTGTATGTTCACTAATATTCAGCGCAGCAGTTTGATTTAAAAGATTTATGTGGCACAACTATATGAGACTGTGAACAATGTCAGCAGCTAGAAAATATTCCGATATTTATTTTATTGGTTTAGGTAGCTCGCAAGATTTTTTTGTTGTTTATTTTGTGAAGCTGAAGCCGCCTTGGCCTTTGCCGCCGATCCTACATCAGATGCTTATCTCACTCTGGCCCAGGCCAAAGGGGACATTAAGCTCCACTATACTGATCTTACCCAAAACTATATTAAAGTACAGATGGGCAGAATTTATTAATTTGGCGATAAAAATTATCGCCTCCTTGCTAATCTGATGGCAGAACTTAATTTTCAGACTGTAGTGTCTGAGCTTCAGGTGGCTACAAGAGACCGTATATCTGACCCACGGGCCATACTAAATGAATTTAGCAATTTCTTTGCAAACTTATATTGCCAACTCCTAGCTAATACTGAATCAGATATACTTGCTTAATTTCAACAGCTTTCCCTTGCTTTAATGCCCGAAGAGGCGGCTGCACTAGAAGCCCCGATCTCTTTACTTAAAATGGAAATGGCGATTTCCTCCTTTCCTACTGCTAAAACCCCTGGCCCAGATGGTCTTCCCAGGGACTGGCACACAGGGAGATGTACACTAAACGCTTGGCCCCCAGACTTCGGACGCTCTACGTGGCCTGTTTTGATACTGTCTCCTTATCTCCCTCAATGTACCAGGCTCAAATAGTTCTTACCTGGTAAAAAGCAATTGTCATACTGCTCCTGTAGACCAATCTCACTCCTGATGATCTCAAGATAGTAACTAAAGTTCTTGCCACCAGATTAATGAAGGTCTTGCCCGCATTAGTGATCATAGATCAAACTGGCTTCATCTATGGATATTAATTTGAGAAGAGTTAAGAGTTCATTTAAGAAGCTTACACACTTACAGCTACCATCACTAGATTCCCCCGACTTTTAGACATCGGGAAAGCCTTTGATTCTGTGAATTGGTGTTATATGCAAACGGTGTTGAAGGTTTTTGGTTTTGGTCCAATGGATTAATATACTCTACAAATCCCCTGTAGCTCAGATTAAATGGGGGGGGGGGTTGCTTTCAGACACCTTTCAGATTGAACAGGGCATGTGTCAGGGCTGCCCTTTATCCCCGGCCTTATTTGCTCTCGTAATGGAGCCCCTGGTCACCGCCATATGGAAATCTGCAGAAGTTTGTGGTATTATCTTATTCTTTTTCTCCATGACCCTGGCCTCTCACTTCGAAAAGCCTTAATGTCTTTTCTGGGTTCTCAGTGTTGTCTGGGTTAAAGGTCAACTGGGAAAAATCCCAAATCCTCCCCGTTGATTCTCAGGCTCAACAGGTAGCAGATTCCTACCTTCCACTAGTGTGAACCACATCCATTCAATATCTGGGTATTACTATTACTAATCAATGTATCTGACTATAGTAATTTAAATCTTTATCCTCAGCTAGCCATAATTAAAGCCAGACTGATGGCTTAGGACAGGGATATTCAATTAGCGGACCTCCAGCTGTTTCAGAACTACAAGTCCCATGAGGCATAGTAAGACTCTGACAGCCACAAGCATGACACCCAGAGGCAGATGCATGATGGGACTTGTAGTTTTGCAACAGCTGGAGGTCCGCTAATTGCATATCCCTGGCTTAGGATAACTTGCCCTCATCATTTATTGGTAGAATATATCTTTTAAAAATGAAAATATTTCCTGTATTACTATATGTCACACGTCAATCCCCGACATGGATACCAAATTTTATATAAGAGATGAACCATAAAGGAAAGCATCAAACTTTCCAATATCATTGCCGCCAATATCCCAAAACGTGTAAATAGAAAGATCCCCTAACAAGGAGATAACAGTACCCCCCGGTACAGCGGGACTTTTAAGGCAGACCAAAATATGAGTAAAAATTATATTTCAAATTTATTCACAAAAATTATACACAAAATCATTTTACAGAACAGTATAAAAATCCATACATATATCAATGCGTGGAATGATACATATAAATATATAGTCTGCACAACATCAAAGGTTTCATATATGGTTTTATCATGTGAACTCCAAAACGCCTGTCATGTTTCAGGAAAACATTCCCTTCTTCAGAGGCATATCTAAGGAGAACAAATAGCTGTAGTCATTTTTTTGTAAATAAACAAAACAACTGAGAATAAATCTCATATCAAAAGTAAATAGTTGTGTACTGTCTTTATACTGTTCTGTAAAACGATTTTGTGTATAATTTTTGTGAATAAATTTGTAATATATTTTTTACTCATATTTTGGTCTGCCTTAAAAGTCCCGCTGTGTATTCGACATGGATACCAAAGTTCCTTTTTTAAGCAATTTGATTCTGTAATCGCTCCCTTTTTATGGAGATCTAGTACTCCCAAGTTTAACCACTTGCTTACTGGGCACTTAAACCCCCCTCATGCCCAGACCAATTTTCAGCTTTCAGCGCTGATGCACTTTGAATGACAATTGCACGGTCATACAACACTGTACCCAAATGACATTTTTATCATTTTTTTCCCACAAATAGAGCTTTCTTTTGGTGATATTTAATTACAGCTGGGAGTTTTATTTTTTGCTAAACAAACAAGAAAAATGCAAAAAAAATAAAAATCATGTTTAATAGTTTGTTATAAAATTTTGCAAACAGGTAATTTTTCTCCTTCATTGAAGTGCGTTGATGAGGCGGCACTGATAGGCTGCATTGGTGGGCACTGATAGGCTGCACTGGTGGGCACTGATAGGCATAGTTAAGGCGGCACTAATAGGCACAGATAAGGCGGCACCGATGGGCACAGATAAGGCGGCACTGATGGGCAAAGATGGGCACAGATAAGATGGCACGGATGGGTGGCACGGATGGGTGGCACTAAGGGGCACTGATAGGTACCACTGATAGATGGGACTGATGGGCACTGATAGGTGGCACTGATAGGTGGCTCTGATAGGTGGCACTGCTGGGCACTGATGAGCGGCACTGCTGGGCACTGATGGGCACTGGTAGATGACACTGATGGGCACGAATATGTGGCACTGGGGTGCAGCACCTTTGTTGAGGCAGATTGTGGGCACTGCTGGGTGGCACTGTGGGCATTGCTGGGTGTCACTGTGGGCACTGCTGGGTGGCACTATGGGCACTGCTGGGTGGCACTGACGGGGGGCACTTACTTTTTATTGAGGTGGCACTGGCAGGGGGCAGGTGGGCACTGGCAAGGGGCGGGTGGGCAGGGCTGGCCGGGATCAGGACTGATGTCCCGATCACGGCCGCCAGTGATCGGCTCTTTTTTTTTCTCCTAGCGCTGTCAGCGCGAGGAGGAATAATAGCCGATTACCGGCTCCGTTGTATCACATGATCAGCTGTCATTGGCTGACAGCTGATCACGTGATAAGGGGTCGGGATCGGCCCCTTGCTCGGATCGGTGATCAGGCGAGTCTCATAGACTCGCCAATCACAGAGCACGCCGCGCGCGCCCCTCAGGGGGCGCGCAGGCCGCTTGTGCACGGGACAACGTCAATAGATGTAGTCCCGGCAAAGGAGGTCCGCGCTGTAGCCGTCATTCGGCTATAGCGCGGGTCTCAAGTGGTTAATAAATCAATTCTTTGTAGGCCATGGATGTAGGGTGGCTTGGTGTGCTCCTCATACATGCCCATAAGTGGGTGATGTCTGACGACTCCAATGCCTCGTGGTCCTAGAGGCAGCATATCTTGGATCATATGAGTCTTTGAGGAATCTACTATATAGTGGTAATAAAGCTCCATTCTCTCTGAAACTTTATATGAAAGCAATAGTCCTTCCATGGCAATTGTTGGTGTGTCACTGCTCTGATGACCCCAAAAGATGGTCTTCTACTACCCCCCTTTGGCTTAATCCACTCCTTTCTGAATTCTAATCCATCCCAGATCCTGTGGTTTGGGAAGGGAAAGAAATCAAAACTTTAGATCTATTTGTGTAGGAGACACTTTAAGTACTTTTGATGAATTAAAACATAGGTATACTCTCCATTTTTTCCATTACTTATTTAGAAGACACTCTACAACATTGTTGCATTGAGAGTGTTTCCCTCTAGTGCCAGCTAATACTCTGTGTCATGACGTCCTGTCAGCAGAGTGGTTACTACCAGGGAGCAAATCATAATGGCAATTGTAGTTCCAGGACTCAAGTTTCACATTCAGATTGAACTGTATGGAACTGCAAGAGCCAGTATGTTCTGGAGAAGAAGAACTATAGACTCCATCTTGCTTTGCTGGGGAATTTTCAGGCAGCATGAGGCAGAGGAAGAGATCAGACCTAAAAGAGGTACTGCCTCCTAGGTGATGTTAATGCGCATATTTAGGCCTCTGCCACCAGTCAGGACATCCAGCCTGAGAGAGGGGGATCCGAGGTGGATGTCCAGGTGCACATGCACTGATGGTGAAGCGTTCCAGTGTGAGGTGACCAATTGGTTGCCAGGAAAGCCTACTTTTTCCAGGACGTTTGTTTGGGCCTTGACCGTAGGATTGGGTGAGGGGGCTTTTGCCCATTTGCAGGAAAGCGGGACACTGCACCACAGAAGAAGTTAAATGGACACTGTATACAGACATCATTGCTGTTAGTCATCTTGCTGACACTTGTAGTGCCACAAGGCTAAAGAATAAGGTTATCCGTTCCCAGGGACAATGTATACAGACACCATGGTCCTTTCACCTTGCTGAGAAAGATCCCGTCTTCCTCACTTGATAATCTGGGCCAGTTGTGTTGTTTGGCCCTGCTATTCAGGAGTTTAAGTGCACCAACAAAAGTGGCTAGCTGAAGACACAAAGTCTTATTTTTTCTTCAAAAAGACTGAAGCTACTAGTGCCATACGGACCCTCAGGGCTCTGTATATGCAGTGGGTGTGTGTGGAACAGTTTATCTAGGAAGTTAAGCCATTAGATATTGATTTGAATAAAGTGTTTAAAGTTGGGCCTGTGGTGTCAGGGGACAGAAGAGAGAGGTCTGACATAAGAGGGTCATTCATCAGCTCTCCTCCTGCCTGGAATCATAAAGCCAACCATAGTAAAGGTAACCAATCTCGTACAGATTGCCATATTGTGATTTACAGTGAGGTGCATAAATATTGGCACATCGACACAATTCTAATATTTTTTGCTCTATATACCACCACAACTAGTGGCAATTAGTGGCAAGGATGTGGAATTCCCTTCCACAGGTGGTAGCCTCAGCGGAGGGCATTGATAGATTCAAGAAACTATTAGATAAGCACCTGAATGACCACAACATACAGGGATATTGTCAGGGCTGGCTTAGCCCTTCCTTCTCTGGGCTGGCTGCTCAGCTGTCGGCTAATTGCCAGCTCTCATCTCTCTCCACGGTTACCAGCTATTCCTTATCCAACTCGTCTGACCTGCCTATTTAAAGCTGTCCAGCTCACTTCATATCTGCCTTCGCCTTGGTCACATCACAAGAAACCATCTCCTGCGGGTCTGTTTAAAGACTGGATTACTGACATCCCTTCTGGCACCTTATCCTGCTTGCTGTTGCTCTACTTGGATCCCTGACTTTTGGCCTGGCTGATTACCCAATCTGGTTATTGAACTCTGGACTGGCTGACTACTCGATCCGGTTACTGGACTCTGGCTATGCTTTGAATATGCTTACTCTAATTACCTTTTTATTTTTATTAATAAACAAGTGTGATTTAATTGTACTTCTGTCTCGGTCTGATTCATGGTTTCTGACAGATATACAATGTAATACTGACATATAATCACACACATAGGTTGGACTTGATGGACTTGTATCTTTTTTAACCTCACCTACTATGTAACTATGTAACTATTTAACAATGGATTTGAAATTAAACTAACAACAGCTTTAACTGCAGACTTTCAGCTTTAATTTGAGGGTATTTACATCCAAATCAGGTAAAAGGTGTAGGAATTACAACAGTTTGTATGTGCCTCCCACTTTTTAAGGGACCAAAAGTAATGGGACAGATTAACAATCATCCATCAAACTTTCACTTTTTAATACTTGGTTGCAAATCCTTTGCAGTCAATTACAGTCTGAAGTCTGGAATGCATAGACATCACCAGACGTGGGTTTCATCCCTGGTGATCCTCTGCCAGGCTTCTACTGCAACTGTCTTCAGTTCCTGCTTGTTCTTGGGGCATTTTCCCTTCAGTTTTGTCTTCAACAAGTGAAATGCATGCTCAATCGGATTCAGGTGATTGACTTGGCCATTGCATAACATTCCATTTCTTTCCCTTAAAAAACTCTTGGTTGCTTTCGTAGTATGCTTTGGATCATTGTCCATCTGCACTGTGAAGAGCCGTCCAATGAGTTCTGAAGCATTTTGCTGAATATGAGCAGATAATATTGCCCGAAACACTTCAGAATTCATCCTGCTGCTTTTGTCAGCAGTCATATCATCAATAAATACAAGAGAACCAGTTCCATTGGCAGCCATACATGCCCACGCCATGACACTACCACCACCATGCTTCACTGATGAGATGGTATGCTTTGGATCATGAGCAGTTCTTTTCCTTCTCCATACTCTTCTCTTCCCATCACTCTAGTAAAGTTGATCTTGGTCTCATCTGTCCATAGGATGTTGTTCCAGAACTGTGAAGGCTTTTTTAGATGTTGTTTGGCAAACTCTAATCTGGTGTTCCTGTTTTTGAGGCTCACCAATGGTTTACACCTTGTGGTGAACCCTCTGTATTCACTCTGGTGAAGTCTTCTCTTGATTGTTGACTTTGACACACATACACCTACCTCCTGGAGAGTTTTCTTGATCTGGTCAACTTTTTTGGTCATCCACTACAGTTGTTTTCGGTGGTCTTCTCTGTCTTTTGGTATTGCTGAGCTCACCGGTGCGTTCATTCTTTTTAAGGATGTTCCAAACAGTTGATTTGGCCAGACCTAATGTTTTTGCTATCTCTCTAATGGGCTTGTTTTGTTTTTTTCAGCCTAATGATGGCTTGCTTCACTGATAGTGACAGCTCTTTGGATCTCATATTGAGAGTTGACAGCAACAGATTCTAAATGCAAATAGCACACTTGAAATGAACTCTGAACCTTTTATCTGCTGCTTTTAAGTGGGATAATGAGGGAATAATACAAAACCTGGCAATGGAACAGCTGAGAAGCCAATTGTCTCATTTCTTTTGGTCCCATAAAAAGTGGGAGGCACATATACAAACTGTTGTAATTCCTACACCGTTCACCTGATTTGCATGTAAATACCCTCAACTTAAAGCTGAAAGTCTACAGTTAAAGCACATCATGTTCATTTTATTTCAAATCCATTGTGGTGGTGTATAGAGCCAAAAAGATTAGAATTGTGTCGATGTCCCAATATTTATGGGCCTGACTGTATTGTTATTGAAGTGTTTGCCTCTGCTCTTGGGGTTATTCTCAGGTTTTGCATCCCCTGAAAGCAGCCTAAATATGGTATTGAGCTATATTGCTCTTTATCTCAGTTATTGCTCTCCAATTACATTACTTACAATATATATGGTTACTGTTTTTTACTCTTTTGCACAGAAATATTGCAGTAAAGACAATTTCTGTGTTCTATCATAACGTGTGTGTTTCTCATTGGTTCGTGCACTTACACTATTGCCAGGTGTGCCAGAGGGGCTGCGACTGTTATTAGGGTTGAGAGGCAGAGTATGGAGCCAAACATACTTAAGCGGCTCCTCCAGGGGTAGCGCTACAGTTACAAATTAGACACACCTTTTCCATTCAATTTGGTACCCTGGGTCCAAACCCTCTTCCAGGGTCATTTAGAAACCCTGTTGATGGATGACCCTTTATCTAGTAATTATAAAGCACTCGTGCCTTTGGTCCACTTTGGTTTGGAGGGTCTACACTACAAATGGTGAGCGGATGTTCCTGATATGGATGAGGAGGACTGGAAGAATATATGGTAATACCCCTTCCAACACCTAATCTAATTTAAGCTTGTCCATAGAGCATAGAGCTTACTTAAGACCGCACCGACTAAACATAATTTATCATGGGGCCTATACCCATTGTTGGAAATGTATGTAAACAATGGCTGACTTCAAACATATGCTTTGGTCATGTCCCCAAGTGAAAGGAGTTTTGGGAGGAAGTTACTAATTTTATCGCCTCCTTAACTACTATTCCCATCCCTCCGGCTATGGAAGAATGCTTGCTCTGCCTTGTGGGCTCTCTGGCTTTCCTTTGAGAAACCAAGACTCTTATAGGTCTACTGCTGTTCTGAAAGCCATAGTAAATGTAAATTGAATGAGGCACCCTCCTTACATTTTTGGAAGTCTCTGATAAATGCCTCTACCCCACTGTATAACACCACCTACTCCTCATGGGGTTGCCCAGCCAAGTTCAACAAGGCGTGTAACATCTGGACGGAGTCTTTTCATACTAATGGATCCTACAGTATCTCACAAAAGTGAGTACACCCCTCACATTTTTGTACATATTTTATTATATGTTTTCATGTGTCAATGTGTCAAATGAAACTTTGCTAGAATGTAAAGTAGTGAGCGTATAGCTTGTATAACAGTGTAAATAACAGTGTCAATTTACTGTCCCCTCAAAATAACTCATAACAGCCATTAATATGAAAATGTCCAAATTGGGCCCAATTAGCCACTTTCCTTCCCCAGTGAAATATAACCCATTAGTGTTACAAGATCTCAGGTGTGAATGGGGAGCAGGTGTGCTATATTTGGTGCTATCGCTCTCACTGATCTGAAAAAAAAAAAATTGTTGCTCTACATAAAGATGGCCTAGGCTATAAGAAGATTGCCAAGACCCTGAAACTTAGCTGCAGCACGGTGGCCAAGACCATCGGTTTAACTGGAAAGGTTCCACTCAGAACAGGCCTCGCCATGGTTGACCAAAGGAGTTAAGTGCACGTGCTCAGCGTCATATCCAGAGGTTGTCTTTAGGAAATAGATGTATGAGTGCTGACAGCATTGCTGCAGAGATTGAAGGGGTGGAGGGTCAGCCTGTCAGTGCTCAGACCATACGCCACACACTGCATCAAATTTGTCTGCATGACTGTCATCCCAGAAGTAAACCTCTTCTAAAGATGATGCACAAGAAAGCCCACAAACAGTTTTCTGAAGTCAAGTAGACTAAGGAAACAGATTACTGAAACCATGTCCTGTGGTCTGATGAGACCAAGATACACTTTTTTGGTCCAGATGGTGTCAAGCGTGTGTGGCAGCAACCAGGTGAGGAGTACAAAGACAAGTGTGTCTTGTCTACAGTCAAGCATGGTGGTGGGAGTGTTATGGTCTGGGGCTGCATGAGTGCTGCTGGCACTGGGGAGCTACAGTTCATTGAGGGAACCATGAATGCCAACATGTACTGTAACATACTGAAGCAGAGCATGATCCCATCCCTTCGGAGACTGGACCACATGGCAGTATTTCAACATGATACCGACCCAAACACACCTCCAAGACAACCACTGACTTGTTAAAGAAGCTCAGAGTAAATGTGATGGACCAATCATGTCTCCAGACCTAAAACCTATTGAGCAAATGTGGGACATCCTCAAACGGAAGCGCAAGGTCTCTAACATCCACCAGCTCCATGATGTCACCATGGATGAGTGGCAGAAGACTCCAGTGGCAACCTGTGAAGCTCTGGTAAACTCCACGCCCAAGAGGGTTAAGGCAGTGCTGGAAAATAATGGTTACCACACAAAATATTGACACTTTGGGCCCAATTTGGACATTTTCATTCAGAGGTGTACTCACTTTTGTTGCCAGCAGTTTAGACATTAACGTGTGTTGAGTTATTTTGCAGGACAGCAAATTTACTCCGTTATACAAACTGTACACTCGCTACTTTACATTGTAACAAAGTGTAATTTCTTCAGTTTTGTCACTTAAAAAGATATAATAAAATATTTACAAAAATGTGAGGGGTGTACTCACTTTCGTGAGTGAGACTGTATATCATTAATATGTGGTTTCTCTTTCCTTACTAGTCCTAGCTCCAAGTGCTCTTAAGTAGAGTCCTCTCATATATGCCTTTACTGAATTATGCCGCGTACACACGAGCGGAATGTCCGATAGAAAAAGTCAGATGGAAGCTTTTCATTGTATATTCCGATCTTGTGTATGCCTCATCTGACTTTTTTTTGAAAATTCTGATGGACCTAGAAATAGAACATGTTCAAAATATTTCAGTTGGAACCAATTCCTACCAGGAAAACCGCTCGTCTGTATGCTGTTCAGACAGACCAAAAACAACACATGCTCTGAAGCAAATACGAGACAGAAGCTATTGGCTACTGGCTATTGAACTTCCTTTTTCTAGTCCCGTCGTACGTGCTGTATGTCACTGCGTTCTTGACGATCAGACTTTGGTGTGATTGTGTGTACGCAAGACAGTTTCAGTGGAATTCCGTCAGAACTCTGTCGGAAAAAACCTTCAGAGTTTATTCCGATGGCAAAACCGGTTGTGTGTACAGGGAATTAGAGGTTGTTTTGTGATTAAGTATTAATTCTTACATCTGATAATAGTAGGTTGAGAGTGCCTGTATGCAATTAAAGTCATGATGATTACTCATCCCTCATGGTGGACCCGAGCCGTTTCTTTTTCTTTTTTTGTTCTCTTTTAGTTCTATGACATGTGTTTTATCTTGATGTTATGTTCGGGCCGGGGGAATGCCCAGAGGCTCTGTTTTGTTAAACCATCCAATTTTGAAAATAATAAATAGAATTTTCAAAAAACAAAACAAAATAAAACAAAAAACCAACAGCAACAATAATAAAGTATTATATATATGAATAAATTGATATTGTAATGCATTATCTTCAATGCACTGCTCTGTTGCATATACACTTTCATTTGTTGAATCACTTTGCATTAAGCAGCCTATTAATTTTGAATGGCCTTTCAATAAAACACAACGCATTAAAAAATAGGTTCTGTGTATTTTTGAGTGTAACACAATGCACATATCACAGATTGCAGCGGCTCAATGTTTAGCACTTACTGTATTTCTTGTAGCATTGTGGTCCTTGGTTTAAATCGAAGCCAGGACACTATCTGCATGGAGTTTCATGCTCTTCCTGTATTTTCGTTTGTTTCTTTCCACACTGCTGGCTGGTAAATTGGCCTGATATGTGTGTATATATCAGCTATGCACATGTACTATCAGATCCTGCATGCCAGTTCTGAGCAATTGGGGAGGGTTAAGGAGAGACCTGGTTACAGCGCCTAGAGGCGATTCAGTTCGCATTGTGCGCTATACAAGTATTTCATTCATTCATTCATTCAGAGACCTGGTTACTAGATTTGGGCCTAACCCCTTCAGTTCGGTTGCGCAAGAACTCTCGAACATCGCAAAATTTCGAACCGGAACACTGAACCCGATTGAAGTCAATGGGAACTGAATTAAAAAAAAAACAGAAGTCCCTATTTTGAAAGCTTATATGCAAGTTATTGGCCATAAAAAGGGTATGGGGATCTGGGTACTGCCCTGGGGGACATGTATCAATGCAATATTCTTTTTTTTTTTTAAATATACAGTAGTTTTTACATGAGCAGTGATTTTAATGATGCTTAAAGTGAAACAATGAAAATCAAAAATTCCTTTAACTATAGTGCCTGGGGGGAGGTCCTCTGCATATGAAGTGACACATCTGTACTGTGTATAGAACCTGCTGCAGCAATAATGACATTTATAAAGAAAACTATTTAAATTGTCTGCAGGGAGCCTGTGGCCTGGTATAGTTCAGGAGGGGGGCTGCTGGCTCGTCCCCACCCTTTCTTGTCCTGCCGTGCTGCATGCTCAGATAAGGGTCTGGTATGCATTTTGGAGGGGTGCCCTATGCTTTTTTTTTTTTTTTTTACTTTTTGTCGTGGAGTTCCCATTAAAATCCATATCAGACATGAAAGGCCTGGTATGGATGGGGGAGACCCCATGCAGTTTTCTTTTTACTTTTTTCTATTGGCGGTAATGTTTTTCTTTTTTATTCAACTGCCAGCTTGTTGACAGCTGATGACTAATCTGTTGTTAAGGATGCAGCAATCAGCTTCTCAGCCCTCTCCTTAACATCCAGCTATTCATTGTGCCCTGTCTGGGCAAAGCTTTGCCTAATCGGGGCTTAAAATGCACTGTACAGTGCGCATGCACTGTGGGATGCTCAGCGGCGAACATCGCACTGAACACCCGCAAATTCGGGCATTTGTCTAACCGGTAGACAGGCAATGTTTAGGACGAACTTTTGCTTGGCTCAAACTGTTCACCCAACTCTACTGGTGACCTACCACTTACAAAAATTGGCGAAATTCTTTGAAAATGGCTTTTCAAGTGTATCAGATATGGTGCCCAGAGAGCTGGTCAATAGACTTTCCAAAAGTCAACTGAATATATATATATTGTAATGGAAATTTGTAGGTTCTGTATATAATTGTATTCTATTTTATATGTATTGCACAATGCCCTCACTGTGCACACGGCACTAACAATGTTTTCAGTACATGTTTTACATTCTTTCAAGTCCAGATTAGAATTAGCCTGCCTATGTAACGCCCCTTGTTACCATAAATGTACAATTGTAATATTAATGTGATACCTACGTAATCATGTGTATAAAAGCCTTCAAATGCGTCATAATAAAGGAGAACGGTTATTTGGAAAGATGCTGAGCGTATCTTTTGTGTCTGTTCCCTACTGCAGTAGTTATTAATTTGGAACCACTAATCAATATGAGGATAGGAGTTGCCTATCATCAAAATATACATTTCAGGTGGCAAGCCAGCTCAGTAGGGGTTATCAGGTGACCCTGAGTATCCAAAACGAGGAGCTTGAGACGATCCAGGAATTTCTGATAATCAGCCGGCTGAGGTAAGCCTTTTGCTTACATTTGAGTTATCAGACTTCCTTGATCGGTAAGGCATTTTCGGGACAAAGGGTACCTATTTTACACCCCTTAATCGAACTGTATTGATTAGTGGTTATATGTTATGTTGTCACTGTCTACTGTCCATCAGAGTGTTATAGAGAAAGGGAAGAATAGTGCTGTTCACAGGTATATGTAGTACATCTGCTAGTTAAAGTAGTTTACATACATGATACAGTGCACTTTAGATGGAAATGCACCACTACAAAATGTGGTCAAATAGGACAGGTCATAGTTGGTTTTACATTAAACATCTGTATAGATATTTACAGTATATTTATCTTAAGTTAAACCCAGTGCCATTTATCGGTACTTCTGGGACAGGAATATGTTTGAATGGAGTGTTTAGCTCTCTCTGCAAGAAAAAAAAACAAGTTACATAATCTCAAATGAATTATCAAGACTCAACACAAACTTCTGCAATGAGCTCAAATACAATCACATAAAAAAAAAAACATATGTTCTATCCAAATCAGATATTTCACAGCAGAATGCTGTTACACATTGGCGTGGAAGGCAGAGGCACCCCGGAAGACAGAGGCAGCATATAGACCGCACATTATGATACTGGCTTCTTTCCAGGTGACCAGACGTGTGCTGAAGAAGAGGTATTGCTGCATCAAGGTTAACCAATGTGTGGGCAGCTATGCTAGGCACTGAAGACTGGGTCACTCGTCCTGAACATGGAGTACCTTTGTTTGTATTGTACTCATCAATGCCCCAGGAAAATGGACTCTCGGGGATAATTCAATCTTAAGGCAGACCTTCAACTTAGAGATGGCTGTACACCATGTACATTTGAACAAATAAACTGGACTTCTTTAACTCTTCCTCTTCCGTGCCCATGCACAGGCTGGAGACCTTTGCCGCGCTGAGCTTCTCCCATTGCTATGGGAAATGGACCAACTTATGGAGAGAAAGCCGATAACTCTTGCAAGAGACGATGTCACTTGCACATGTACACACTTGCTACACACAGACTACTACAGGCTCCTTCCTTACACTTGGTGGTCTTCATACCATATAAACTCTTACACTGTTGTCTTCATACTCCAATGTGCTTAGGTGACCCACACTGTAAACTATGTGTGCCAGTTACTTGCCTTACACCCCTTGAGTAACTTCAGACCAGGCAAAGAAAATTATTCAAAAGCTTTACTGGAAACTCTCAGCATAGCACTTCCAAAACAAAGCGCACATTCTTTTCCCTAAACGAATCACTAACTCAGGCTTGTGGGTGCCCCAACGTTCCTACACAGGCAAAAGTCCATACACAGCAGAGTGGCAGATCTCCAGAATTGATGTTCTTCAGGGAGGACTCCAGGTCCCAGCAATCCCCCTACATGGTGGATGCGACAGCAGGCAGGCTTGCTCTCTGAGGTGGAAGTGCTCACACTTCTCTGTAGGCAGCTGGAGATTACATGCTGTGGCTTGTCTGTGTCATTCCTTCCCATGTCTGGGTAGAGCCCTCCCCCTTTTTTTATCAGCACAGGGAAAGAGATAGAGCTCAGGAAAAACCTGTTTCCTTACCTTGGGAGGGCACAGATTCACTTTAACCACTAGCCGAACCAGCCGCCGCAGTTGTACTGCGGCACCTTAGCTCGGCTGCGCGATTCGCCATTATGTTACGTCGGTAGCATAAATGGCCACTAGGGGGAGCACGCACGCGCCCCCCGCTTGCTTCCCGAGCCGATGCGAGTGATCTCTGCCGGGCTCCCGTGATCGCTTGGGGCAGAAGGAGAATCGGCAGCTGTGTGTGTGTGTAATCAATCCAATTTTAATCACACTGATCGTTGTATTAATGCCAATGGTCCCAAAAATGTGTCAAAATTGTCCGACGTGTCTGCCATAATGTCGCAGTCACAATAAAAATCGCTGAGCGCTGCCATTACTAGAAAAAAAAAATATTAATAAAAATGCCATAAATCTATCTCCTATTTTGTAGACGCTATAACTTTTGAGCAAACCAATCAATATACGCTTATTGCGAGTTTTTTTTTTTAACCAAAAATATATAGGAGAATACGTATCGGCCTAAACTGAGGAAAAAAAATAGTTTTATATATATTTTTGGGGGATATTTATTATAGCAAAAAGTTAACAATAATACCTTTTTTTTCAAAATTGTCTCTCTTTTTTTGTTTATAGTGCAAAAAATAAAAACCGCAGAGGTGATCAAATACCACCAAAAGAAAGCTCTATTTGTGGGAAAAAAAGGACGTCAATTTTGTTTGGAAGCCATGTCGCACGACCGCGCAATTGTCAGTTAAAGGGACGCAGTGCCAAATCGCAAAAAGTGGTCTGGTCTTTGACCAGCCAAATGGTCTGGGGCTTAAGTGGTTAAAGTGGTTGTAAACCCTAAGGTGGTTTACCCTTACAGACCAATTTGAGGCCTTGAGGCAATTTGAATCTAGGCTTACCTGTAGGGGCAAGGAATATCTCCTAAACCTACATGGTTTAGGAGATATTTGCAAAAGACAAGCACCGCTGTCTATGGCGAATGTGCCATAGACAGCGGCGTGCAGGCGCATTGAGCGTGCCATTGCTAATGGCAATCATGCCACTAGCAGCAGCTCCCACGCGATACCTGGAAGGAAGATGGATGCTTCGTGGAAGAGGGGACAGCGGTGACTTCGCTGGCTCCTGTGTCAGGTAAGTGACACATAATGGGTTACTATGCGATGCATAGTAGCCCATTATGCTTTACCTTTGCAGGGAAACAAAGAGGAAGTAAAACCCATCAGGGTCCTAGTTTACTTTTAATTTAAGGACTTTAGGTTCAACCACCTTAGGTGTAAAACCCAAAAGAAACGTTGATATATAGCAACTTAGCAATCCCTAAATATACTATATTGTCAAAAGTATTGGAATGCCTGCCTTTACACGCATATGAACTTTATTGGGTAATGTTATACACTGCCACGACTGCACAAGGGGCTGCAGAGTGTTGAATGCCACAGCCGCTTATGATTGGCTCAATACAAAAACAGCTTCCTGGCAAGAATGCTAAGGTGAGTTTGGACTAGGATCTGCACACCTGAGTGCATGCCTATGGCAGAGCACAAGCTGGGCCAGCCAAAGCAAAGGACTGGGAATATCACAGTTAAAGCGGAGGTCCAGCCGTTTAAAAAAAAAAAAAAGTCAGCAACTACAAACACTGTAGCTGTTGACTTTTAATAAGGGCACTTACCTGTCCAGCGAGCCCGTGATGTCGGCCCCCCCGAGACCGATCCGTCCATTGGATTGGGTGCCGGCACCTAAGGGAAACAGGCAGTGGAGTCTTGCGGCTTCACTGCCAGTTTCCTACTGCACATGAGCGAGTCATGCAGCACTTTGTGAATGGCCGTCTGTGTTCTGGGACACACACAGTTCCCAGAACACAGTGCGCCCCCTTCCCCAGAAGACAAGGTGGAGAAGAATGAAGATCATTGCGGAGTAGGAAGTGGCAGATTAGGACAATCTGCCTAGCAACAGCCATTTCTGGTAAGTGATAAAAAAAAATCTATTTTTAGGAGCATTTTTATGTATTTTTATGTAATTCTTTTTTAGAGTGGACCTCCGCTTTAACTCTAAAGGAATGCCCTGTGGCCATTGTGCAACATGTATATTATATACGTTGCGGCTTGCAAGTGGTTTCCCAGGGGTTATGGCTGAAGCTATTTTTTCAGCCAGTGATTTGCTTTCTCATGAAAGCGGTCTGAGTAGCTAATTAGCCACTGGATTGCTTTTGCAAGCAGCAGGAGGGGTCGTCCCTCCCATCGCTCACCAGTGTTTCTTGAGCGTACCGTTTTTACTGGAATGCCCAGGAGAAGATCCAGCAGTTTGTATGGCTGGCCAAAGAGGTGAACAGAGATCAGATCATCTCTGATCACCTTTATGATCTTGGAGGACCGGAGCAATGCCATGACGTCACTTCTGGTCTAGGGGGGAATTTTTTATTTTATTTTTAAAGCAAAATCTCAAAACATTTGGTATTAGTTGGAAGAATAGTGTCCCGTCACTGGTATTAGTGGGAGGAATACTGTCCAATCATTGGTATTAGTTGGAGGAATAATGCCCCATCACTGGTATTAGTGGGAGGAATAGTGCCCCATCATTAGTATCAGTGGAAGAAATAGTGCCCATTCATTGGTATTAGTGGAAGGAATTGTGCCACATCATTGGTATCAGATGAAGGAATAGTGCCCCATCATTGATACTAATGTTCCATTGTTGATATTAGTGGGAGGAATAATGCCTCATCATTAGTGTAAGCAAAGTGCCCCAAGGGCTGGATAAAGGCTAGCAAAGGACCGCATCCGGCCCTCAGGCCAGAATTTAGAGACCATTGCTATAGAGAAAGATTTACTCTTCCAGCACATCAAATCTGAACAACCTATGTACGATAATAAAAATGTTATGCCCACTTTTGCACTGCTTTCAAAACAGCACTCGTATTATATTTCAGGAAACATTTTACAGGGCAGTACAGGCACGTTTTATTTTTTCTAACTGTTGGATTGGAACCTCATTGTTTGCCGATATTTACATATTTAGAAATGTATTCGTTGAAAGCACTTATCTGGAGTTATTAATCATTTAATGATTATCCAGTGAAGCTAAACAAGTCCTATGCTGGCTCTGGATGTGTTTCCAGCTCCGGAAGATGTAGAATCCCAATGGAAAGAAGCCAGCAAATTGAGCGTGGCTCAGAATGGGAATAATCTAAGGTAAAAGCCAGAAAATCAACAGTTAATATTAATCTCTCCTAAAAAAAAAAAAACCTTTGCCGATACCCAGAAATAATTTCTTTGGCTGTGCAGAATATTATATTTAATTTAGTGCAAAATGTTGCTGTAGGATTGAAAACTGGATATGTAGGCAGGCAAAGGAAGAATGCATTATATAACTAAATTACATAGTACAAGTTAAGTCATAAATATATTAATGCCTAACCCCAGCCATTTTTTAGTAGCTATATTAGTAAAAAAATTAAAATCTTCCTCACTTCCTGTACCATTCACTTGAACGCTACGAAGGTATAATTTATGCCATAGCTAACTGATATGGAGACTCAGGCAGCCTTGCTAAAACAATTTCTCAGTCATTTACCGGATTCTCCCAGTGAGTGACGCAGAGACAACATTTTTGATGCATTTACACACTTCGATATGTTGAATTACTTTGACTTGATTTTTTACACACGTACAATAAACCTAAAAGGGGAACCCTCCATATCATCTTTATATAATTCTCCTTCTATTTCAATTTAACAGAATAACAGAATTGTGTTATATATATATATATATATATATAGCACTACCCTCGAAGGAGCTGCTGGTTAGATTTGGGCTTACCATTACCTTCTGTTCTCCTCGTTTCATGTCTAGGGGTGTCCCGTGGTAAATGGCCCAGTAACTCAAGAGACTAACAACAGATCCACTTGAATGGATTTTATTTGTAAAACGTAGACAATGAAACACCTCTTAAATTGGGATCAGAGGGTTGGAAAGGAAGTTCAGGTACTCTTAGTGTCAAAGTCAAAATGTTGAAGAACTTGCTTACTTTGACTGCATCCAGAGTATAGCCATTCGCAAGTGGATGTTCACTCAAATTGGAAAGTCCTTCTCTCACAAGGCCTAGCAGCCAACAAGGTGCTTACTCAGGAACAAGTCTCTGCCACAGACGTTGTTGTAGAACACTTAGGGAAACTAAACTTCAAGGACACTCGTGGGATACCTGGATCTTTCAGCCAGCTTGGCGATATCCACAAGACCGGACCGAAGTCAGTACATCATTCTGGACCGGAACCCCGAACCACGTGATGCACGCATCTTAAATACCCTCTCCTAGAAGCACAGCAAGAGCGCCACTCCCCCTGTGCGGGCTGCGAGAGAGGGTAACTTAAGCACCTAACTAACCAGATCATAGTTCCATGCCTGCCACAAGAGACAGTGCCCCCTGTGGCCAGGCTGAACATCTTACAGTCCAGTCAGACTGATGCTGAAGTCCAAATTTAGACAATTGTACCCAAACCAAACTGCAGTTCAGGCATAACTTTAACTTTGAAAAACGCATAGCGCATGCTCTTCAGGAGCCGCCGCTACATATGTAGCGGCAGCTCCTGAAGAGCATGTTCTAGGCATTTTTTAAAGTTAAACTTTGTCTAAACTGCAGTTTGGTTTGGGTTTATCTGTCTAAATTGGACCTCTGCATCAGTCTGACTGTGAGATGTTCAGCCTGTCCACAGGGGGCACTGTCTTTTGTGGCAGGTGTAGAACTATGGTCTGGTTAGGTGCTTAAGTTACTCTCTTTCGGAGTCAGGTCAGTGGAAGTGACCACTGACCTGGTTCGCTGTGCCCTCTGGGAGAGGGTATTTAAGATGCGGACGCCATGTGGTTCGGGGTTTCAGTACAGTATGATGTGCTGACTTCATGGTCCTGGTCCTCCTGACCAGCACCCAGGAAGGCTATGGCCTGGGGTGCAGATCCACCCGACCTTAATGCCTCAGGGCTGGCTAGCCTGAGGCAAAGAAACTAAAGGAGGATTCTGATGTGGTTGGGTGCCGTCTCCGGTTCGGGAGAGACCCAGAGTACTTCAAGCATTCCAGGGGAGGACTCTTTAGAAGAACACCACATATGGGTTGGTTTTCTTAACAAGAGCCTGTAAGGGCTGAAGTAACCGAGAGAATGCGGTCTTGTGGATATCGCCAAGCAGGCTGAAAGATCCAGGTATCCTACAAGCGTTTCAAGTTTAGTTTCCCTACATGTTCTACAACAATGTCTGTGGCAGAGACATTATTTTGTACGTTCTACAACAACATCTGTGGTAGAGATTTGTTCCTGAGTAAGCACCTTGTTAGCTGCTAGGCCTTGTAAGAGAGGGACTGTCCAACCTGGGTGACCATCCAGCTGCTAATAGCTATTCTCTGGATGCAGTCAAAGTAAGCAAGTTCTTCAACCTTTTTTTGACTTTGACACTAAGAGTACCTGAACTTCCTTCCCAACCCTCTGATCCCAAGTTGAAAGACTGTTCAATTGACTGAATTTTGCAAATAAAATCCATTCAAGTGGATCTGTTCTCAGTCTTGAGTTACTGGACTATTTACCACGGGACATCCCCTAGATGTGCCACAAGGAGAACAGAAGGTAACGGTAAGCCCAAAAATAACCAGCAGCTCCTTCGGGGGTTAGTGCTACACACATATATATATATATATATATATATATATATATATATATATATATATTTGTGGTTGAAGCCCTATGGCCGATACGAATATAGATAACATTCAGAGTTAACGTACGACTTACCACATGAAATGGACCTAAAAGTGTGCCTTGGTCTAATGGACGGTATACCAAAATAAGGGGGCATACCCTAGATTAGAAATGAACAATCTGTGAAGAGAACTTAATATTTGAGAAATGCCCTAAAAGGGGGAAGGGAGCTTGGGTATCGCACACAGGAAACCCGCAAAGACCACAGGCGAGTGGGCTGGTTAAATACCCCCCGGGCTCCTCCCATAAATTCAAGCCACCATACTGGCCTTCCTACTTATGGTTGAAGCCCTATGGCCAATACGAATATGGGTAAAATTCAGAGTTAAAGTGGTTGTAAACCCTTACAAACCACTTTGACCTACAGGTAAGCCTAGATTAAGGCTTAGCTGTAGGTCCAAGAAATATCTCCTAAACCGTGTAGGTTTAGCCAAAATTTGCCAAAACACAGGCACCACTGTCTATGGTGCATGTGCCGTAGACAGCGGCGCACAGGCGCACTGAGCGCGCCGCTGTCAACGGCAATATGCCGCAAGTGGCAGCTTCCGTGCGCATGCTCGGGAGTGACGTCATCGCAGCTTCGTTGAATGACAGCGCCAGAGCAGCGAGACCCACCGAGAAGATGGAGGCTCTGTACACAAGGGGACATCGGTGACTTTGCTTGCTCCTGTGTCAGGTAAGTGACACATAATGGACTACTATGCGATGCATAGTAGTCCATTATGCTTTACCTTTGCAGGGAATCAAAGAGGAAGTAAACCCATCAGGGTTTACTTCCTCTTTAACGTAAGACTTACCACATGAAATGGACCTGAAAGTGTGCCTTGGTCTAATGGACGGTATACCAAAATAAGGGGGCAAAAGCATTCAGGTAGGGGATAGTTTTTTATTAGTTTAAGTTTGTTCATTGAGCGAGTTTGGTAAATGCTATCTCCACTTGCGGATTGGGGATGTACCAGGCAAAGCAGGAAGACTTCCAACTGCCTAGTCTCTTAATGACATGGTCTGTGACCCCATGGTGGGATGCTGCTGAGGCTGTCCCAATGCGGAAGGAGTGACCGGAGTACTGACTAGGGTTCAGGCGAAGGTTGCAGAGAAGGATCCTTATGTGTTTTACAAACTGACAGGCACTCAAGGGTTTGGCAGGAAACAGTAGAAGGGGACTGGAGTCGGGCATAAGTGACAGTAAATGATTGAGTATTGGAACTGGACACCAGCTATTATTAGTTTTGTAAACGTGAAGGTCTACCCCAGAGCCTGCTTGCTGGGTTTTATAAACTGCAAGGTGGAGGACAAAGTGATCTTGATAGTGGACCAAGTGACGTCTATGTAGCACTTGGCCTGCGGGGTTGCTACAGGTGAACTCACCAGGTCACAAGAACCCGTAGTAGGCCAAGTATATGGCCACTTGTAGGACCCCACTGGGGAGGAGACCAAACGGGGAAGTAGTCAGGATGGTTGACATCCCCCTAAAGATGACACTGGTTATGGGTAAATGTTTGGCACTGACCACCGGTTGGAGTTTCTGGGTACCGCGTAAAATGGCCCGGTTTGCATGGGATGCGAACAAGGAAGGTTTTGCGGGGTCTCGCAGAGACAAGAAATATCGGATGCTGGCTAGGTATAGCCGAATAGTGTTATTGAGATAAAGCTATCTGGGTATGGCAATACGAGATAAAGGCCAGTATTTGCTTGATGTTTGAAGATTCCTCGGAGCGATGTGCCAGAAATTTGTTGAAGGCCCTCCAAGCTGTCTGGTAGGCTTTGAGGGTGTTGCGAGAGAGTGAATAGTTGATGAGCTGGGTCACTGCACGTAAATGTTGTACTAATCCAGGGTCAGCTGAGACCAAGCAGGGATAGGGGCTGAAACTGGATCGGCTCTGGGCACCTGTTTGAAAAAGGAGGTGTAGTTAAAATGTGAGAGCGCGTCTGCTGCGAGACTGCGCTTGCCCGGAACAAATGAACAGTAAATACTGAACTGATGGTGTAAAGACAGTTGTACCAGCCTACGCAGGAAGGACATGACTGAGAGGGACTTGGACCTGCCTTTGTTAATAATCCCTGCCGTGGCCTGATTGTCGGTGGTGAAGGCCACAGTTTGTCCTGTCCAGCAATGACCCCAGAGTAGTGCGGCTGCCAGTATCAGATAGAGCTTGAAGAGAGAGGATGTTTGGGTGAAGCCAGGAATTGAAGGTATCTGTGAAGGTCAGGGTCCTGCAAACCAGTGGTGGCCAAAAATTGCTATGAAGCCTGTGGAGGCTACAGCATCTGTCACTACCTGTGGCGATAGGGACAATATGGTAGGTATAATTAGGGATATGCCATTCCAGGTGGAGAGGAATTCCTCCCACTTAGAAAGGTCCGCTACTGCTGTGTTGTCCAGATTGAGGACCTGATCGGGATCCTGTGTTTGTGAAAGGAATACCAGCAGAAGGGACACAAAAGAGCGACCCTGTGGGGTGATGCGTATAGGCAAAATTAAGCATCCCTAAGAAAGATTGCAGCTGTTTCTTGGTACACCCCTTAGTGTGAGTGAAGTCTCGGAGGACCACCCTGATGCTGGTCAGTTTGTCAAGGGGGAGGCTGGCCTGCATGGAGCAGGTGTCTAGGTTGACTCAGAGAAAGGTGATGGTATGTGCTGGACCGTCGACTTTATGTTCAGCGATGGGAACATTGATATTCTTGAATACAACTGAGGCAGCCAATGATGACACCATAGTGTGGAGTTGTGAAATGGCAGAAGATATAGACTGGAGGGGACAGGGGTCGTGACACGGGGGGTGGTATTTTTGGTTTACCACCCCCCAGTTGCCCCCCTGATGATGCGGCACAACTGTATGTCAATATTGGACCACTGCACAACCAGGAAAACATAGCTAGACCACCCCCCCCCCCCCCCCCAGTGCCATCAGCAGATGATGGTGGCATAGAATCGGGTGTGCTGCTGCAAAGGAGCATCATGACCCTAAAGAACACCACTGGGTTTATGTGTATGGTTTTGGTAACCTACACTGCTATACAGGTAAGAAGGGAGCGGGAAATAATAGGAAGAGGGACATAAAGGTTTGTATAAAAACAACAGGACAGTAGTTTTCTAGCGGTTGTATGATGGAACTATAGCATCGGATGGTGTAAAAAGGCATCTGACACTCGTTCTTTTCAAATATTTTTATTAATATATAAAAAAAAAGTAACAATACACAAGTACAGAAGGTCGCACAGTAGAGAGTCACTATAACATAGATAGATATACAGGCAACACTTGCAGTACGAGGCCAACGAATGATTCATAATAAACCAAATGAAAACATCCAGGATCCATTAATACCAACAGATCGCTTTAGTAGAAAATAGCCACTTTGGATCAAGGGTAAACCGTAAAGGGAGTCCCACAGGAGGAGGTCCCCAAGTAGGGTTAATCATCCCCAGAACTGGGGAGCAGAAACCATTCAAAGAAGTTATACCCTACTATAGTTTAAGTACAAATGAAAACATAAAAAGACTAATAAAGTCAACCAGCCACAGAGAAAAAGAAAAACAGAGAGAGAAATAGAGACAAGGAAAAGTGGAGTACAGAAAAAGTGCAAGGAAGCACAGGGAAGAAACGGGACAAGGAAGGGATAGCAGGCGGCCCGGCGTCCCCAAGGGTCTCAGTAAGAAATAGAGGCGCCATTGGGTAAAAAGCTAACATTTAAGTTATAGTACTAAAAGGTGGGGATCAAAATTTGGGGGTAGGAAGTGGTCCACCCAAGGTTGCCAAATCTTACAATAGAGAGGGAGTCTGTCTAAAATAATTGCTTCAATTTTGCTATGAATCATGGCCTGGGTAACCCGGTTCTTAACTTCAGGAATGCTAAGCGTCGCAGATTTCCAGGCTTTTGCGATGGTCTGTTTTGCCGCTGTAACTACCTGCAGAAGGAGCCGTGTCCGGGGTCGGGAAAACCTGCGAGGTATTAGATTTAATAGGGCAATCGTTGGATCTGGCGATAGAGTACATTGTAAAAGTCTGGATAGGATAATAAAAATTTGTTTCCAAAATTCCGTCGCCACTGGACAGGCACACCAAATATGAAGGTGTGTGCCAACCTCGTTACACCCCCGGAAACAGTTTGGAGAGTAGTTTGGCACAAATCTAGAAATCCTGGCTGGGACCAGGTACCAGCGCATTAAGACTTTATAGTTGGCCTCAGCCGCGATTATATTCTGGGTAGCGATTTTAGTGTTGAGCCAAACTCTGCCCCAATCTTCAGGAACAAGATTAAGAGAAAGATCATGAGACCAGGCTCTAGTATATAGTAGAGGAGAATTCAGGCTAGAGGAAAGATAGGAGTAGAGGCAGGATATGATTCCAGGAGAGTGCGGGTCCGTTTTACAAATTGTCTCAAAGGGGGACAGTCGGCCTAGGTCAGTGCATGACTTAGTGTTCATTTGGACAAAATGGGTTATTTGGAGGTATCGGAAACACTCTTTATGGGGAAGCTTAGTTTTGGCTTGCAAGACTGGGAACTTTAGGATTGCGTTACTCGATACCAGGTCACATACTCTAGTCAGGCCCCTATGGGACCAGGCATCGAACAAGGCGGGATCCGAGTAAGCGGGAGTAAAACCTGGGTGGCCAATAAAGGAGAGTAAGGGGGAATGAGGTGATTGTAGTTTATAGGTAGACTTCAACTTGTCCCACAACCCCAATGAGAAACGGGTGACAGGGTTACAAATCGACTTCCTTGCTGGGTGTGGTAGCCACAGCAAGTTGGATATGATCAGGGGATGGGCATCTACAGCTTCGAGGCTGACCCAAAGGGGTGTCTCAACGGTCGCATGATAAAGGGCCAATTGAGCCAATTGCGCTGCGTAAAAGTAAAACCTGAGATTGGGTACACCCAATTCTCCCTGCGTCTTATGGCGAAACAGGGTCTGCCTGGAAACTCTAGGCCTAGTTGACCCCCAGATGTACTGAAAAATAGGACTCTGCATGACACGGTGGAAATACGGGGGGATCGCGACCGGGAGTACTCTAAAAAGATATAGCAGTTTGGGCAACAGCGTCATTTTCACGGCCGCGATCCTTCCCAACCATGAAACACAGAGTGGTTGCCAAGAGGTCATAAGGGATGTAAGGTTATGTAATGCGGGGAGATAGTTGGACTGAAACAGTTGAGTTGGGTCACTGGTGAGTTTAACGCCCAGATATGGGATAGAAGAGGTTGACCATTGAAAGGGATACGTTTCTTTTAAATTTTGAAAGGTTTCCAATGGCAGAGACACGTTGAGGGCCTGCGACTTAGTTTGATTTACCTCCAGTCCAGAGACCAAAGCAAATTTATCCAAAAGGTGAAAAAGGTTTGGGAGCGAGGTGTGAGGTGAAGTAATAAACAAGAGAGCATCGTCAGCGAATAAGCAAAGCTTGTGCGGCACAGAGGCAATGTCTAAGCCTTTGATATTGGGATCTGCTCTGATCAGAGCCGCTAAGGGCTCTATGGCAAGGGCAAAAATTAGCGGGGAGAGGGGGCATCCTTGACTGGTTCCATGCTGGATAGGGAATCTATCGGAGGTGAAGCCCGAGTATTTAACATAGGCCTGTGGATGGGTATAAAGAGCCTGAACCCACTGTAAAAAATGAGGGCCAAAGCCCCAAAGCTGTAGCACATACTGCAAATATGGCCAGGATAGTGTATCAAAGGCTTTTCGAATATCAAGTGAAAGCAGATGCATTGGAATTTTACGATTTCTGGCGATATGTTGCAGCAGGACCACTCGGCGTATATTATCGCTAAATTGCCGTCTAGGGATAAATCCCACTTGATCTTTGTGAACCAGATTACCAATAAATTGATTAAGGCGCAGGGCTAGCACTTTAGCTAAAAGCTTAATATCGGTGTTTAAAAGAGATATGGGCCTATAATTGGACCAAAGCGTGTTATCACTGTTGGGCTTGGGAATCATTGATATAATTGCAGTCAGCGTGTCTCTACCAAAGGATCCGTCCTTAGGGAGGGCGTTAAAGGCGTTAGCTAATAGGGGGGCCAGAGTGTCCGCAAATTTTCTGTAATATGAGTTAGAAAGGCCATCCGGGCCCGGTCGTTTATGCGGTTTCAAAGTTCGGATAGCAGAAAGTATTTCCTGTGAGGTGATGGGGGCCTCCATTACTTCCCGGTTAGTATTAGACAAAGAGGGAATCTGAAGATCCTGGAAAAGGGAATCAGTAGTTTCCCTGGGGCAAGGGGTATTAGCTTCATATAACTTAGCTAATTGTTTACTAAATTCAGATACTATTTTAACTGGATTACTGGTGAGGGTATTTTTGCCGACCCTCAACCGAACAGGTTTAAACGAACGCTCTGGGTTCCTAAGATGTAAAGCTAAAAAAGTATCAGGTTTATTGGCCTTAACGTAAATGTTGTGTTTAGAGCTGCGAATAGCTATGTCAGCAGCTTCCGCCAGGAGCAGGTCCAGTTCTAATTTTGCTTTTTCCATAGTCAACTTATTGTCGGCTGTCGGTGAAGCTTGAAACTGAAAAAGATACTTATTATAGTTGGCCTCTAATTGTTGTGTTTGCAGGAGCTTATCCCTCTTAAGATGTGTGGCAATGGAGATACATTTGCCTCGAATCACAGGCTTATGTGCCTCCCAAAGGAGGATGGGCGATATACCCGGGGTGGCATTATATTGAATGTATTCAGTTAAGGCTACTTGAATGTCCAGACAAAATGACTGATTAGCCAGATGTTTATCGCTAATACACCAAGTCTTATCAGTAGATTGAGGAATCAGAGAAGTGATTGTGGTAATGACAGCGCAATGATCTGACCAGGAGATCGGGTGTATGTGAGATTGAAGTAATACGGGGGAAGAGGAAACAGGTATGAATATATGATCAATCCTGGAAAATGAGTTATGGGGGTTGGAATAAAATTTAAAATTTTTCTTAACCGGATTGCATTCTCTCCAGGAATCAAGGAGGGAGGCCTGTTGTAGTAAACTGCGAAAGTGGGACGAAGCTGAAGATTGTTCCGGGGTGTAAGGAGATTTATCCAAATGGGGGTGGATTATCAAATTGGAGTCACTACATACCAACAGGGTACCTTTAGAGTGAGCCTTAATTGTTTGAAAAAGATGTGAGAAAAAAGGAACAGGATTTCTATTTGGGGCGTAATATGAAACGAGAGTGACTTCCGTGTCTTGTAGGAGGCCAACTAGAATTATATAGCGGCCTTCTGGATCTTTAATTTCAGAGGTAAGGGTAAAGGGCAGCGAGCGGTGTAAGGCTAACAGAACACCCCTTTGCTTAGTAGTCGCTGAGGCGGTGTAAACTTGTGGATATTTATAGCTAAATGATCTAGGGGTTTTGTGGGAGGAGAAATGGGTCTCTTGGAGCGCAACTATGCTCGCCCTCAAAGACGCAAAAGAGCGAAATGCTTTGACTCTCTTACTAGGGGAATTAAGCCCTTTAACATTTAACGACAAAATATTCAAGGGGGCCATGTTCGTTCCGAGAGGGAGGAAGGCTGATAAACCCATGGGGCCGTGCGGGTCGCCCGGATAAGGGGGTAGAGGGGGGAAAAAGGGGGAAAAGAAGCAGAGGGGAGGAAAGGAAGAGAAAAGAAGTAGAATAAGAAAAGAAATTCACGTAAGGCGTATATATGAACCATCTTACTGAAATACGTCAGACTAAAAACGCCCGACAAAAGTGTACGCCGTCTCCCCGGCCCCAAAATCAGGTCAGGCAGAGGGTGTACTAAACTATAGGGGGGAGCAGTGACAGCTCTCCGCCGTGTACCGGGACACAAGTAAGAACATATTTGAGATCGTTGTATCCAGCCATCAAGTAACCATAACATATAAGTAAGTGCGTCAATTAAACAATTGCAAAAAATAACACGTACAACTAAAAAGGAATCCTCCCTAGAGGGGAGGAAGGGGAAGAGGGGGAAAGGGAGAGGGAGGGGGGGAATGGGGGAAAAAAGGGGGGGGGAGGGAGGGGAAAGGGAAGGAAAAAGGTTAACATAGTTACTGTCTTGGGAACAGAGGACCATAAACAGTATATAATTCACTGGACAACAGTGGGGACTTGTATCATATTATCATCCGACACTGGGAGAAAGCAAATCACAGGAGCCCACCAAAGGACAGGTGAGGTGTCTTGGCCAAGCTTAAACAAATCAGCGGGGCACAAATACTTTGGGGCTGACATAGCTTGTAGCCGTTGTGCGCAAGGGGGTACCCTTACGGATTGCAGATGGAGTCGGACAGTCACGGGGGCCCCGTTTGGGGGTAGCCACATAAGGGTAAGGACCTGGACGGGCTGGAGTGCGTGGAAGGGCAGTGTCCGAGAGTTGGACAGGAGGAGACAGATGAAGCGATTCCAGCAAATTCTGAAGGGCCTCCGGTGTGGTAGCAATGTGTTGCTGCCTTTGGGAAAAAATTGTAGGGTGAAAGGAAAACGCCATGTATATTTAATTTGTTGCTGAGTGAGAATTTGCAGTTGCGGTTTCATGGCGCGGCGTTTCGCAATGGTAAGGGGGGCCAAGTCTGTAAATAATTGGTAAGAGTGTCCCTGGAAGGTGAGGTTATCCTTATTGCGAGCAGAAGCAAGGAGTTGTTCTTTTGTCTTGAAAAAGTGGAATTTGATGATTATATCACGCGGGGGTCCGTCCGTTTGACGACGGGTGAGGGCCCTGTGAATTCTGTCGAATTATAATCGTTCCACAGGAATTGAGGGCGAAAGTTCCTGGAACAAAGCCAGTGTAAATGCTTGCAAGTCATCCACAGATTCTGGAATACCCCGGAGGCGCAGATTCGACCTGCGGGAACGATTCTCTGAGTCCTCAAAACGGGAAAGCAACATGGCATTCTCTTCACGGAGCAATAATAGCTCTTGTGCATGTTCACGGAGAGTTAGCTCCATATCGTCAGCACGGGTCTCAAGATCTGCAGTCCTCTGGCCAAGTTCCCTAATCTCTCTTGTTAACTTGTTAGTGATTTGGTCAGAGGTCGTTTTAAGGGCTTTTTTTAGCATAGTGTCCATATGCAGCAGAAAGTCAGCTTGTGACATACCTGATGGGGAGAGGTTAGGAGAGTCGTCTCGAGCTGGGATATTGTCCTCATCCTCATTGCTGTGCTGATCTTCCGAATGTGAGGGGCTGTCACGCTGCTGCGTTCGCTTCAGTGCCTGAGCTTGAGCCTGTGCTTTCGCCGCCATCTTGGAGGAGGCCCGGGCGTGCGCCTCCTTGATAGGTTTGGGCTTCGGTTTGCCTCGATGGCCGGTAAGGACCATCGCCGAGTTGGCGTGAGAGATGCCCACTGCGATCCCGGTAGTTGCGGGGCTGAGATCTCGCTTTAGGGAGCGGAACGAGTCCCGAGAATACGGCGGAGAGTGCGGAGCTCTAGTGAGGTACGTCCATCACGGTGAGCCTCGCGCATGCACCCCGCATCTGACACTCTTTAAAATAACAAATGCTGAAGATAGGAGATAATAGAGTGGTGCAGCCATCTTTAATATTGTTTGGACCCTGGGCAAACATTTTCTTGGGCCCTTCCACCCCGAATCCACTTATCAACTATTCATAGCCAGTGCGAGCTCAGGGGGCAGCTGCTTTGGGCCCCACAACAATCGCCTTATATATATTGAACAAAAACTTGTAAAAATATGTTTTCCTTTCAAAGGGATGAAATTCCACAAGAAAAAGAGAATTAAGTTGTTCCAGATATAGCAGCTCGGTTTCCTTTCGATAAGTCATACATTTAAAATTTACTGAGAAGGAAACCTAAAAAAAAGGGGTTTGATCATACGGAGTAGCATTCCTCTCCATCTATGGAAACAAATATTCTTTATTGGCAAAGCTATTTTTTTTTCTTGGAAGAGATAAATGATGTGTATGATTTTGATGCCTACAAAGGTTCTCTATATTGGTTGTTTTTTTATTTCAGTCTAATTTACTGTTCCCATAGATACAAAACACTTTATTGTCAAGAATCAGGAAAGCAGGGATTATGATTTGAGAAAAAGAAGAAATGGCTGCACATACAAAGGTTCCAAAACAAAATTACTTTTATTGAAAATGACCAGGATACACCAGGGACACCAGGTATTAGTTCCCCTGGACACGTTTAACATATCTGACCTGTGCGTAATCATTACTGAGGGAATACCTACTAAGCTTTCACCTACTCTAAAATGAAGTCTGCAGAGAAATTGTAATATTCCACATTTTTGGAATAAATGTTGAAAATAATATGTGGCTGGGTTTCATGGAAAAGAAAATGTTCTAGAGGAATGAAAACTAAAATGGAATGCTAGCTGGTTACATTTAACAACCAAAGCCAAACCTGCAATGTGTCCCCGTTGAATGTTTTTGACTGTTGATTGTTTTTTGAAGTGATCTAGTAATGGGGCCCGTTCCAGGGAATTCGGATAACACTTTCAACTGGAGTGGACTGGAACACTGATAGATATTACCTTAGCATAAAAGATACCATGGCACACAGGTAACCCGGTCATCATAACATATATCAGATGTCCTTGTTTGGATTGTTGTTAGACATTTGCATTTGTTTTCATCCGAATGCCTTTTTGGGTATTTTCATTAACTTTGTAACAAACGATAACGAACGTGCAGATTCCGAAAAACGAAAGATCCGACATAAACAAATGCTTTATTTTCATTTTCGTTGTGACAACATTTCGATATAGATAGGAGATTTGACATGACGATGACAATAGCGATCTTAGTCCATCGAACCTGTGGTCGAATGTGCCTAACCTTAGCTCTATTAGTCCAAGATTATTCTACATAGAGAGAAAAGATTCGACATAGAAAAGATTCGACATAGAGAGAAAAGATTCCACATTATAGAGGCAATAGCAAAAAAGGTCGAATGTGCCTAACCTAACTCTATTAGTCCAAGATTATTCGACATAGAGAAAAAAGATTTGACATGAAGATTCGATGAAGCAGTCACTGCGAGTGGACATTTATGGTCAAATGCTCTGCCTATAGGCTATAGAAGAATTCTAATGTTGGTTGGCTAGTAATAATAATTAATAAATATAAATATTACTAGTGTCATACAACATTAGAATTCTACTATAGCTTGTAGGCGGAACATTTGACTGGAAATGTACGATTGCAGCGTCGTAGAACATTCAACAGACACCATAAGCCTTTTTATGACAGATTCGACCTTAATTATTTTGGATTTTCGGACAAATGAATTTTTTAATGAAACAAAATAAATAAAAAATAATTTTGAGATAAACTAAATAAATTTATTTTTCGGACGAAAATGAAATTCCAAAACAAAATATTTCAGTGTGCACATGTTATAAACCGAAAAAAAGGCATAATATGGTCCAAAAATGTCATAGTGTGGCACATGTTACTATGATGTAACATCATAGTAACATGTGCCACACTATGACATAGACAGCTATTAGCTCTCACATTCATTTACTGGAGGAGATGTACCAATAAGGCATATATTATACAAATGTCCTGAAGTTAGCTATTGCGGAAGATGGTGCCTTTCTTGGGCACTGGAAAGAGGTACAAAGGAGCCCATATATATCTACCATATATACAGTGCAACAGTGATCCACAGCAAATGAAATTACGAATGTCAGTTTGAGTAAACCAATCTACTTATATTTTTTTTTCTGCATCAGAACTTCTATACAAGTTAATGGGAAGGCAAAAGCAGCAATAACATTAACGAGATATTAAAGCCTCCAATTTTTGTAAATAAAAATAATAAACATGTTATACTTACCTGCTCTGTGCAATGGTTTAGCACAGAGCAGCCCCAAGCCTCCTCTTCTCAGGTCCCCCGCTGGTGCTCTTGGCTTCTACCCCGGCCAAGTGCCCCCATAGAAGGGTGGCTTGGCCCTGCTCCACACTCCCTTGTAATAGGATGTGATTGACATCAATCTGCCCAGTGAGGAGGGACAGAGCTGGGAGAGCCATTGCTCCTGTGCATGTTGCTGGATTGAGATCAAGCTCCAATAACTATAAGAGGGGGGTCCCCAGATCCTCTCCAACAGAAGGATTTTTATCTTAATGCATAGAATGTATAAAGGTAAAAACAAACTTTCAAGCTTTAGAACCACTTTAACCACTTACGGGCAACCTACTGTAGATACAGTGGTGTGAAAAAGTGTTTGCCCCCTTCCTCATATCCTGTTCCTTTGCATGTTTGTCACACTTAAGTGTTTCGGAACATCAAACCAATTTAAACAATAGTCAAGGACAACACAAGTAAACACAAAATGCAATTTGTAAATGAAGGTGTTTATTATTAAAAAAATCCAAACCATCATGGCCCTGTGTGAAAAAGTGATTGCCCCCTAAACCTAATAACTGGTTGGGCCACCCTTAGCAGCAACAACTGCAACCAAGCGTTTGCGATAACGTGCAATGAGGCTTTTACAGCGTCCTGGAGGAATTTTGGCCCACTCATCTTTGCAGAATTGTCCTAATTCAGTTACATTAGAGGGTTTTCGAGCATGAACGGCCTTTTTAAGGTCATACCACAACATCTCAATAGGATTCAGGTCAGGACTTTGGCTAGGCCACTCCAAAGTCTTCATTTTGTTTTTCTTCAGCCATTCGGCGGTGGACTTGCTGGTGTGTTTAGGATCATTGTCCTGCTGCAGAACCCAAGTTCGTTTCAGCTTGAGTACACGAACAGATGGTCGGACATTCTCCTTCAGGATCTCTTGGTAGACAGCAGAATTCATAGTTCCTTTTATCACGGCAAGTCTTCCAGGTCCTGAAGCAGCAAAACAGCCCCAGACCATCACACTACCACCACCATATTTTACTGTTGGTATAATGTTCTTTTTATGAAATGCAGTGTTCCTTCTACGCCAGATATACTTGGACACACACCTTCCAAAGAGTTCCACTTTTGTCTCATCGGTCCACAGAATGTTGTCCCAAAAGTCTTGGGGATCATCAAGATGTGTTGTGGAGAAATTGAGACGAGCTTTGATGTTCTTTTTGCTCAGCAGTGGTTTTCTCCTTGGAACTCTGCCATGCAGGCCATTTTTGCCCAGTCTTTTCCTGATGGTGGAGGCATGAACGCTGACCTTAACTGAGGCAAGTGAGGCCTGCAGTTCCTTGGACGTTGTTGTGGGGTCTTTTGTGACCTCTTGGATGAATCGTCGCTGCGCTCTTGGGGTAATTTTGGGCGGCCGGCCACTCCTGGGAAGGTTCACCACTGTTCCATGATTTCGCCATTTGTGGATAATGGCTCTCACTGTGGTTCGCTGGATTCCCAAAGCTTTGGAAATGGCTTTATAACCCTTTCCAGACTGATAGATCTCAATTACTTTCTTTCTCAATTGTTCCTGAATTTCTTTGGGTCTCGGCATGATGTGTAGCTTTTAAGGATCTTCTGGTGGACCTTACTGTGTCAAGCAGCTCCTATTTAAGTGATGCCTTGATTGTGAACAGGTGTGGCAATAATCAGGCCTGGGTGTGGCTAGAGATATTGAACTCAGGTGTGGACAACCACAGTTATAGTATGTTTTAACAAGGGGGGCAATCACTTTTTCACACAGGGCCATGATGGTTTGGATTTTTTTTCACCTTTAATAATAAACACCTTCATTTACAAATTGCATTTTGTGTTTACTTGTGTTGTCCTTGACTATTGTTTAAATTGGTTTGATGTTCCGAAACACTTAAGTGTGACAAACATGCAAAGGAACAGGAAATGAGGAAGGGGGCAAACACTTTTTCACACCACTGTATACTGCGGCAGGGCGGCCACTCTGTGCCGTATCACGTACCTAGTACACGATCTGCATGCTGGGGTAGAGAGCGCACCCAGCAATGCAGTGAAACTTCACTTTGCAAAGAATCACGCTCGAGGAAAAAAAATAATAATAATTTTTTGCTTGCATGTGAGTGGATGATGGAAGTAATGTATTCCTATGAAGAGGTAATGTCATGTTTAAATATCTTTGTAAATTCAAAGAGGAACTGCAGTCTGCTCACATAGTTTGTATTAAAAACATCTTTGCCATTCTGAAGCTTCCCTCCAACCACCTTGCATATTATTTTATATATACTATGATTCTGTACTTGCAAAATATGCAGCAAAAATCTCCCTCCACTGAGTCTGGCTGCAGCCATTTTAACTGTGGGTAGCTGAAACTGCTGCCTGTTCACTTGCTTGATTTACACACAGAGGCACACCCCCAGCTCTGCAGCTCTCATTGGCCCTCTTATAACTCCCCGCCCTCATTCCTTCCTCGCAAACTCTCATGAGAGTGAGAGAAACAGCTGTGCATGATGCCATACGCCTAGGCTAATGAGCAGACAAGAAAGAGGAAGTGGGATGTATAAGGTATTTACTGGCAGAAAAAAATAAATCTTTTACTATCCAAAGTTAAAACAACAAGGGCAGAAGATTTAATAGATGAAAAGATGAAAAAATGAATGAAGTTCCGCTTTAACTCCAAATTTTTAAGGAGAAACACCAATGCACATTTTTTTATAAACATTTCAAAAGTCCACTTTTAAAATGTTACCCAGTGTTACCAGAGACTAAATAAACATGCAATATGCATCAGAAACTAAATATTTATTGTCGGGGTTGGTTTACAAAAGAGAAATAAGCAAAGAAATTTGCCCAAGAGCTTACTGAATGTGGGGAAAATTCACATACTGTAGCAAAGAATACGCAATCACATCCCAGGAAAAACAAACGAAACAAAAAACAAATTTTTACTTGCAAATGGTTGGATAATAAATTCAGAAGAGCTTAACCACATTCCCTAAGTGAACAGCCTGCTTGACTTTGAGAAATCATCCCCAGCAAAGCCTGATCGGTCCCTGATTAGGGATGAGCTTCATGTTCGAGTCGAACATACGTTCGACTCGAACATCAGCTGTTCGCCCGTTCGGCGAATTCCGAACGTTAACCACTTGCCGACCGCCGCACGACGATGTACGTCCTATTTTTGAAGAGGGATATCTCGGTAACGGCAGCAGCTGCTGCCACACCCGAGATATCCATCTCTTCAGGCGGCGGGCGGCTGTACGATAACGGTGGTCTCCGCGGCGGATTCGCCGTGAGATCACCGCTATCGGCGGCGGGAGAGGTGCCACTCCCCCTCCTGCCGCCGCCCTCCCGCACCTTTCCGCCGCTTACCGGAGCCGTCGGTAGCAGCGGAGGCAATCGGGTCCTTTCATCTGCTGGGCATAGAGACAAGTGAGGCTAAAATGGCCCCCACTCGTCTCTATACCATAGGAGGGCGGAAGCGACGTCAAAACGTCACTTCCGCCCATACCTCTTAAAGGTATATATTTTTTAAATGTCAGATTTTCTTCTTTTTTTTTTTTTTTGCATTTTAGCCCAAGTATGAGATCTGAGGACTTTTTGACCCCAGATCTCATATTTAAGAGGACCTGTCATGCTTTTTTCTATTACAAGGGATGTTTACATTCCTTGTAATAGGAATAAAAGTGATCCATTTTTTTTTTTTTTAAACAGTGTAAAAATAAATAAAATCAATTAAAATAAATAAGAAAACATTTTTTTTTTTTTTAAAACACCCCGTCACGACGAGCTTGCGCACAGAAGCGAGCGCATACGTGAATAGCGCCCGCATATGAAAACGGTGGTCAAACCACACATATGAGGTATCGCCGCGATCGGTAGAGCGAGAGCAATAATTCTAGCCCTAGACCTCCTCTGTAACGCAAAAAATGCAACCTGTAGAATTTTTTAAATGTCGCTTATGGAGATTTTTGAGGCTAAAAGTTTGACGCCATTCCACGAGCGGGCGCAATTTTGAAGTGTGACAAGTGTGACATGTTGGGTATCATTATCTTTCACAATATAAAAAAAAAGTGGGCTAATTTTGTTGTTTTTTTTTTTTTATATTCAAAAAAGTGATTTTTTTCCAAAAAAAGTGCGCTTGTAAGACCGCTGTGCAAATACGGTGTGAAAAAAAGTATTTCAATGACCGCCATTTTATTCTCTAGGGTGTTAGAAAAAAAAATATATAAAATGTTTGGGTGTTCTAAGTAATTTTCTAGCAAAAAAAACTGTTTTAAACATGTAAACACCAAGTCTGAAAAAGAGGCCTGGTCCTTAAGTGGTTAAGGGCCATTCGCACCAAATTCGTGTGGCGCTCACGGCCCAAAATGCACTGCGATGGCGCAGTGCATTGCTGGCTCATGATTGGTCAAGCATGCACTGTGACCCCGCATGCTTGGCCAATCACAGCGCCGGCAGCGAGGAGAGCCATGATTGGCCACAGGCAGGATGCCTGTGGCCAATCATAGCTCAGGCTGTGTAGCACACGCCCCACACTATATAAGGCCGCCAGCGCGGCGGCCTTGTGTAGTGTGTTGGCATCTGTAGCAGTTAATGGGTGTTCTGTGTACCTTCAACACAGTATACACCGATCGTTATCGGCCGATTTTTCGTTCTTGCTCTTCTGTAGTGCTTGTTGTCTGCGTGCCCTGACCGCAGTATACACCGCTATATTCACCTATATATCTAGCGATATATCTATCTTTTATAATAGAGCTGTCAGTCAGTGTTAGGAGATTGTGCGTGCTCTGAACGCAGTATACACCGCTATATCCACCTATCTAGCTAAATATCTTGCTCGTTTTAAATAGAGCTCTCAGTCAGTGTTAGGAGATTGTGCATGCTGTCTGCGTGCTCTGAAAAAGACGGACGGCAAAACAAATTATACAGGTGTGATAACCCTTCGCTATGTTTTCCAAAAAGCTTAAAAATAGTTTTTTTGACTGGAGCTAAACTTTAAAAATGTACCAGTTGAAAATTACAAACAGATTCAACTTAACACAACAAACCTACACAGTCCCTGTCTTGTTTGCACCGACTGTATACTGCTGTTCTGAGTATATAGGGCCACACGCATTTCCTTTTTTTAATATGGGTAGGGGGTTCCCCTTAATATCCGTACAAGACCCAAAGGGGCTGGTAATGGGCAGGGAGGGCTACCCATGCCATTTTTCTCAATGATTTTCAACCATATTGCAGGAACCAGATATAACATTAAAACCGCAAGCAGCTTTAAATGACGTTATTTCCGTTAAATGTCATTTTGTGCAGGGACTGTTCTAAACACCGGAAACACGTGGCACTTCACAGGCATACTACAGACACCCCCCAGGCATCATATTTAAAGGAATATTTCACTTTTTTTTTTTCATTTTAATCGTCATTAAAATCAGTGCTCCCGCCAAAACGGACGTTTTTAAAAGTTTTTTTTGCAGTGACCCATGTCCCCTGGGGCAGGAGCCAGGTCCCCAAACCCTTTTTAGGACAGTATCTTGCATATTAGTCGTTAAAATTAACACTTTTAATTTCGAACGTTCGAGTCCCATAGACTTCAATGGGGTTCTAACGTTCGTACGAATTTGGGGTCCGTTCGAAAGTTCTGGTGCGAACCGAACCGGGGGGTGTTCGGCTCATCCCTATCCCTGATGTACAATTAATGTTTATTGAGTCTCTGGTAGCTTTGGGTAACATTTTAAAAGTGGGCTTTCAAAATAGTTATAAAGAAAAAATGTACATTCATGTTTCTCCTTGAAAGTTTTCATTTGCATTTACAAAGAGAAATAAATGCAACTTTACCTTTTGCCATATGAATAAATTAATAAGGCATGCCCAACGCGATAAAGTACATACTGTATGTCATGTGTGGGATCATGAACAATATCTGGAAAGCTCTGTGAATTCATGTCAAGAACAAAAAAGTATAGAAAAAAATAGAAGAGCATACTGTTTATATGGCTTGTATTGTGTGCCTGGTACAGCTTTTGTGAAGGTGGGAGACAAAAGAGAAACTTCCAACTAAAAGTGAATAGTACGTACATGAATTGAATGTCACTTGCCATCATGTATTCAAACATCAATGCCCAACTTCATTGTACATACAGTGTGGTGAATGAGTCACCGATAGACAATATATTTATATTGTACAATAGTTTCCCACTTGAGTGGACGGATGTAACACAATAGAGAACAATGGTTTGAATATCTGTAGGTCTGCAGGCTTAAAACACACTTGGTGTTCCGAAAAATAGCGCTGTTCCGGAAGGAGTCATATCAGTCATGGAACTTTTAAAGTAATCCTAAGAAAAAAATTTGACCACTCAATTTCTGAAAAATTGACATCTCCGTGCTACTGCAACCTCTTCCTGTCTACATTGTCCTCCAGCTATGATTGCATGCTGGGCCATCTATTATTAGGGATAACAGGAGCATCCTACTCTTATGGGCCCTCATCAGGGGCTGACATGCTGGTAGGCAATGTGTGGCAGGAGCAGTAAGTACTCAAGTGAAACATTATTCTTCAATTGTAAGTAGCAGTCTGTACACATGAAAAATTGCACCTATGAGTAGATAGGGAGGTGTACCGCTACTGCCACCTGGAAGACCTACCTTGTATCCTTATACAAGCAAAGTGGGGAATAAGTGCTTGTTACGTGCTGTACGGAAAGCAGAAACCATGTTATACTTGTAGGCAGGTAGAGATGAATGCTGCCCGTGGCTGGGAAGGGTATGATAAATTGTTTTCCTCGGTTTTTCTTTTGGTGGGCTTTGGTCGGGTCCAACCCACTGGTTCTGTGTGATATAAAAGGAACAGGGGGTCCGCATTTAGGGGGGATCTGTGGTCCAGGGCCTAGGGTTTAGAGCTAGAGATGTATATATAGAATGGAGAATCAGCGCTTAGGTATAGGCTAGGCTGCAGCCTCCCCTGGGATGCCCCAAATGAAGCACCAGAATGTAAGAAATGATGAATTGGGGATGAGTGGCACTGCCTATGAACTAAAGAGTGATCTACTAACTCCCCCTTCACAGATAAGTATTAAAGTGAACATCACAATTGATTAAAACAATAATAAGTGCTCTAAATCTCCTACAAAACCTGAGTTACATTCATCAGTGCATGAGTGCCACGCTAAACCGACATTAGCTATACATACCATTGGTGATAAAATTAAAGTCAACTTTGCACACATGAATAACCCACACTCAAACTGGTCAGCTACGATCCACCTGTTGCAAGGATTTGTGATGATGGGTGTTTTGAGTGCTTTGCCAAGCAGTGTGCAAAATACCAGAGAATATTATATACTCATATATATAATAACACTGGAAAAAATTATTGTGCAATAGGCAGTCCAATAAAAATCATATCATAATTTTCAAGTGACTCGTGCTATTTCAAAGTGACTCGTGCTTGCATTTGATTCCAGTCCTGGTGCCAAGGTGATAAAGTGACTGTCCTCCCCCTTTTGGATCCCTACTCACCAGATCTTTGCACCCCTGCAGGGGTAAATTGCATGTGGTGAGTTTACGACAAGCTGCCGGAACAATTGATCCCTCCCTTCGATCGTCCTAGGATATCCAGAGCCTCCAGGCCCTCTAGGAACCATTCCTGGTGTCCTGCTGTCACTGGATCATGAGGCAATGATTTATTTGTGACCTTAGTAATGTTTCCTCATGTAGAAAGAAGATGGGCTCCAATAGTGTAATTCCAGATAACTATTTTTTATTAAAAATTACAAAACAACAAACGTTTACTAATACAGAACAAATAAAAAGTCCCGTAACCGGATGAGTGGAAAAAACCAACATAATTCCGATAGTTTAAAACACAAGTGTTCTCAATCTGTGTGCGTTCCAGCAGCCGAAGTCTCGTTTAACCGGAAGTGACGTGTGTGCGTAACTCCACCTTACGCCTTTCGTCATAGGATGTCGTCCAAGGCGATGGGCCTCAGACGATGAGCTTAGAGCTAGAGATGTGCTGCTCATCGCTGTTGTCAGAGTCTGGATCGCCAGTGTCATAAAAGAATAAAATATAAAGGAAAGTGCTGTGCTATCTTAATCTTGGCATGTGATAACCACAATAAATTACTATTTGTGCAAAAGAATAAAATATAAAGGAAAGTGCTGCGTTATCTTAATCTTGGCATGTGATAACCACAATAAATTACTATTTGTGTGTGTACTTCCAAAAATCACTGTAAATTATATACTCGAGAATATATACTTTAAATGCTACAAATATAACCAATACATAAAGTGCCCTAGTGACAAAGTTGTTATCAATAAAAAGACTCTGTGCAACAATAAAATGCAACGTGTAAACTCATATCATCATATATCATAAAAAAGTCCTTATTTAAGTGCTCAAATTCTATACAAAAAAGTGTTCCAGTGCACTGAAGTGCTACGTGCAAAGTTCTATGTTGAAAAATTCATGTGAAGACATGCGTTGATATAATAAATATACAATCCATTCCAAAAAACAATAATCAGATCCAAAAAATGGTGATAGCAAGCATGTTCTTATGTCCACTCAGGTGCTCCCCCCTTCAGTATATGTGCTCACCTTAGAGTGTGTGACCTTGCAGTTAAGCCTGGTCAGAGCACGCATATGAACCACCTCTGGGTTCAGTGTCTGTAATGGGATCCTGTGCTGATTGCTGGCACGTTTTCCACATGTATAACAAAGGAAACTAGATAGTGTGATATTATTTTTATTATTAATCAATAGCCCTTTTAATAGGGTACTCATATTTCATGGGTGCTTCAGTGCACCACTCTTTAAAGACCAAACAAAAATGCAGTGACCGTTCAACTGGTGTGTCCTTTCCACGCTGAGAGCGATTTACTATCTCCTGCACCGTCCTGTCCCCTTCCCAGCATGTGTCGATACTGGGAATGTGACGTATCTTCCCTCTGGGGAAGATACGCCACGTTCCCGGTATCGACACGCGTTGGGGAGGGGACAGGATGAGCGTATAGCTATAGATTTTCTATCATCTCCACAATCGAGACTCGCCCATCCGGTGACATCACTTCCTCCCCTGCAGTCCACGCTAGGCAGCTTGGATTCCCTGCACTTTATGGACATTTCCAGCATCCAAGCTCAGCCTCTTACAGCCACCTGGACCCTGGATGTAATACCGGATAGCAGGCACCCCTCGAGTACGATTTTTCTGACAACAGATATGCTTATTAATTCTTCAATCCTGTTGAATTAATGTGTGGAGTTATTGTTTTAAATACGAGGATCAAGTGTGGGGACTGACATCCATCCTGCTTTTATCTGGCTATATATCTGCTAATACTGGATTGATTGTGGTCATTTGAAGGATCTCTCTCTCGTTAAGTGCCTAGTTGACCCCTATAACAATGGTCCAAAGCGGAGGGTAATGCCGCGTACACATGACCGGATTTTCCAGCAGACTAGGTCTGACGGGATCAGTCCGTCGGACAATCTGATCGTGTGTGGACTTGTCTGATCTTTTTTCGGGAAAAAAAATCAGACGGACCTAGAAATAAAACATGTTTCAAATCTTCAGTCCGGTCTAAAAAAATCAGTTTGTCTGTATGCTAGTCCGATGGACCAAATAAGATGCTAGGACAGCTATTGGCTACTTGCTATTGAACTTCCTTGTTTAGTCCCGACTTACATCATCACGTTCAAACTGAATGGACTTTCGAACGGGCTTAGTCCGTTTGTATGTGGCCAAGTCTGTTTGCTCAGAAAGTCGTCCATCGGACCTCCGCTGAAAGTCCGTCAGACCTAGTCCATTGAAAAGTCAGATCGTGTGTACGCGGCATAAGAGGCAGTGTGCCTGTGTGCTGGTGGTGGCTAAAGTGGAAGTAAACCCATCGATTTAAACAGTTAAAAAAAAAAGGCATGCTAACTGCACATTGGCTGTGCACTCAGCCAAACTATCAAACCATCCAATGGCTGGTGTCATAACGAATCACATGTGCAGCACCATAGCAGTTGAAGATTAAACAGAGGCAAAGATGGCAGCTTCCTTGGCTGAAAATGATAGGGGAGTTTACTTTCTTTAATTCCTTCTCCACACTTCTCTACTATATCCTATGGATTGTGTGACTACACTTTCTTATTATACTCTATGGACTATATGATCATTATCCACACCTGATGAACAGAGTGTTTATGGTTGTTGTTCTCGGATATTGTGCTGGCTGCTTCAATTTATTATTTTTATATGATTTTTAGGTTTATTAATCGCAGCAGACACTTTTTATATTATAGTAATAATACTTAAAGAAATCTTATAGAAAAAGAACAAATTGAAACTATAACTTGCAGTATTAACTACAGTGGTGTGAAAAAGTGTTTGCCCCCTTCCTCATTTCCTGTTCCTTTGCATGTTTGTCACACTTAAGTGTTTCGGAACATCAAACCAATTAAAACAATAGTCAAGGACAACACAAGTAAACACAAAATGCAATTTGTAAATGAAGATGTTTATTATTAAAGGTGAAAAAAAATCCAAACCATCATGGCCCTGTGTGAAAAAGTGATTGCCCCCTAAACCTAATAACTGGTTGGGCCACCCTTAGCAGCAACAACTGCAACGAAGCGTTTGCGATAACGTGCAATGAGGCTTTTACAGCGTCCTGGAGGAATTTTGGCCCACTCATCTTTGCAGAATTGTCCTAATTCAGTTACATTAGAGGGTTTTCGAGCATGAACGGCCTTTTTAAGGTCATACCACAACATCTCAATAGGATTCAGGTCAGGACTTTGGCTAGGCCACTCCAAAGTCTTCATTTTGTTTTTCTTCAGCCATTCGGTGGTGGACTTGCTGGTGTGTTTAGGATCATTGTCCTGCTGCAGAACCCAAGTTCATTTCAGCTTGAGTACACGAACAGATGGTCGGACATTCTCCTTCAGGATCTCTTGGTAGACAGCAGAATTCATAGTTCCTTTTATCACGGCAAGTCTTCCAGGTCCTGAAGCAGCAAAACAGCCCCAGACCATCACACTACCACCACCATATTTTACTGTTGGTATAATGTTCTTTTTATGAAATGCAGTGTTCCTTCTACGCCAGATATACTTGGACACACACCTTCCAAAGAGTTCCACTTTTGTCTCATCGGTCCACAGAATGTTGTCCCAAAAGTCTTGGGGATCATCAAGATGTGTTGTGGAGAAATTGAGACGAGCTTTGATGTTCTTTTTGCTCAGCAGTGGTTTTCTCCTTGGAACTCTGCCATGCAGGCCATTTTTGCCCAGTCTTTTCCTGATGGTGGAGGCATGAACGCTGACCTTAACCACTTGCCGACCGCCTAACGCCGATGTACGTCGGCAGAATGGCACGGGCAGGCATAAGCACGTACATGTACGTGATTTGCCTCCCGCGGGTCGGGGGCCCGATCGGGCCCCCGCCCGGTGCCTGCGGCGGTCGGTTTTCGTTCGGGAGCGATCCCGGACGAGGGGACGGCCATTCATTCATGGCCACCCCCTCGCGATCGCTCCCGACGAATGAAAATCCCCCGTGACATCACTTCCTCTCCTGTAATGTAAACACAGGAGAGGAAGTGATGTATTCTCTCCTCGTGTCGGTCTTTTTCGTTCCGGCACCGAGGAGAGCGGATCGGTGAGTTGCACCTAACACTACACTAACAGTAGAACACGCCAGGCACACTTTTCACCCCCCTGATCACCCCCCAATCACCCCCAATCACCCCTGCCCCCCCCAGTCACAGTGACACCAAGTGCATTTTTTTTTTTTTTTTTTTTTTTTTTTTTTTTTTTGCATTGGTGTCATTTGTGACTGTAATAACTGTTAGGGCAGTTAGGGCTAGCCCCCTTTAGCTCTAGGGTGCCCCCCTAACCCCCCCAATAAAGGTTTAACCCCGTGATCACCCCCCGTCGCCAGTGTCACTAATAAGCGATTTTTTTCTGATCGCTGTATTAGTGTCACAGGTGACGCTAGATAGGCAGGTAAGTATTTGGGTTCGCCGCAGCTTTTTATAGCGTCAGGGACCCCCATATACTACCGCATAGCCCCCTGATTGCCCCCCAGTTAACCCTTTCACCAGTGATCACCATATAACTGTTACAGGTGACGCTGGTTGGTTAGTTATATTTTTTTGTTTCAGGGCACCCGCCATTTATTACCTAATAAAGGTTTAACCCCCTGATCACCCGGCGGGTGATATAAGTTTTTTAGGGTCAGATAAGGCCTGCGTCGCCCCAGCGTCAGGTTAGTGCCAGTACCGCTAACACCCACGCGCAAAGCATACACCTCCCTTAGTAATATAGTATCTGATCAGATATATATTAGCGTTGCCAGCATTTTAGGTTTCCCAAAACGCATTGTTAGCGGGATCAGCCCAGATACCCGCTAGCACCTGCGTTTAGCCCCTCCGCCAAGCCCAGCCCAGCCCACCCAAGTGCAGTATCGATCGATCACTGTCACTTACAAAACACAACACACATAACTGCAGCGTTCGCAGAGTCAGGCTTGATCCCTGCGATCGCTAACAGTTTTTTTTGTAGCGTTTTGAAACAGTCGCTGACAGGCTAGGTGCTTTTTTACCTGTGAGTCTCACTAGTGTACCCCTAAATTTAGAGCCCAAAATGGCAAAGCGAAGGTACACTAGTGATGAGGCCTACACGTTTCTGAGCATGACAGATAGTGAAGAGGACGTCACTCATCTGTCAGATTCAGGCTCAGAATACGATCCTGTAGAGGACAGCGGCTCCATGACAGATAGCTCTGACGACGGAGATGAGGCCGCTGTTAAGAACAGGTGTGCCCAATCCCGTATGTATTCTGTTGTTGAGGTGCAGGAACCGCAGGTCACTCGTATGGAGCAGAGACGTACTAGAGCCGCTCAACCTTCTGGTGAACTGGCAAGCACCAGCGGCCTAGTACACCCTGGACCTACATCCAGCACTGCAGTAACACGTGGTGACGTGGCGAGTCCCATAAGTGCAGTTCAAGCTGGCGAGGTGGCAAGCACAAGTAGTGTCCCGCTGCCACCAAGAAGAAGACAAAGACAGGCCCGTCGTACCCATAGTGCCCTTCCTGCAGAATTCGCCAATCCTATTTGGGTGCCCACCACTTCTGCAGAACCCGTACTTCCCCCATTCACTGGCCAACCTGGCATTAACGTGGAAACAGTTGATTTTACGACACTTGACTTTTACTCACTGTTTTTCACCGAAGATCTCTTTAGATCTATTGTGGACCAAACCAATTTGTACGCTGCTCAACACATCGCCACTATTCCCCAGTCCGCCCTTGCCAGACAATGGAAACCAGTTACGGTTTCCGAATTTAAAATCTTTCTGGGCCTCTCCCTCAACATGGGCATAACCAAAAAGAGTGAGTTGCGGTCATATTGGTCCATTGACCCAATTCACCATATGCGCGTGTTCTCTGCTTCCATGTCCAGGGCACGATACGAGATGATTTTGCGGTTCATGCACTTCAGCGACAATGAACTCTGTCGTCCTCGTGGAGACCCTGAGTATGATCGGCTCTACAAAATTCGGCCCCTCATAAACCACTTCAACCAACGTTTTGCAGCCTTGTTTACTCCCGATCAAGTTGTCTGCGTTGATGAGTCCCTGATTAAATTTTCTGGTCGCTTGTCCTTCAAACAATACGTCCCCAACAAGCGTTCCAGATACGGGGTCAAGATGTATAAGCTCTGTGACAGGGCCACAGGCTATACACGTAGTTTCATGGTTTATGAGGGAAGAGATAGTCACGTAGAGCCGGAGAACTGCCCTGATTACATAGGAAGCGCTGGCAAGATAGTGTGGGACTTGGTGTCACCCTTATTCGGAAAGGGGTACCACTTGTACGTGGACAATTATTACACAAGCGTGCCACTCTTTAGTCACTTGTTTGATCAGCAGATTGGAGCATGTGGCACCGTGCGACCTAATCGCCGGGGCTTTCCCCAGCGGCTTGTAGAGTCCCGTCTTAGGCTGGGGGAGAGAGCCTGCTTGCGCAGTAATAATTTGCTCGCTATGAAGTGGAGGGATAATAAGAATGTTTTCGTTCTTACCTCCCTTCATGCAGACACGACGGTCCAAATTTCTACGGCGACTGGTGTTGTGGAGAAACCCCTCTGTGTCCACAAATATAACCTTAACATGGGAGGGGTGGACCTCAATGACCAGTTGTTGGCGCCGTATCTAGTTGCCCGTAAGTCCAGACGCTGGTACAAAAAAGTGTCTGTTTATTTATTCCAATTGGCTATACTGAATGCTTATGTACTACACAAAGCTTCAGGACGGACTGGATCCTTCCTCAAATTCCAGGAGGATATCGTCAGAGCCCTTCTGTATCCAGACGGTGCTCCACCTCACCTTCCCCTACCAGATGCAGTAAGCCGGCTGCATGAGAGGCATTATTCTTATGTCATCCCGAGTACCCCTACCCAACGAGCCCCCCAAAAAAGATGTCGTGTCTGTAGCAAGCGCGGATTTAGGCGTGACACCCGTTCTTATTGTCCCCGCTGTCCTGACCAGCCTGGTCTTTGTCAGGGTGAGTGTTTTGAACGCTACCATGAACTAGTTGAGTATTAGCGCAGGGTACAGCATTGCACAAGCTAGGCACACGTTCACAGGGTCTCCCAAGATGCCATCACATTTTGAGAGACCCAAACCGCTGGAACCGTTACAACAGAAAAAGTGTTAAAGTTACAAAAAAAAGTGTTAAAAAAAAAAAAAAAAAAAAAAGTAAAAAAACCAAAAAAACCAAAAAAAATATAAAATAAAAAAACCAAAAATAGTTGTCGTTTTATTGTTCTCTCTCTCTCTATTCTCTCTCTATTGTTCTGCTCCTTTGTACTGTATTCTATTCTGCAATGTTTTATTGTTAACCATTTTTTGTTTTCAGGTACGCCATTCAGCTGTAGCGTGGATTTATTTATCTTGACAGCAACAGCGTTTGCTCCCACGATATGTAAAGCCACGACTCCAGCGCTGTCGGAGGTGATTTCACCACCACAGTTAAAAAAGAGCATATATGCCGAAGCATGGGGGCATAAGGGGTGGAGGATCGATTTTGCTCCTAATGCCGCGTACATACAGTCAAAATTCCGACGGAGGGCTTGCCCGTGGAAAAGTTTGAATGTATGTACGCGGCATAACTTTTTTGCGGGAGGATGCCCCCATGCTTCGGCATATATATATTTTAGGCACAGATTGTGTTAAATGTGTTATTTTTTGCGATTTTTTTTGTATTTGCTTTGCAGGTATGGTAAGTCCTACTGTTATACTGTAATGTTACTTTGTTTTATTGTTAACCATCATTTGCTTAGCAGGTACGCCATTCTGCTGCAGAGCGGATTTATTTATCTTGACAGCAACAGCGTTTGCTCCCACGATACATAAAGCCGCGACTCCAGCACTGTCGGGGGTGATTTCACCACCACAGTTAAAAAAGAGCATATATGCCGAAGCATGGGGGCATACGGGGTGGAGGAACGATCTGCTCCTACCTTTTGCGGGAGGATGCCCCCATGCTTCGGCATATATAAATGGTGCATGTATGCCCACCATTAGAAAGTGGGTGGATGAAGGGTGGTATCTAATGGTGGGCATGCCCACCGATCAATATTTTTTTTTCGTTCAGCCCACAGGCTGCATGAAAAAAAAAATACAATATATGCCCAACCAGTTCCAGCAACATACTGGTATGTTGCGGGACTTTGAGTGCTTATACCAGAATGATGCCTGCAGGTTTAGGTATCATCTTGGTATCATTCTTTTCAGCCAGCGGTCGGCTTTTATGTAAAAGCAATCCTAGTGGCTAATTAGCCTCTAGACTACTTTTACAAGCAGTGGGAGGGAATGTCCCCCCCCCCCGCACCATCTTCCATGGTTTTCTCAGGCTCTCCTGTCCCAACAGGGAACCTGAGAATGCAGCCGGTGGTTCCGCCAGCTGACCATAGAGCTGATCAGAGACCAGAATGGCTCCAATCATCTCTATGGCCTAAGACACCGGAAGCTACGAGCATTTCATGACTTAGATTTTGCGGGATGTAAACAGCGCCATTGGGAAATTGGGAAAGCATTTTATCACACCGATCTTGGTGTGGTCAGATGCTTTGAGGACAGAGGAGAGATCTAGGGTCTGATAGACCCTAATTTTTTTAAAAAAGAGTACCTGTCACTACCTATTGCAATCATAGGGGATATTTATATTCCCTGAGATAACAATAAAAATCATAAAAAAATATATATAAATGAAAGGAACAGTTTAAAAAAAAAATAAAAAAGCAAAATAAATAATAAAAAAAAAAAAAAAAAAAAAAACCACCCCTGTCCCCCCCTGCTAAGGCGCAACGCGGAACACAAGCGTTGGTCTGGTGGCATATGTAAACAGCAATTGCACCATGCATGTGAGGTATCACCGCGAAGGTCAGATCGAGGGTACTAATTTTAGCAGTAGACCTCCTCCGTAAATCTAAAGTGGTCACCTGTAAAGGCATTTAAAGGCTTTTAAAAATGTACGTAGTTTGTCGCCGCTGCACGTTTCTGCGCAATTTTAAAGCATGTCGTGTTTGGTATCCATGTACTCGGCCTAAGATCATATTTTTTATTTCATCAAACATTTGGGCAATATAGTGATTTTTAGTGCATTAAAATAAAAAAAAGTGTGTTTTTTCCCCAAAAAATGCGTTTGAAAAATCGCCGCGCAAATACCGTGTGAAAAAAAAATATGAAACACCCACCATTTTAATCGGTAGGGCTTTTGCTTTAAAAAAACACTACATGTTTGGGGGTTCAAAGTAATTTTCTTGCAAAAAAAAATATTTTTTCATGTAAACAAAAAGTGTCAGAAAGGGCTTTTTCTTCAAGTGGTTAGAAGAGTGGGTGATGTGTGACATAAGCTTCTAAATGTTGTGCATAAAATGCCAGGACAGTTCAAAACCCCCCCAAATGACCCCATTTTAGAAAGTAGACACCCCAAGCTATTTGCTGAGAGGCAGGTCGAGTCCATGGAATATTTTATATTTTGACAAAAGTTGTGGAAAAAATACATTATTATTATTTTTTTTTTTTTTTTTGCACAAAGTTGTCATTAAATGATATATTGCTCAAACATGCCATGGTTATATGTAAAATTACACCCCAAAATACATTCTGTTGCTTCTCCTGAGTACGGGGATACCACAAGTGTGAGACCTTTTGGGAGCCTAACCGCGTACGGTACCCCAAAATCCAAGCACCACCTTCAGGATTTCTAAGGGTGTAAATTTTAGATTTCATTCCTCACTGCCTATCACAGTTTCGGAGGCCATGGAATGCCCAGATAGCACAAAATCCCCCCAAGTGACCCCATTTTGGAAAGGAGACACCCCAAGCTATTTGCCGAGAGGTATGGTTAGTATTTTGCAGACCTTCATTTTTGTCACAAAGTTTTGAAAATTGAAAAAAAGAAAAAAAATATACATTATTTTTTTTTTTCTTCATTTTCAAAAACAAATGAGAGCTGCAAAATACTCACCATGCCTCTCGGCAAATAGCTTGGGGTGTCTACTTTCCAAAATGGGGTCATTTTGGGGGGTTTTGTGCTATTTTGGCATTTTATGGCCTTCAAAACTGTGATAGGTAGTGAGGTGTAAAATCCAAAATTTACACCCTTAGAAATCCTGAAGGCGGTTCTTGGTTTTCGGGGCCCCGTACGCGACTAGGCTCTCAAAAAGTCCCACACATGTGGTATCCCCGTACTCAGGAGAAGCAGCAGAATTTATTTTGGGGTGTCATTTCACATATGTCCCTGGCATGTGTGAGCAATATATCATTTAGTGACAACTTTGTGAAAAAAAAATAAAAGTTTGTAATTTTCCCGCAACTTGTGGCAAAATATAAAATATTCCATGGACTCAACATGCCTCTCAGCAAATAGCTTGGGGTGTCTACTTTCTAAAATGGGGTCATTTGTGGGGGTTTTGTGCCATCTTGGCATTTTATGGCCTTCAAAACTGTAATAGGTAGTGAGGCATGAAATCAAAGATTTACGCCCTTAGAAAGCCTGAAGGCGGTTCTTGGCTTTCGGGGCCCCGTACGCACCTAGGCTCCCAAAAAATCCCACACATGTGGTATCCCCGTACTCAGGAGAAGCAGCAGAATTTATTTTGGGGTGTCATTTTACATATGCCCATGGCATGCATGAGCAATATATCATTTAGTGACAACTTTGTGAAAAAAAAAATAAAAAAAAAAAAGTTTGTAAATTTCCCGCAACTTGCGGCAAAATATAAAATATTCCATGGACTCAACATGCCTCTCAGCAAATAGCTTGGGGTGTCTACTTTCTAAAATGGGGTCATTTGTGGGTGTTTTGTGCCATCTTGGCATTTTATGGCCTTCAAAACTGTAATAGGTAGTGAGGCGTGAAATCAAAGATTTACGCCCTTAGAAAGCCTGAAGGCGGTTCTTGGCTTTTGGGGCCCCGTACGCAGCTAGGCTCCCAAAAAGTCCCACATATGTGGTATCCCCGTACTCAGGAGAAGCAGCAGAATTTATTTTGGGGTGTCATTTCACATATGCCCATGGCATGCGTGAGCAATATATCATTTAGTGACAACTTTGTGAAAAAAAATAAAAAAATAAAAAAAGTTTGTAATTTTCCCGCAACTTGCGGCAAAATATAAAATATTCCATGGACTCAACATGCCTCTCAGCAAATAGCTTGGGGTGTCTACTTTCTAAAATGGGGTCATTTGTGGGGGTTTTGTGCCATCTTGGCATTTTATGGCCTTCAAAACTGTAATAGGTAGTGAGGCGTGAAATTAAAAATTTACGGCCTTAGAAAGCCTGAAGGCGGTGCTTGGTTTTCGGGGCCCCGTACGCGGCTAGGCTCCCAAAAAATCCCACACATGTGGTATCCCCGTACTCAGGAGAAGCAGCAGAATTTATTTTGGGGTGTAATTTCACATATGCCCATAGCATGTGTAAGCAATATATCATTTAGTGACAACTTTGTGAAAAATTTATAAAGTTTGTCATTTTCCCGCAACTTGTGGCAAAATATAAAATATTCCATGGACTCAACATGCCTCTCAGCAAATAGCTTGGGGTGTCTACTTTCTAAAATGGGGTCATTTGTGGGGGTTTTGTGCCATCTTGGCATTTTATGGCCTTCAAAACTGTGATAGGTAGTGAGGAGTAAAATGACATATGTATGCCCTTAGAAATCCTGAAGGCGGTGCTTGGCTTTCGGGGCCCCGTACGCGGCTAGGCTTCCAAAAAGTCGACCACATGTGGTATCCCCGTACTCAGGAGAAGCAGCAGAATGTATTTTGGGGTACAATTCCACATATAACCATGGCATGTGTGAGCAATATATCATTTAGTGACAACTTTGTGTAAAAAAAAAAAAAAATTTTTTTTTTTGTCATTATTCAATCGCTTGCGGCAAAAAAATAAAATATTCAATGGGCTCAACATGCCTCTTATCAATTTCCTTAGGGTGTCTACTTTCCAAAATGGGGTCATTTGGGGGGGTTTTGTACTGCCCTGCCATTTTAGCACCTCAAGAAATGAGATAGGCAGTCATAAAATAAAAGCTGCGTAAATTCCAGAAAATGTACCTTAGTTTGTAGATGTGACAACTTTTGCGCAAACCAATAAATATACAATTATTGACTTTTTTTTTACCAAAGACATGTGGCTGAATACATTTTGGCCTAAATGTATGACTAAAATTGAGTTTATTGGATTTTTCTAATAACAAAAAGTAGAAAATATCATTTTTTTTCAAAATTTGCGGTATTTTTACGTTTATATCGCAAAAAATAAAAATCGCAGAGTCAGTCAAATACCTTTAAAAGAAAGCTCTATTTGTGGGAAGAAAAGGACGCAAATTTCGTTTGGGTACAACATTGCATGACCGCGCAATTACCAGTTAAAGCAGCGCAGTGCGAAAGTGTAAAAAGACCTCTGGTCATTTACCAGCAAAATGGTCCGGTCTGAAAGTGGTTAACTGAGGCAAGTGAGGCCTGCAGTTCCTTGGACGTTGTTGTGGGGTCTTTTGTGACCTCTTGGATGAGTCGTCGCTGCGCTCTTGGGGTAATTTTGGGCGGCCGACCACTCCTGGGAAGGTTCACCACTGTTCCATGTCTTCGCCATTTGTGGATAATGGCTCTCACTGTGGTTCGCTGGATTCCCAAAGCTTTGGAAATGGCTTTATAACCCTTTCCAGACTGATAGATCTCAATTACTTTCTTTCTCAATTGTTCCTGAATTTCTTTGGGTCTCGGCATGATGTGTAGCTTTTAAGGATCTTCTGGTGGACCTTACTGTGTCAAGCAGCTCCTATTTAAGTGATGCCTTGATTGTGAACAGGTGTGGCAATAATCAGGCCTGGGTGTGGCTAGAGAAATTGAACTCAGGTGTGGACAACCACAGTTATAGTATGTTTTAACAAGGGGGGCAATCACTTTTTCACACAGGGCCATGATGGTTTGGATTTTTTTTCACCTTTAATAATAAACACCTTCATTTACAAATTGCATTTTGTGTTTACTTGTGTTGTCCTTGACTATTGTTTAAATTTGTTTGATGTTCCGAAACACTTAAGTGTGACAAACATGCAAAGGAACAGGAAATGAGGAAGGGGGCAAACACTTTTTCACACCACTGTATATTTATATTATCATTTTGGATTCAATTTAAATTGTTCTTAGAATTCCTCTTGGGAAATACAAAGCCATAAATCTTCTTTACAGTTACTTAATGCTTTATTTATATTCAAGCTATCTGCAATCATCTAGGAGTAATGCTGTTATGATATTTATGCTTCTTTTGTTGGGTTTAAATTTTTATTTTTGACTTTGTATTGTTCTGCTCAGTTATCAATGACTTTGGGTCTGATTCCGTACAATAATTATTTTTTTTTCCTGTAGCTGCATCTGTTTTACTTGAGAGGAATTTATCTATTTGCTAGATTTGTCACATTCTTTGTCTTTTTTTTTCCTTCTCGGGGACATTTTTGTCTTGCAAAGCTGAAATATATTTATAAGAGCTTAGATAAATAAGGTTTATGATGAAGAGGAGAACATTGCTTAAACTGCTACATTGTACTAAGAGAGTAAACTTTGATTTATCATTATTACTGAATTACATGTCAAATCCCATTTGCAGACATTACATAATTTAATCAATTTGTGTGTATCTCCTGGTGCTTATGAACCATAAACCTCATTTACCTGTCACAAATAGATTACTTTGTCTTTTTGGTTGAAGCACTAAACAGCCCAAAATTAGAGAAAGTTAGTCATTACCTGGGGCGTCTCATTAGATGTTCACGCCAAATATTTTAGCTGACATTTTGAATTAGAGCAGCTCGTATTTACTTTGTTCCAGCTAAAAATCCACTGATTGTAAGCATCCTACATTAGGTGGTTTACAAAATGTTAATCCAAATGGGGCACTGCAGAAGTTAATAATTCATTAAGGTCTAGATCAGCCTTTTTCAACCAGGGTGCCCAGGCACCCTGGTGTACCTTGAGGTTTCTTCAGAGGTGCCTTGGCAAAATGTCTAAACATTGATTAAAAATTGTATACAAGTCAGCAGGTGGATCAAGCCTGCCTTTTAGTTACACAAAGCCTTTCTAGACACTGGCATCCTAACAATCAATGACATCAGTTAAGAGGATGTCTGCTACCACCACAGCATCCATGTTTGACCCTCCTGTGACCCTCTCCCTGAGTACTGGGGTGACATTAGCTGACGGATGGAGAGAAATTGAGGGAGAAGAGAAACATTGGAATACTAGTCAGTACCAGTGTGCAAAAGTGTGTTTGCTTTGGAAGAATAAATCACCTCTGAACATTGGGTGTCCTATTTGTGGATGCTGCAGTATATGCATAGCGGCGGGCTCCTGAAGAGCACGCGCTATGCGTTTTGCAAAGTTAAACTTTACCCAGTTTAGTTTGGGCCTATTTGCCTAAATTAGACTTCTGTGTCAGTCTGACTGGGCTGTGAGAGGTTCAACCTGGCCACAGGGGGCACTGTCTCAGGTGGCAGGCGTGGAACTATGGTCTGGTTAGGCCCTTAAATTACTCTCTCTCTGAGCCAGGTCAGTGGGAGTGACCCTCTTGCTGTGCCCTCTGGGTGAGAGCATTTAAGATGCGGATGTCATGTGGTTCAGGGTTCTGGTCCAGTATGAGGTGCTGATTACATGGTCCTGGTCTTCCTGACCAGCCCCCCACGAAGGCTATGGCCTGGGGTGCGGATCTACCCGACTTTAATGCCTCAGGGCTGGCTAGCCCAAGGCATGGAAACTAAAGGAGGATTCTGAGGTGGTTGGGTGCCGTCTCTGGTTCGGGAGAGACCCATTGAACTTCGAGCATTCCAGGGGAGGACTCTTTAGAAGAACACCACGTACGGGTTGGTTTTCTTAACAAGAGCCTGGAAGGGCTGAAGTAACCGAGAGAATTCGGTCTTGTGGATATCGCCAAGCAGGCTGAAAGATCCAGGTATCCTACAAGTGTTCTACAGCTTAGTTTCCTATATGTTCAACAACGTCGGTGATAAAGACTTTGTTTCTGAGTAAGCACCTTGTTGGCTGCTAGGCCTTGGGAGAGAGGGACTGTCCAACCTGAGTGTTCATCCAGCTGCGAATGGCTATTCTGTGGATGCAGTCAAAGTGAGCAAGTTCTTTAACGTTCATAGACTTTGACATGAGAGTACCTGAACTTCCTTCCCAACCCTCTGTTCCCAAGTTGAAAGACTGTTCAATGGTTAAAGTTTGCAAATAAAATCCATTCAAGTGGACCCATTGTCAGTCTCAAGTTACTGGGTCATCTACCACGGGACATCCCCTAGACATGCAACAAGGAGAAGCGGAAGGTAACGGTAAGCCCAAAAATAACCAGCAGCTCGGGGGTTAGTGCTACATATGAAAGTCATTTGAATAGTATTGTACATTTTAGAATGGGGTGCCTCTAGTCTGTATAATTTTAAAGGGTGCCCTGAGATTCTCTATCATTTTAAAGTGTGTCTCAACTGAAAAAAGGTTGATAAACACTGGTCTAGGGGGCCTACAATCTGTTGGACATTTCTCAGCATTGCAACATGGCTTTACTGCGTCTCTACACCTGGCTTTGGTCAGCAGTGAGGTCAGAACATTTAGTTGGTTTTTGATTAAAGGTGTGAGCAGCTACCTGTCTGGCTACTTTGTGTTTTCAGGGTTTTCCTCGAAATTGACTTGGATTCTGGTTTTGCCTGCCACCTACTCAAACCTCAAGGTTGTTTTCCAGCCATGATTGTGTAGCACCCTCCTAGATAGACTGTTTGGTTAGACAATTTTAGATCTGTGGCATTCCTGTAATAAACAGAGCAGCATGCAATTGCTTTAGGATGCTCTGGGCTCCAGGGCCGTCTTTTCGCATGGGCATGCTGGGCAGTTGCCCAGGGGCCCCATTTGCCTGGGGGCCCCACCTGCCCAGCGACCCCAGCCAAGGATTTTACTTTGTGCCCCCCCCATGTTAAGTGCTGTCTGACCAGTAACGTAGCGTGGGGGTTGCAAGAGAGGCCGTGGCACCGGGGGCAACATTTAAGGGGGCGAAATCCCACACCTGTGCATGTGTCACCCTCGTCTCCATCTTCCTAATTTCTATTACCTGTGACCCCATGCTCCGGCCACCATGTTAAGTCTCAGGCCGGCACCTGGTGCCCTGTGATTGGGCGAAAGGGGTCAAGTGCGGCGGGTGGGGCTGGCCTGTTCTCAATCTCAGGTGAGTGGGGCTGGCCCGAAGGCTGAAGGAGCTGTAGCCGCTGTCTCCTCGGATCCTAGACCACGTCCACTTCGGGGGAAGGTAGTCTGGCAGTGTGACAGGCGGTGGCGCAGAGGCAGAGCAGATGAAAGAAGATAAGGTTAGAGACTCCCTCCTACGTTTTGTTGCTGGCCCGGGGGGAGTAGATATGGTCTGGGGAGAGGGAGCAGCCAGAAAGTCAGTGGATAGTGTATTGTGTAGTGTAGTGTATTGTGTGTAGTGATCAGTGTGTAGTGGTCAGTGTGTAGTGGTCAGTGTGTAGTGTAGGGGTGTGTAGTGTAGTGGTCAGTGTGTATTGGTCAGTGGTCAGTGTGTAGTGTAGTGGTCAGTGTGTAGTGTAGGGGTGTGTAGTGTAGTGGTCAGTGTGTATTGGTCAGTGTGTAGTGTAGTGGTCAGTGTGTAGTGGTTAGTGGTCAGTGTGCAGTGTAGCGGTCAGTGTGTAGTGTATTAGTGTGTAGTGTTGTGGTCAGTGTGTAGTGGTTAGTGGTCAGTGTGTAGTGTAGCAGTCAGTGTGTAGTGTATTAGTGTGTAGTGTTGTGGTCAGTGTGTAGTGTAGTGGTCAGTGTGTAGTGGTCAGTGTGTAGTGTAGCAGTCAGTGTGTAATGTAGTGGTCAATGTGTAGTGTAGTGATGTGTAGTATAGTGGTCAGTGTAGTGGTCAGTGTGTAGTGGTTAGTGGTCAGTGTGTAGTGTAGCGGTCAGTGTGTAGTGTATTAGTGTGTAGTGTTGTGGTCAGTTTGTAGTGGTTAGTGGTCAGTGTGTAGTGTAGCGGTCAGTGTGTAGTGTATTAGTGTGTAGTGTTGTGGTCAGTTTGTAGTGGTTAGTGGTCAGTGTGTAGTGTAGCGGTCAGTGTGTAGTGTATTAGTGTGTAGTGTTGTGGTCAGTGTGTAGTGTAGTGGTCAGTGTGTAGTGGTCAATGTGTAGTGTAGCAGTCAGTGTGTAGTGTAGTGGTCAATGTGTAGTGTAGTGATGTGTAGTATAGTGGTCAGTGTAGTGGTCAGTGTGTAGTGTAGTGGCTCAGTGTGTAGTGTGGTCAGTGTAGTGGTAAGTGTGTAGTGTAGTGGCTCAGTGTGTAGTGTGGTCAGTGTAGTGGTAAGTGTGTAGTGTAGTGGTCAGTGTGTAGTGTAGTGGTCAATGTGTAGTGTAGTGATGTGTAGTATAGTGGTCAGTGTAGTGGTCAGTGTGTAGTGTAGTGGCTCAGTGTGTAGTGTGGTCAGTGTAGTGGTAAGTGTGTAGTGTAGTGGCTCAGTGTGTAGTGTGGTCAGTGTAGTGGTAAGTGTGTAGTGTAGTGGTCAGTGTGTAGTATAGTGGTCAATGTGTAGTGTAGTGATGTGTAGTATAGTGGTCAGTGTAGTGGTCAGTGTGTAGTGTAGTGGCTCAGTGTGTAGTGTGGTCAGTGTAGTGGTAAGTGTGTAGTGTAGTGGCTCAGTGTGTAGTGTGGTCAGTGTAGTGGTAAGTGTGTAGTGTAGTGGTCAGTGTGTAGTGTAGTGGTCAATGTGTAGTGTAGTGATGTGTAGTATAGTGGTCAGTGTAGTGGTCAGTGTGTAGTGTAGTGGCTCAGTGTGTAGTGTGGTCAGTGTAGTGGTAAGTGTGTAGTGTAGTGGCTCAGTGTGTAGTGTGGTCAGTGTAGTGGTAAGTGTGTAGTGTAGTGGTCAGATAGCAAGAAATTCTGCTGCAAGTTTGAAAATGACTTGCTAAGCTGTTGCTAGACTCTCCAGGTTTTCCAAGTTTGTTGCGCAATTGCAGCAAGTCCGCATTGTATGACTCCGGATACACTGAGTTTAAGGTTTGCCTGGCCTGGGATATTGCTGATGGTGTCTCAGTGCTGTCCATTTGCTGTCCTTCTGCTGAAGGGATTGTAGTGAGAAGCTTCTGCCTGAACGCCATCCAAGTTAATATGCAATAAATGTTAAAAAGGCAACCCCTAGACTATTTTTGAAGTCAGTGTGGAGTGAAAATTGCTGTTCTCCTGGCTGCAGTTACACAGTGGGAGAATACAGTGGGACACAAACCAGCTGCTCCTGAGGGGGTAGCGCTACACTTGCTTGCCCCCTAACCCTGCCCTCCAATCTGACTTCCTTTCTGCTAAATCATTCTGTATCGTATTTGGTTCTGCCTGCAGTCTTTTGTCACTGTTTGGGGAAAGCAGGGGTGTCATACTTGAGTTGATTTACACAAACTGGACAGTGCAAAATCTGTCACAGCTCTGAATACTAGCCAATCAGCTTCTAACTTCAGTTAAGCCTTGGCAAAAAAAACCTTGAAGCTGATTGGTTTCTATACAGAGCTCCACCAGATTTTGCACTTTCCAGTTTTAGTAAATCAACCCCACTATGTTTGAGGACCGCATGGGTGTTTTTTTTTTTTTGTAACTTGCAATGCAATGGCATAATGTGCTAGCATGCATCGCATACTAGCACATTATGTGAAACTTACCTTAGAACTAAGCCTTCCAGCACCACACTGTCACCGCTAAAGACGCTTCCATCTTCACCCAGTCTTCTTCTGGGTTAATAGACTCCAGCCATGTGAGTGGCTAGAGCCATGATGACCTCACTTCCATGCATGCACGCGGGAGCTGCTGTTTATGGCACAGGACTAGCAGGCTTTTGTGTCCGTTACTTCAAAGCGCATGTGCTGGTGATGTCACCAGATGCATGTACAGTAAATATCTCCTAAACTGTGTATGTTTAAGAGATATTTACTGTACCTATAGATAAGCCAGATTATGGCTTACCTATAGGTAAAAATTATGCATGGAAGTATACTCCCACTTTAAGGCACCTTCATTTAAGTCTAATGTAGACAGATGATGGAAAAGATTTGTTCTGATTTGTTGTCATTCACTGTGCATTGCTCATAATCATTTTGTTTTGCAGTTCTTTGCCTTGGAGAAAGAATATCAATGGGCTCTGGTTTGGCTGTCCTACTGGACCAATAGGTATGTCCTATTTGATATACAGTATAATTACAGGGGGACATATAGTTTTATAGACATATGTAAAATAATGATGGTGTGAAGCAGGAAAGTGTGATCTAAGAATAAATAATACAACTTGGAGGAAAACTGTTTATTATGTTTAAAATGTATTACAGTACCAATTATAAAGATACCAGTTGGGATATGATATTAAGAATCACACCTTTCAGTGTTCAACCTTGGTAATAGATAAGTGCTTGTAGTGATTGCATTTGGTGGCGCCACGTAAATCAGCGCAATGTCACATTAGTCAAATAAATCAGGGCCACACAGGGTCTCTTTCACAAGGTGACAAAGTGATTACTATATGGTCTTTATGTCACCTTGAGGAAAGAACTCTGCATGGCCCCAGAACATTGGCTTAATTGACTAATATAACACTGCACTAATAATGATTGTATATATGTTTCCAACAGAGTGCTGTTGACGTCTCACCGTTTTACTGGGATATGACATCAGGCGATTAAACACAGGCATCCATCTAAACAATATCACAGTGTAAGTACAAGTGTAAGTACTTGTGAGCGAGGGTATCCATACTGGTGAGCAGGAGTACAGCTGCTAATACACTGAGGATGTGCCAAGTTCAGTTAAAGATGGAGTCAGTCCCCATGCCTGGTCTATAAAACCACTGAGTTGTAGGCAGGATTAGAGTCAGAGACAGGTAACGAGTGGGCAGTAAGGCACAAATTCACTGAGCAGGAGCCTGGGGCAGACTATACCCAGTGCGCCCCAGCCGCGCTGCGCCGCGAGGTGGGAGGGCCCACTCTCACGGGTGCCAGGGGTACGCGGCGATGTCGGTGTCCCACCCGACCCGTCTTGAAACACGGACCAAGGAGTCTGACACGTGCAAGTCGGAGGGCCTCTCGAATGAAACTCTGGTGCGCAATGAAGTTGAGGGCTGGAGCACCCCGGCTGAGGTGGGATCCCGCTGCCGGAGACAGCCGGCAGGCGCACCACCGGTCCGTCTCGCCCACCCCACCGGGAGCATGAGCGCACGTGGCAGGACCCGAAAGATGGTGAACTATGCCTGGGCAGGGCACAGCCAGAAGAAACTCTGATGGAGGTCTGCAGCGGTCCTGACATGGAAATTGGTCAACCTGGGAATAGGGGCGAAAGACTAAGCGAACCATCTAGTAGCTGGTTCCCTCCGAAGTTTCCCTCAGAACAGCTGGCGCTCTCGGCACAAGTTTTATCCGGTAACGCGAATGATTAGAGGTCTTGGGGCCCAAACGATCTCAACCTATTCTCAAACTTTAAATGGGTAAGAAGCCCAGTTCGCTAGCCTGGAGCTGGGCGTGGAATGCCACTTTTGGTAAGCAGAACTGGCGCTGCAGGATGAACCAAACGCCAGGTTAAGGCGCCCGATGTCGACGCTCATCAGACCCCAGAAAAGGTGTTGGTTGATATAGACAGCAGGACGGTGGCCATGGAAGTCGGAATCCGCTAAGGAGTGTATAACAACTCACCTGCCGAATCAACTATCCCTGAAAATGGATGGCGCTGGAGCGTGGGGCCCATACCCAGCCATCGGCAGCAATGAGATGACAGCCCCAGGGGTCTAGGCCACGATGAGTAGGAGGGCTGCCGCGGTGCACGTGGAAGCCCTGGGCGAGGGCCCGGGCGGAGCCGCTGCGGGCAGGAGCATAATCTGTAATCCAAGTCAAGGTTGGTAACGGATATAGACAATAAACAAAGCAATAAACAAAGCAAACAAAAGTAATCCAAAAGCAAGGTCAGGTGGAAGCTGGGTCAGTCATGGAATCAGAATGAGTATCAGGATCAAGAACATAGTAGCAAGATTGAAGAGCTTGTGCAGAGTTCAGGTTCAAATAGCCTGCTTGGCAACAACGGGCATGCATGTATGTCGGCATTCTATGCCGGGGAAAAATGTGCACAATTATGCACATGCACATTAAGCCTGGTGGTTGGTACAATGTTCCTGATAAGTAGTTGTGAAACGCATTGAGAAAAAGGCCACTCCACCTCATATCTCTACATGATCAGGAAGCTGGAAAGGTAAATGTCCATGCCCAACATCATGAGGTAACATGTATTAGGGGCCAGGTCATAGAGAAGGTTTCTTTCCACAATGCTCATGTTATTTAGTGTATGTGTGTATATACGGCATAATACGTTTTTCCTCCCTAACGCATCAGGATTTTTTTTGATTAAATACTGTTTATCAAGTAATATTTTTAAGATTTTTTATTAATATTTATAAAAGTTGATATTTTGGCACCTTTAAAGTCCCTTGCATTGTAAATTCACAAATTATCTTTCACACTTTTTTAGTTAAGCCCAATAAATGAACATAGCTTTGCTTGGTTTATATACAAACAACTTAAAAGGGTTGACGTTGTATTCATTATAAAAGTATTAATCAAAGATCTAACCGCTATTAATATTTATGAACAAATGTCAAGAGGCCATTTGCTTTACAATACAGTCAGGTACAAATTATTATCAAGATGTTTTTATTTAGCATCCCAAGTACATTTATCAGCTTCTTAATTAAAAATGTATAGAGTCTTTCAACTGAACAAACGTGATTACCATTTTGAGAGTTTTATAATTAAGCACGTACAGTTCCAAGAAGAGCCCTCTTTTTAGTCAATCAATACCATTAAACTAGTTGCCCATGGAATCCAACTCAATCAGCATGTAAGGGTATGATTGTAAAGGATTTATTCTGTTAGAGCTGTACAGTAAATATAGTTCACATTAAACTAAAACGCTTACCGTATATACTCGAGTATAAGCCGAGATTTTCAGCCTCTTTTTTGAGGCTGAAAGTGCCCCCCTCGGCTTATACTCGAGTCATCGCTGTCTGCCCGCTCGATCAGCGTGTCGAGCAGACAGACAGCGGCCATTCTATTCAAAAGCCGCGCCTCCGGCTCCGCCTTCGCCTGTGATAGGCGGAACACTGAATTTCCCAGCAGCCTGTGTTCCGCCTATCACGGACGTCGTATCATCCTCGTACTACGGACGAGGATGATACGACGTCAGTGATAGGCGGAACACAGGCTGCTGGGAAATTCAGTGTTCCGCCTATCACAGGCGAAGGAGGAGGCGCGGCTTTTGAATTTTACAATGGCCGCCGAAGAGGGCACGGGACGGAGGCAAGGCAAGGCAAGGCAAGGCACGGCACGGCACGGGACGGGACGGGACGGAGGCAAGGCACGACACGACGGCAAGGCACGGCACGGGACGGCACGGGACGGAACGGAACGGAGGCAAGGAGGCAAGGCACGGGACGGAACGGAGGCAAGGAGGCAAGGCACGGGACGGAGGCTCGGGACAAAGGTAGGCTGGACACACACACACACACACACACACACACACACACACACACACACACACACACACACACACACACACACACACACACACATGGATACACACACACACAGGGATGGGTGGATGGATGGAGACACACACAGGGATGGATGGATGGATGGAGACACACACACACAGGGATGGATGGATGGATGGATGGAGACACACACACACAGGGATGGATGGATGGATGGACACACACACACACAGGGATGGATGGACGGACACACAGGGATGGACGGACACACAGGGATGGACGGACACACAGGGATGGACGGACACACACACAGGGATGGACAGGCATGTCTCACCCTCGGCTTATACACGAGTCAATAAGTTTGCCAGTTTTTTTGGGGGTAAATTGGGGGCCTCGGCTTATATTCGGGTCGGCCTATACTCGAGTATATACGGTATGTGTGTTCTTAGATTTCAAAGAATTTGTTGAAAATCCAATGAGAAACCCAATTCAATGAAAAATAAATTTCTGTGTTAATGTGCCCTTAAAGTGAACCTGTCAGCTCGTATGTCTTCATGTTAAAGTATTCAAAATTGTTATTATTATTATACAGGATTTATATAGTACCAACAGTTTGTGCAGCGCTTTACAATGTAAAGGGAGACAATACACCAACACTTCAATTCAAAACAAGAGGGTTAGAGGAGCCCTGCACTTGTGAGCTTACAATCTAGGAGGGAGGGGCTGGTGAAACAAAAGGTAGGGACTGTGAGGGATGAACTGATGAGGGAAGTGGAAAATTTGGTTGTTAGCTGGAGGCAGGATAGGCCTTCCTGAAGTGATGAGTTTTCAGGGATCGCCTAAAAGTTGACAGAGTAGGAGATAACTGGACAGATTGGGCTAGTGAGTTCCAGAGAATGGGAGAGGCTCTGGAGAAGTCCTGGAGACAAGCATGGGAGGAGGAGACAAGGGAGCTAGAGAGCAGAAGGTCTTGGGAGGAGCAGAGAGGACGGTTTGGGTGATATTTGGAGATAAGACTGGTGATGTAGCTTGGAGCAGAATTGTGAATGGCTTTGCATGCTATTAGTGTTTTGAATTTTATTTGTTGAGCAACGGGAAGCCAGTGGAGGGATTGGCAGAAAGGAGTGGCGGACACTGAACAATTGGTAAGATGGATGAATCTGGCAGTGGCATGCATGATAGACTGAAGAGGGGATAGCTTGCGGAGAGGTAGGCCAATGAGGAGAGAGTTACAATAGTCAAGGCGAGAGATAACAAGGGAGTGAATAAGTTGCTTAGTGGTGTCAGCGGTTAGAAAGGGACGTATTTTGGAGATGTTTTGGAAGTGAAGTTTGCACGATTTGGACAGTGATTGGATTTGGGGCTGAAATGACCTACTAACTGCTAAAACCATGGCCACTATTCCATACTCATACTACTCGAACTCTCTGCAGCCTTTGATACTATTGACCATCCTCTCCTCCTCAAAAAACTCCACTCTCTTGGCCTTCAAGACTCTGCTCTCTACTGGCTCTCCTCCTGCCTATCACAGCACTCCTTCAGTGTGACCTATAACTCTGTTTCCTCCTCTGCACTTCCTATTTCTCTAGGGGTACTTCAAGGTTCTGTCCTTGCACCCCTTCTCTTCTCCAGTTACACCTCCTCCCTTGGTCTGTTAATAAACTGCCATGGTTTCCAGTTCCACCTCTATGCTGATGACACACAAATATATCTCTCTACTCCTCACCCCACTTCAATACTGGACACTTTTACCCCCTTCCTGCCCAGGTCAGTTTTCAGATTTCAGTACTGTTGCACATTGACTGACAATTGTGAAAATAAATAAATAAATATATATATATTTTTCTTTATTTATTACTTATTTTTTTTTACTTATTTTTTTACATAATGTGACCAGAGCAATACAGGATTAGCATAGTAACACTGTACTACTCTGGCAAAATGATCTGGATTTTTTTTTTTTTACACATTATGAGTGAGTTTCACTGGTATAAGCAACCCTTTTTTACTGAATGAAACTAATACATTCAGTGTGTTTTATTGAGATTAGCTGTGATTGGTCACATTGATCACATGGTACAGACAGGACCAATCAAAACCCTTCTGTACCATATGAATAGCTGTGGTCAATCACAGCTAGCAACACAATTGTACACAATGGGTGGCATGGAAGGAAGACACCCATTGTGTACAAGTGTCATGTGATCTGCTGTGATTGGTCACAGCAATCACATGGTACCAGCAACAGGTCGGTACACTGACCCATCATCTGTCGGTGACAGATCGTGCTGCAGTGCAGCCCCATGACCACATGTGACGCTCGAGTCAGGAGGACTACATATGCTGTCCACCTGGATCGACAAAAGTCCTGTTTGGCCAACATTTTGCTGTAGGCCAGACGGAAACTGGCTAAAATCTTTACAAAATCAATGCAAAGTTTTGTTTTTTTTCTATCCCCACTGTTTGTTTACATGCACCTGTTATTCCATTACTGTACTGAAGGGACCATCACAGTGTCCTAACTGAGCTCTGAAGTCTTTGAGATTCACATCACCCAAGACCCAGACATGAGACCAGTCGGCTGCACAAGAAAGAAGAACAGTGAGCAGTTTCAGACCCCCATTCAGACCACAGATTTTAAAGACTTAAAGGGTTAATTCCCCTTTTCAGAAAAAATGAAAAAGCACACCCTCCCCACTGTCTCGTTCCCCACTGTACTTACCTTACCCTTAGTGATCAGTGCCCATGCAGCCGGTGCAGCAGTTCAGGGATTTGAAATACTGACCATTCTTTACCTTCTCTGTGCAGGGCTTCTGGGACAGATCAGATTGATGTGCAGTTGCTGACCAATCAGAATCACTCAGATCTGTCCCAGAAATGCTGTAGAAAAAAAGAGGGAGAAAGTGACTCCCAATGACCCCCAATGTCTCCCATGCCCTCCATTGCAGCTAATCAAGCACAGATTGTGCTTTGTTAGCTGCATCCTCAGTTACAGAAGAGTGACAGCTCTGAACCTGAATGTGATGTAATACACATCTCTTCCAGGTTCATTAGTTGCTGGGGAAAGAGGGGAAAGGATCCCTGATCACCTCATACTCTCAAAATTGCCATCATTTACAGAAGTCCCAGGAGAAGAGGGAGAGCCCAGGGGAATACCTTGGTTGGTTGGGGGGAAGGTTGGAAAAAGCACCTCTGGAGCCTTGTAAAAGTAATTAGACATGCCTTTTGTGGCATATGATTATTTTAGAAAATAAGCTAGAATGTTTTATTGGAGATATCACTGGGGGGAGATTTACTAAAACTGAAGCACTAATGCCTCGTACACATGATCGGAATTCTCATTGGAAAAAGCTGTGATGGTTTTTCCAACAGAATTCCGCTCAAGCTTGGCTTGCATACACACAGTCACACAAAAATTCACGGAACTTTCGACAGTCAAGAACGCGGTGACATACAACACTACAACGAGCCAAGAAAATGACGTTCAATGCTTCTGAGCATGCGTCAAATTGTTTCCGAGCATGCGTAGGAATTTTGCGCGTCAGAATTGCTACAGACGATCGGAATTTCCGATCAAAAATTTTTCAGTCGGAAAAATTGAGAACATGCTCTCAATCTTTTGCTAGTGTAAATTTGCCCAGCAGAATTCCAATGGAGCATACACGCGGTCGCATTTTCCGACGAAAAGTTCTCATTGGTCTTTTGCTGGCCGAATTTCCGTTCGCGTGCAGCTGTGCATGGTAGCCAATCAGCTTATTGATTCAGTTAAGCTTTGACAATAAAACCTGGTAGCTGATTGGTTTCTATGCAGAGCGGCACAAGATTTTTCACCATGCAGTTTTAGTAAAAACTCCCCATAGGGTCTGCTTTATGTAAGCACTATCCACCTATACAGAGCTCACCAAACAAGAGTAAGAGGAGATGGTTTCATAGTTCCTGAACTGTAATGATTCTTCTGACTACTCTCAACATCCTATGCACCCTCTCTCTTGCTGATATTAGCTAAAAATACCCAATGATGGCACAAGAAGAAAACAAAAAAAAAGTAATTTGTTGATTGGCTTTGCTGCCCGCTCTAACCCTGCTGCCCTACAAGCACAATTATGGTAAATACAACTCTGGTTAGCAGTCTGTTACAACCACTCGACTGCTTCACAAAACTTTATTAAATGCGACGCTGATCCTTGACATTTTCAAAATGATTTTTGTAACTGCAATCATTAATGTATGCTTTTCACAGTTTCGTATGCTGTGTTTTTGTATAACAATTCCATAATGTTCAGAATCCAGTAGCTTGCAGCCCTTACACCCTAATTGGCTATTAGCATTTTACAGTTTCAGAATCTATTTGCTAGGCTGTAGATTCTTGAAAGGAAACAGAAAACACTTCCACATATACCGTATAGCGAAACACTCTGCTGTGCATTCAGAATGCTCATTAAAGTCTGTGACGTGGGCACAAATAGCACATAGGCGACACGCTATGATACATGGATATACCCGTGTCTCATTATTAAAACAGTTTTATTACGGAAATCAGTTGGTAATGATTATCTGGGGTGAAATTTGCTTTTGCGCATGGAGAAATAAAGTTAGCGATGAACTTCTCGTCATCACAATCACAGTAGACACTTTATTTTTTACAATTTTTTTTTTTTTTTTTACTGAAAGACCCTGGATGTCTCCCTTATGCTCCACTGAATGTAATGCACTGCAGATCGCATTGCAATACATGGGCCAGCACAAAGGAGTCATTAACAACAAACACAATAACACACTGGCAACATTTCTTATTTTAACAGAATTTATTTATTTTGGTAAATTTTTTCTTGGCCCTGGTGTTGTTGAAAGGGTAACCTCATAATGATTTATAAATTCAAGTAAATGAAGCCATCTTGGCTATAACACAACAATCAAAATGTATTTATACGTTGTCCATCCAGCCAATGCTGCACGACTATTCCCCAACTAAACAACACAATGACTATTATAATAAAAAGGGGGGGGGAGTCCCGGTCCTGAGGTACGGTCTGCAGTTAATGGCCGAACGAGCCCTTTTATCACCTCCTGCTTCACGAACTTGTGCTCCCGTCGAATCACATCCAATCAGCTGCCGTTGTTGCCCTGGCTGTAACCAGTGGCAATCCTGTAAAATAAAACAGCTCACATTCCCCTTAGGCTGCCCCATGTCGGCCCCCCACATTCAAGGGGACCTGTCATTCTTTGCATTGTGATACAATCTGCAGTGCATTACGTTCTTTCTCGGCCACGGTAGCTGGGTACACTGATGGGCAGACCGGGAAGTGATGTCAAACACGTCACTTTCCGGGTCAGCAACAAGAAGGGAAGGAGCACAGAGGTGTGCCTGCACTGCTCCATCCCCTCTACCCGGCGGCACCCGCTATGTTGGTCCCAAGGTGAGGTTTTGTGTATCTGAATAATAGTGTGATGGTGTGGCGCTGTCAAGTATCAATTTATCAAGAGGTGTGATCAAAATAAGTATGTGTAAATAAACATGACATGGCATACAATGTACAGTACATACACAAACAAATGAATAAGTGCAAAAAAATATAATAATAAGTAATAACAGCAATGTGTAAAGTGACCACACTCATGCCAACCAAATAAATATGCAGTGACTAATATATAACAAAATATAGTCCAAGTGCAGACACAGCAGTGCCAGGTGAGGTGAAGGGGTAGATAAACCATCTCTTCCAACCAATAAATTAGATGACTGGTGTCTATTTCCTTATAGTTGTTGTAACACCTCAGTGCTCTCTAGCAACTCACCTTTAAGGTAACAGCATTTGATAAATGGATCCCCGTATCTCCACCCGCCTCCAAGGATGTTTTCAGTAGTACACACAGCCTGTGAATCTCTAGGATCGGAAAAACTTCCTCTATAGGACTCCCGGGGGTCCTGCCCGGTAACCTCCTCAATATTGATATGTAAGGAAGAAATCTCCAATAGTGTAGTACATTTTTAAAAGATTTATTAAAAAACGGCTAATTTATTACTCACATATTGCTCACATTACTCACGCCCACGAGATTTCATCATTTTAAGTTCCCCTGATGATGTCACATAAGCGTGACGATACGTGTCGGGATTGGGCATCAGGCACACCGGAAGTGACGCAGGGCGACGAGCTCGGAGCTTGTGGATTTTATGTTTGTTTTACTGATTCAAATGTGAGCAATAAATTTGCAGTTTTAAAAAAATATATATATATATATATTTTTTTTAAATGTACTACACTGTTGGAGATTTCTTCCTTACATATCAACATTGAGGAGATTACCGGGCAGGACCTCCAGGATTCTTATAGAGGAGGTTTTTCCGATTCCAGAGATTCACAGGCTGTGTGTACTACTGAAAACATCCTTGGAGGCAGGTGGAGATACTGTGACCCCTAGAGAAAGATCCATTTATCTAATGCTAGGGAAGCACTGAGGTGTCACAACAACTATAAGGAAATAGACACCAGTCACCTTATTTATTGGTTGGAAGATATGGTTTATCTACCCCTTCACCTCATCTGACAGCAGCGGTGGGCAAATGGGTGTACCTGTACGTCCCCTTTAAGAGGTGGGGATAGCCCGCCGCATATAACGTGATCATGCCCGAGGGACCGGCGGACTCGATGTCCGCCGGTCTCCCGGTGATTGTGTCATGGGGTCGCAGAACGGGGAAGTGCCTATGTAAACAAGGTATTTCCCCGATCGTTTGTGTCATGGCAGAGATCACTTCCCTCTGTCATCAAGAGCAGTGATCGCTGTCATGTGAGTTGAATCCCATCCCCCCCACAGTTAGAATCACTCCCTAGGACACACTTAACCCCTTCATAGCCCCCTAGTTGTTAACCCCTTCCCTGCCAGTGTCATTTACACAGTAATCAGTGCATTTTTATTGCAATGATTGCTGTATAAATGACAATGGTCACTAAAATAGTGTCAAAAGTGTCCGATGTGTCCGCCATAATTTCGCAGTCCCAATAAAAATCGCAAATCGTCGCCATTACTAATAAAAAAAATAATAATAAAATGCCATAAATCTTTCCCGTATTTTGTAAACGCTATAACTTTTGCGCAAACCAATCAATATATGCTTATTGTGATTTTTTTTTTACCAAATATATTTAGAAGAATACAAATTGGCTTAAACTGAGGAAAAAAAAATTATATATTTTTGTGGGGGATATTTATTACAGCAAAAAGTAAAAAATATTGAGTTTTTTTCAAAATTGTCGCTCTTTTTTGTTTATATCTAAAAAAAAAAAACACAGAGGTGATCAAATACCACCAAAAGAAAGCTCTATTTGTGGGAAAAAAAGGACGTCAATTTTGTCAATTTGGGTGCAATATCGCACGACCGCGCAATTTTCAGTTAAAGCATTGCAGTGCCAAATCGCAAAAAGTGCTCTGGTCAGGAAGGGGGTAAAATCTTCCGGGGCTGAAGCGGTTAAGTTACATTATTTAAAGTGATAGCGCGGGAGCATCACCTGTTTACAGGTTTTGTGTATCTGTTGAAGGGAACACAGCAGATCCTTGGTATGCAGCAAAAAGCACATGGTGGAAGTTGCGACATTATGACTGATGCCGTGTACACACGAACGGAAATTCGGCCAGCAAAAGACTGATGAGAGCTTTTGGTCGTAAAAATGCGATCGTATGAATGCTCCATTGGACTTTTGCTGGCCGAATTTCGGCCAGCAAAAGATTGACAGCATGTTCTCAATTTTTTGGTCGGAAAAAGTTCCTATCCGAAAATGCGTTCGTGTGTATGCAATTCCGACGCGCAAAAACTCACGCATGCTCAGATTCAACTACGAGACGGAAGCTATTGGCTACTGGCTATTGAACTTCCTTTTTCTAGTCCTGTCATACGCGTTGTACGTCACCGCGTTCTTGACGGTTGGAATTTGGTGTGACCGTGTGTATGCAAGACAGCTTGACCGAAATCCCATCGGAATTCCTTCGGGAAAACCATCAGAGCTTTTTCCGACCAAAATTCCGATCGTATGTACGTGGGACTAAGCACATTTGTAAATTTAAATGGACACTGCTAAATATTAATGGGTGCTTTGATTCAGTTGCTTGTCAATAGAGTGTTTTATGTATAAAATTCAGTTGTTTTTCTTGGGAAGATTATTTACTGTTTGGATTCAACGTTTCAGCACTGGGTTCTATGAGGTATTTTATTCAGGAATGCTTTAAAAAAAAAGTCAGCAAGCAATAATAGATTCTCTATGGAGGTTTTTGCTCCCTTGGGTTTATTATAAACGGCTTAAAATCTACAGAATCCAAACAGATGTGGTGCTTTATGTTATGACATTGAGGTGTCAAGGGCAATGTATGTACGGGAGAAGTCATTCAAGCCTTGCTATGGTAAATTCACTTTAGCAGTGACTAGGAAATTTCCCTCAGGCGGTATGCGAAGCTAGGCGAGCATGACTCACCTCGCATATCTCTTGTATAATATGGAATACCATTGCCTGTGATGTGTATATCAGATGTATTTGCTGCTTCTCAGGTACTGTCACCATTTCTGCCCACTCAGGCCTAGTGATGACATTGTCTAATGTAAAATAAAGCAAATCTAAGAAAACATGGCAGAGACAGACCAGTATCGGGACATACAATACAGAAAATGAGTGAAGCGCAAATGAATTATCTAATTAATTACCAATATAATATATACATCAATATCCCAGATAGCAAGCATTGCAAGCAATTGTGCTGCAAGTTTGAAAATGACTCGCAAAGCTATTGCTTCACAAGTTTGTAGCACAATTGCAGCAAGTCCAGATTGCATGACTCCAGATCCACTTTCTTTGCAAACATTTTGCAAATCTGCTACACGTTCTGGTTTAATTATGTTGTGCAATAGTCATCCCACCACAGGGGGGCAGTGTGGCTGAATTTTCATGCTGTAGACTTGCAGAGCTCTTGCTGTAGACTCATCACTGCAACTTTGCTCTTGCTAGATACTTGCCATGCAAATTTGCTACAAATTGGAAAAGTGTCAACTAGAACTTGTGCTTCAAGTGCTCTGCAAGTGTACAACGTGCCAGTGAAAATGCGCAGCAAGTTAACAGACTCAGGGCTGTCTTTAATATTGATTGGACCCTGGGCAAAAATCTTCTTAGGGCCCCCCCCCTCCCCCATGCAATTTCACTCTCCACCTTCTCTGAGACATACAATAAATAGCAGCTAGACTTAAAATCAGTTTACTGTATCAGATCAGGCAGCGATTGCAATTGGTTGCCAGAGGTTACAGCATATCATTACTGCTTACTGACTGGTTGCTAGAGGTTACAGCACTCCTTAAGGCTCACTGATTAGTTGCTAGAGGTTACAGCACATTTCTGCTTGTTGATTGGCTGCTAGAGATTACTGTACAGTAATACTGCTCACTGGTTGCGATAGGTTACAGCACATCTTCTCCTCACTGCAGGGGGGCAGGATATACATATGAATGCTGCCTTTATTTACATATCAATGCAGTTGGCCTCAGCTATTTACATATGCATGTGACTGCTATTTATATATGAATGTCAGTATTTACATGTAAACACAGGTCTGCAGGTGAGTCACCTGTAGACAACAATAGGGCAGAGCTGGGCAGCGTTAGTAGCAGCACAGGACTAAAACTTCAAGGGAATGTAAACTGGGATAGTTGGCAAGTATGAGGCAGCTGCTTTGGGCCCCACAACAATGACAGAGCCCTGGGCAGCTGCCCCTTTTGCCCTGCCTTAAAGACGGCCCTGAACAGACTTATAATTCAACACTGCATATAAGAAAAAAAGAAAGGACAAAGCCTTCCCCAGGGGAGTTTGCAGTAACTGAACACTACGGTTGAATTTAATTACATTTTATGTAGAAAAAAAAAACACACCATAATATCAAATATGAAAAATATGACAAAATACCAAAAATAGCGTGTGAGTATAACCCTCTAGAATATTAAAAAAGACAACATTGTCATTAATATTTTTTTATAATTCAACACTGCCACAAATTTGTGTTAAAGCGGGACTTCAGTAATTTTTCCATTTATTAAATCTTCTGCCCTTCTTGTTTTAACTTTGGATAGTAAAACATATTTTTTTTCTGCCAGTAAATACCTTATACAGCCCACTTCCTGTTTCTTGTCTGGTCATTAGCCTAGGCTTATGATATCATGCATAGCTCTCTCTCTCTCTCACTCTGAGAGTTTGCCAGGAAGGAAGGAAGGAAGGAAGGGGGGGGGGGTGAGTCATAAGAGGGCCAATGAGAGCTGCAGAGCTGGAGGTGCGCCTCCATGTGTCTGTGTAAATCCAGGAAGGGAACAGGCAGCAGCTTCAGCTGCCCACCGTTAGAGAAGTTGCAGCCAGACTCAGTGGAGGGAGATTTCTGCAGCTTAGTTGGCAAGTACAGAATCACAGTATATATAAAATAATATGCAAAGTGGTTGGAGGGAAGCTTCAGAATGGCAAAGATGTTTTTATTACAGATTATGTGAGCAGACTGCAGCCCCTCTTTAAAGTGGTTGTAAACCCTTTACAACCACTTTAACCTACAGGTAAGCCAAGATTAAGGCTTACCTGTAGGTGCAAGAAATATCTCCCAAACCTAAAAGGTTTAGGAGATATTAGCAGATATAGCGGCACCACTGTCTATGGCGCATGGGCTGTAGACAACGGCGAGCAGACACACTGAGCGTGCCGTTAGTGGCGGCACCAGCGCGCATACGCGGGAGTGATGTCATAGCGCTCCGGCCAGTGACAGCGCCGGAGCCACGATACCTGGAAGTCACTGCATACTAGCTCATTATGCCTTTGTCTTGCTGTTTTTTTTTTTTTGTTTATGAGGCTTTACTTCCTCTTTAAGTTATCCTTGCTATCTGGGTATATTGATGAAAATTAAGTAAAGGCAATGGGATTGATTTACTAAAGGCAAATCCACTCTGCACTACAAGTGCACTTGGAAATGCAGTCACTGTAGATCTCTGTAGATCTGAGGGGAAGCTCTGAAATGAGGGGAAGCTCTGCTGATTTTATCATCCAATCATGTGCAAGCAAAAATGCTGGTTTTTATTTTCATTGCATGTCCTCCTCAGATCTACAGCGACTGCACTTCCAAGTGCACTTTCAAGTGCAAGTGCGGTGCACTTGTAGTGCAAAGTGGATTTGCCTTTAGTAAATAACCCCCATGGAGTAATCAAAAGTCCATCGTCTATCTCAGAATAAAAAGTCTCATCAAAAGATCCACACCACTGTGTGATAAATGAGTGACTGTTCATATATCTTCTCAATAGTGTCTTGTGAACCACCACCTCAAGGGGAAATGCTTGCTCACCTCCAAAATCAGACCCCACTACAGAGTCTTATTCGCCTCTGACTAGTTCCACCTGTGAGAAATTTGGCAACATTCCTCCTCTTCCTCCTCCTCCTGGCTCAAAGTGTACTTTTTGCCTCTGTCTACTTGATCCTCAGTCATCAGTATGACCTCATAGCAAAAAATATAAAAGGGAGAACCACAGTGCTCTCTAATATCAAACTATTTATTCACAATGAAAAATGGGGATTAAAAACACTTACATAGATGTATAACAAAACAAGCCTTCGTTACTCTCAGGTCACCACTAATACACGGATGGCCACTTTGTGACCTCACAGGCAAGACTCCTCCCACCCATATGCATTACGCCCAGGGATTAGACTTCTTCAGTAGGTGGGGAGCCGACATCAATCAGTATCAGGACATGACAATTGAAAGATATATAAAAAGTGTAGGGTTGAGCACAAAAAACAAGCAGTACATCTCTGCAATACATGTACATTCCCCAGGTTTCCCCAGGTTTCGTATGTTTTAATGGAAACATTAGTTTAAAAAAAAGTCCCCTTTTTCTTAAATTTTCTTACCTGCCTGTCTAAACGCTACAAGTACAATAAATTACCTATTGATCTGCCATAAATCCAGTTTGCTCACAACTTCCTATTAAAAATGAGGACATAGTCGGGGGAGATTTACTAAAACTGGAGTGTGCACATCTGGTACAGCTCTGCATGGTAACCAATCAGCTTCTAACTTCAGCTTGTTGAATTAAGCCTTGATGCTTGGAGCTAGATCACAACTATCACATTTGATCATATCACGGACTGTCGACATGTTTGTGATGTGATCAGATGTGACAGTCATGATCCAGTTCCATTATAGGTCTTCTAATTGTATTTCAGCGCAAGTCTAATCACTTCCTCTGCCTCAGCCACGAGGGGGGGGGGGGGGCATTTACTTCAATACATGTTGGCTTTACCTGATACTCTCAACTCCCTTGGTGGTATTCCGGAGTCTGGCTCGGGGAGAAAATTCAGAACCATTAGCGGTAACCCCGAGCCAGACTTGGGATCGCATCGCAGGATCCAGGATGAGTATGCTTACCTTATCCCCTGGATCCAGAGATGTCTCCCGGACATCACTTCAGTATAGGTAGGGCCGCTATCTCCTATGGCAACAATCTTGTAGCAGTTACTAACAGTAATTGTATTCAGCTATTGACAACACAAGCAGTTCTCCCTACCCCACAGTCACTCACTGTAGATCTTTACTTAACAAACTCCTAGTCTTTCACTAGACTTCGGATCCAATGGTCACTGGATCCCCTGAGCTCTTCCACTTTTTAGCACTTAGTATCTTCCACAAGGGTCACCCCCAGGGGCGGACTGACAACTCATGGGGCCCCCGGGCAATAGGAGATTATGGGCCCCCCAGGCAATCAGAGATTATGGGGCCACACAGTATACAATCACACAGTATACACAGACATGTTTCTATTGGCTGAGAAGGTACTGGAGAGGTGGGGCAGCTATTGTCTCTGGATTTTTAGACCAAAAGGATGTCGTAAGGGACATTTCAGAGACAAAAACACAGATTTTTACATACTGTCCCTGGTTTTACTGAGGCTAGCAACCCTGATGGGGCCTCCTAGTGGCCCGGGGCCCTTGGGCAGTGCCCGAGTAGCCAAATGGTCAGTCCGCCCCTGGTCACCCCCACTTCCCTGCTGGGACCCTGGCTTGACACTTACAGATACTCTTCAAGCGCCACCCCCGCTGACATGCTAGGTCCCTGGCTTGGCACTCACTGATGCTCCACAAGCATCACCTCTGCTGTTCTGCTGAGTCTCTGACTTGGCACTTGCTGAAGTTTTCCCACCTTTTTACCTTCCCTGGCTGGTGAGAAGTCTGCTCTGGTACTGTCCTCAGCTTACTCACAGTGGCCTCTGGTAACAAGTAGACATGTGCATTCCTTTTCGTCCGAATGCATTTTCGTCCAAATTTCAGCTATTTTCGTTTCCGTTTTGACAAACGAGATCGAAAGCACAGAATCCGAAAAACGAAAGATCCGACATAAATAAATACTTTATTTTCGTTTTCATTGTTACAACAGTTCGATATAGAATAGGAGATTCGACGTGACTCTGACAATAACAATCTGTGTCTATAGAACCTGTGATCGAATGTGCCTAACCTTACATCTATTAGTCCAAGATTATATAGAGAAAATATTCGACAGAGAAAAAAGATTTGACAGAGAGAAAAGATTCTGCAAGTTACTGTCCTAAAAAGTGTTTGGGGACCCGGGTCCTGCCCCAGGGGACATGTATCAATGCAAAAAAAAGTTTTAAAAACGGCCGTTTTTTTCGGGAGCAGTGATTTTAATAATGAAGTGATATTAATAATAAAGTGAAACAATAAAAGTGTAATATTCCTTTAAATTTCTTAGGGGGGGGGGGTGTCTATAGTATGCCTGTGAAGGGGCGCATGTTTCTGGTGCTTAGAACTGTCCCTGCACAAAGTGTCATTTATGCAGGAAAAAAAGTCCTTTAAAATCACTCGCAGCTATTATGAATTGTCGGCTCCGTAATACAGAGAACACTCATTGAAAGTCATTGATAAAAATAAATAATAAAAAAAAAAGCGCGGGGGTCCCCCAAATTCAATTACCAGGCCCTTCAGGTCTGGTATAGATATTAAGGGGAACCCTGCGTCAAATTTTAAAAAAAAATATATCCATTGATCCAATGTATCCATTATAATGTGGAACTATGTCAGGACTGGGATCCAAGTCCACAATCTCTGCTTCATCTGACAGTAGCTCTTCTTGTTTGCCACCTGAGATGCTGGACAGCATCCTGCCTGATTCCTCAGATAATCTTGCCTTATGCCTTTCTTCTGGTGAACCTTAAACTCCTTGCTCCTCCCATTAACTTCCTATTTAAGCCATGCCTTTGCACTTATTGTTTGCCAGATTATTGTGCTCTCTCAAACCAGTATCTTGCTCCTTTGCATACCTGCAGCTGTCCTTACCACCACTACCACTTGTGACCTTTGGCTTGTTCCTTTACTACGTTTCCGCTTGATCCCAACCTGCAACTATTTGTTACCGACCTTTGGCATGTTCCTTGACTGCACTGCAGCCACTTGTTATTGACCTTAGGATTTTTTACTGACCACTCTTCTATTTGATCCTTACCTGCTATATCTGCAAAGCTTGCTCACCTCCTGGTAGGGCGATCCTGAGGACCATGACCTGGTACTAACATGCAGAAAAACCCATCTCCAACATCAGGAGCTCTGGTGAATACCGGTTAGTGCTAAGACCCTGCATCTCAGGTGAGTCGGTGTCATCCACCAGTGTGACCTGTTTGAGTACTTCTTCAGCGGTTTGGTGGGAGCCTCGCTGCTGCTATAGTTACTGGCCTGCGAGCCTGACCCCTGACTGTGATAAACTATCATTTGGAATTATTACAAACTTTGAGATGGGAATGAATAAAATATTTTATTAACCACTTCCCACCCGGCCAATGCACATATACGGCCGGGTGGGAGCCGTCTACTCCTGATAGGACGTTCAGGAACGTCCATCAGGAGGAGCGGGATCGCGCGCGTGCCCGCGCAGCGGCGCGATCCCGATGCGCCCGTGTCACCGGGACACGGCGCATCTCAGATCGGCAGGAGGGCTCTGTGATTGGCCCTCCTGATCACATGACGGCCGTGTCCAATCACGGCCGTCATGTGATGTAAACAAACAGCCGTTTGCTAGGCAATCGGCTCCTCCTCTCCTCACACAGAAGTCATCGCTGAGGAGAGGAGAGCAGATTGCTGCAGCCGGCTGATGATCAGTGAGTATGAGCTGTTTTTTACAGCTTTTTACTCACTGATCATCAGTGTAGTGTAAACACACAACACACCACACAGTATAAACACAGTCCCCACATATGTCCACATAACACACATGTCCCCAAAACATACATGTCCCCAAAAAATAAAAACACATGTCCCTAATAATAAAAACATGTCCCCCACATATGTCCCACTAAAATCACTTGTCCCAATGATTATGTGCACACATATGTACGTGATCACCTGCACACATATGTACATGATCATTTGCGTACATATGTCCGTGATCACACAAACCAATTATTATACACTTAACGGAATTTTTTTTACCAAAAACATGTAGCAGAATACATTTTGGCTTAAATTTATGACAAAATTTGATTTTATTGGATTTCTTTTAAAATAGAAAAAAGAAAATATTGTTTTTTTTTCAAATTTCCGCTTTTTTGCGCTTATATAGCAAAAAATAAAAAACGGAGTCGTGAATAAATACCACCAAAATAAAGCTCTATTTGTGCGAACAAAATGATAAAAATTTCATTTGGGTACAGTGTAGCATGACCGCGCAATTGTCACTGAAAGCGCTAGAGCGATGAAAGCTGAAAATTGGGCTGGGAATGAAGGGGGCGAAAGTGCCCTGTATTGTAGTGGTTAAAGTAGTAACACCATTCAAACTAGCTATACTAATTCTTTAAAGGCAATATATAGTGTTTTTTTTTTATATTTTGTTTTGTTTTTATGGTCAGCACAAAAAAAAAAAACACAAGTATTTTTATTTTCCTTTTCGAATGAACTATTCCATATGAATGCAGACCTGTTAATAGCACTGACAGGATAATAATTCTATATCTGGCAGCAGAGGTGACTTTTACACAGGCACAGCTACAGGAGGGGATACTTATTATAGAGAAATGTACAGCCTGCCCCCTACCCAATAGGAAAGCACACAGAATGTGAACTACTAGGATTGTAAGAGACATAGTTCTGATAGACTGACATCTAGAAGAATTAAACTATAAATCCAACAAGGCACTGAGGCAAAGAGGAGAGGTGGTTCCCTGTGGGAGAAATTATGGAGGTTGGTCTAAGAGGACAGACTGTACCTTTGGCTGCTAGCTGATTGCTCACCTCTGCACCTGAAAGAGACAGAGAGGCATGATGGATATCTTGGGCCTTAAGAGAGAGCCATGGATGTTGGAAGAGCCCAAGGGGAAGGATGCCGCTGACACAGACTGGTTGAACTGAACAGAGAAAGGTCATGTGCTGACATCGGAATTGGTGAGAGGCGTGAGGCGCTGGCAAAATTGAGCTTTCTTTTGATCACCTCTGCGGTTTTAATTTTTTGATACATTTTTTAAAAAAAGGCAGAATTAAAAAAAAATGTCTTTATATTTTGTCATAACATTTTTCAAACAGATAATTTTTCTCCTTCATTGATGTACGCTGATGAGGCGGCACTGATGGGCACTGATAGGTGACAGTGATGGGCACTGATGGGTGGCAATAATGGGCACTGATCAGTTAGACTGATAGGCAGCACTGCTAGGTGGCACTGATTGGCACCACTGATAAGCATTGATAGGTGATACTTGTGGGCATTGATAGGTGGCACTCATGGGCATTGATAGGTGGCACTGGTGTGCACTGTCAGGTGTCAATGGCGGGTGGCTTTTTTTCTCCTCACGCTGTCAGTGTGAGGAGAAAAAAATGATTACCGAGCTTTTGTTTACATCATGTGATCAGCTGTCATTGGCTGACAGCTGATCACGTGGTAAGGGGCCAGGACCGTCCCCTTACGTGAACAAAAATATTACAGCGCACACATGCAACACTAACAGGGTGGGGCCCCTTGTTCATCCCCTTACGTGGACGTGTGACCACCCGAGTCTCGGTGACTCGGTGATCACAGCATGCGCCGCGCAGGGAGCGTGCGAAGGGGAGGCCGTCGTACGACGGACTCCCGGAAATTCAGGTCTGCGCTGTGACCATCATTCGGCTATAGCATGGCAAGTGGTTGAAGGGACCAGAGCCAGTGCCGTTATCAGTGCGATCAGAGCCAGTACCTTCATCAGTACTTAACCACTACAATACAGGGCACTTTCACCCCCTTCCTTCCCAGCCCAATTTTCAGCTTTCAGCGCTCTAGCGCTTTCAGTGACAATTGCGCGGTCATGCTACACTGTACCCAAATGAAATTGTTATCATTTTGTTCGCACAAATAGAGCTTTATTTTGGTGTTATTTATTCACGACTCCGTTTTTTATTTTTTGCTATATAAGCGCAAAAAAGCGGAAATTTGAAAAAAAAACAATATTTTCTTTTTTCTATTTTAAAAGAAATCCAATAAAATCAAATTTTGTCATAAATTTAAGCCAAAATGTATTCTGCTACATGTTTTTGGTAAAAAAAATTCCGTTAAGTGTATAATAATTGGTTTGTGTGATCACGGACATATGTACGCAAATGATCATGTACATATGTGTGCAGGTGATCACGTACATATGTGTGCAGATAATCATTGGGACATGTGATTTTAGTGGGACATATGTGGGGGACATGTTTTTATTATTAGGGACATGTGTTTTTATTATTTGGGGACATGTATGTTTTGGGGACATGTGTGTTTTGGGGACATATGTGGGGACTGTGTTTGTACTGTGTGGTGTGTTGTGTGTTTACACTACACTGATGATCAGTGAGTAAAAAGCTGTAAAAAGCAGCCCATACTCACTGATCATCAGCCGGCTGCAGCGTTCTGCTCTCCTCTCCTCAGCGGTGACTTCCGCGTGAGGAGAGGAGAGCCGATTGCCTAGCAACCGGCTGTTTGTTTACATCACATGACGGCCGTGATTGGACACGGCCGTCATGTGATCAGGAGGGCCAATCACAGAGCCCTCCTGCCGATCTGAGATGTGCCGTGTCCGGGTGACACGAGCACATCGGGATCGCGCCGCTGCGCGGGCGCGCGCGCGATCCCGCTACTCCTGAATGACGTTCCTGAACGTCCTATCAGGAGTAGACGGCTCCCACCCGGCCGTATATATGCATCGGCTGGGTGGGAAGTGGTTAAAGAGACATTATCCTTAGTGCTCCGACATAACAGTTGGGACCCAACAAGCTGGCCAGCAGGATAGACTTCATTACAGGCTGCTGAACTGTTTGCATGTTGTAGTTCCCTAGTTAGGATTACACCAGTATAGAGCTTAAGAAGAGTCATACAAACCTGCTTATTTTTTATACATTGTATTTCTTTCTATTGTTTCACCTATTAGCACTACATGAATATGAAATAGCCTTCTATCCAGCCACAAGTGAGAGCTCTCTGCTCCTTGTTGTAAAAAGTCTGCTGTTTACAGAAATCAATAGCTCAAGCTAAAGTAAACATATGAAAGCCAAGTCAATTGACTCATTCTTTATTGAATGGATCAGTCTGAAGTTTCAGTCAAACAGAGGTAGACTAAAAGGGAGCTATTGTTGCTGTTCTCTACGTTAGCTAACCCATTGTACTATTAGAAACCTAGGTCATGCATCAAACATGTATTTATTGATATATATATATATATATATATATATATATATATATATATATATATATATATATATATATATATATATATATATATATATATATATATATATATATATATATATATATATATATATATATATATATATATTCAGTGTCTCCCCTTATATTTTTGTAAATATTTTATTATATCTTTTCATGTGACAACAAATGATACTTTGCTACAATGTAAAGTAGTGAGTGTACAGCTTGTATAACAGTATAATTTAGCTGTCCCCTCAAAATAACTCTAAACCGCTGGCAACAAAAGTGAGTAAAAGTGTTTTTTCTAAACAAATAAGCCTATTAAAGAAAAAAAAAATAACCCAAACATTTATTTTCCCTTAAGAAGTATCATTATTTTCCTGCACTTGAAAATTGCATACTGAGGTGAGAAGAGATAAACGGGAATACAAATAAGACAACTGAGTTGATACAAGCTCCAGTGTATCCTCGCAGCTGCTCTTCCTAAACACTATGTTCAGCGGAGATCACAGGAGTTCAGATGTGCCCCCCTAATAACAGTTTTTAAGTTGTTATCTTGAAAAATAACAGGATATCCAAAACTGTCAGTTCAGGTCCCATGCTAGGTGAATATTTAGGTTTTGTTTTTCTGGGTCTGAGGATTTAAAGGGGTTTGCCACTTTGGCCTCATGCTCACCCACTTTTAAGGGCATTTGACTTTTTTTTCTGCCTCTGAATGCCCCTCCATGTTAGCCTATGGGGTTGATTTACTATATGCAAATAGACTGTGAACTTTGCAAATTGCAGTTGCACTCGGCAAGACAGTTGCGGTGCATCCATTAAGGGCGCACGGGCGCTGCCCCCTCTCCACCTCCTCTATGACCAATGAATCGATTCATTGGTCATAGCATAGCATGAATCTATCCATGGCAGCCTCTGCCACCTCCTATTCAGGCATCCAGCCCCTTTTTGGACACCAGGGGCCTGAATTCCAGTGGTGGGGGTGTTTTTTTTTAAAGCACCTGATTAGAGCAACAAAAATGTAGACTGCGAGCGCAGAGCATTGCGCTCGCAGTCCACCCAGATGTGTTATTAAAACAAATTAATGTTTGCTTTTCTAACACTGAACCACCTCTCCGCCAATCAGGTAGCACCGGTCTAATACCCATTACCTGATTGGCTGAAGGCAGAAGTGCTCCGATTGGATGCCTAGCAAAATGGAACAACAGAGGAAGGGGAAGCATGGAGGACACAGGAGCTGTCCCACAGCTTGCTACCTTACCCTCACCCGCTGCCTGAACCACCACTAAGATGTGGTAAGTGCTGGGCAGACAGCGGGCAGACAGGAGTCACAGTGGTGGCATTTGATGGGCACAACTGGCGGCATTTTATGGGCACCAGTGGCTGCACTCGATAGGGCATAAGTGGGTGCATATGATGGGCACAACTGGTGGCATTTGATGGGCAAAAGTGGCTGCATTTAATGGGGCACAAGTGGCTGCATGTGACGGGCACAAGTGGCTGCATATGATGGGCACAAGTGGTGGAATTTGATGGGCACAAGGGGCTGCATATGATGGGCACAATTGGCTGCATATGATGGACATTTGATGGGTACAAGTGGTAGCATTTGATGGGCACAAGTGGCTGCATTTGATGGGCATGAGTGTCTGCATATGGCAGACACAAGTGGCGGCATTTGATGGACACGTGGCGGCATTTGATGGGGCACAAGTGGCAGCACATGATGGGCACACGTGGCTGCATTTGATGGGCACAAGTGGCTGCATTTGATGGGCACAAGTGGCTGCATTTGATGGGCACAAGTGGATGCATTTGTCGAGCACAAGTGGCTGCATATGATGGGCACAGTGGCTGCATTGGATGGGCAAAATGGCTACAATTTATGGCACAGCAGCAGCATTTGATGGGCACAGTGAGACTGCAATTGATGGGGTTTTTCTTTCAGTATTTTTCAGTTTGTTTGTGCCCCCCCCAAAAAATGTTGAGCACCAGCCGCCACTGTTAGGCCGCGTACACACGCGCGGACTGTTCGCCCAACTTTGTCCGCTGAACAGTGTTTGGGCGGACAGTCCGCTCGTGTGTGGGCTTTCAGCGGACAGTTTCAGCGGACAGTTTGACGAACAAGGTTTTTCGGAAATTCCGTAAAACTGTCCGCTGAAACCTTGTTTGAGCGAACAGTCCGCCCGTGTGTAGGCTTGTTTGTCAAACTAAGTTCCGCGCATGCTCAGAAAGGATTTACACGCCGAAAGTTATAATGCAGTGTATAGGACGTCGTATTTTTCGTCCCGTCGTACGTGCCGTTCACGTCATCGCGCACGGTTTCAGCAAACTGTTCGTTCGTCGTGTGTGGCCATGTCCGTCCATGCTAATTTTGAGCGGACTGTTTGCCGAAACTGTTTGACGGACAAAGTTGGGCGAACAGTCCCCGCGTGTGTACGCGGCCTTACAAGAGCAGTTGCTCCAGAGCTTAGTAAAAAGAAGCTGTGTTGACTTCCATCAACCAATCATGTGCAAGCAAAAATGCATTCTTTTTTATTTCCTTGCACGTGGGAATTCTTTGCAAAATGAAGCCTTACCTCATTTACAGTACTAAGCTCTGGAGCAACTGTACCCATAGAGTGCAACTGCACTTTGCAAAGTGTACTATTTGTCTTTAGTAAATCAAGCCCTATGCACCCATGCACAAATAGACCTATACAGGCATTTAAAGGCAGAAAAAAAAAAACCATCACGGGTGCGTTCAGAAGAGGAGCTTTTGAGTGGGAAAAAAGCTAAACAGGCATAAATGGAAATGAATGCTAGATGCACATTGGAGCATTTGTGCGTTAATGCATTGTAATGGTCAGAATAAATGAATAGTCTGGCCAATAGAAAGCATTCATGCAAAACACGCATAAACACAAATTAAAAAACTCATCAGGCCTTTTAGTAAAATAGTGAAGGTTTCTTAGAAGGGGGCAGATGCCCAGTTATCCTTCCTTCCTTTCAGACTCCTAGTATCATTAAAAACTTGTTTATCCACTAGAGCAGGGGGAGGTCCCATGAGACATTGCAAGACCCTGACAATCACAGGCATGACTCCTAGAGGCAGAGGCATGATGGGAGTTGCATCACAGCTGGAGTGCAGAGGTTGCCTCCCCCTGCACTAGAGCATTTGTTTTTTGTAAACTGCAAAAATTCTTGATGATCCTGGTGTTTACTGTCCCACTCTCCTTGTCTGTGTCTCTGCTGCAGCCTGAGATTGTGAAGACCAGCTGTTGACATCTACCGAGCATGCTCCAGTTGAGAGGTAAGGAACTCCTCTTCCTCTCGCTGTTCTGCCTCAAGTGCCCTGTCCATTATTCCACGAAGCGTGTGCTCCAACAGGAAGACAAGAGGGACAGTATCACTGATGCATGGTGACAGGACACTGCATGCATCCTTGATCAGTAGCCACTGGCGTGGCAAAAAAAGCCAAGCTCCTCTGACCCTGTCCTGGTGCCATACTAACACAGGTACTCATTGATGGCCCTCTACTGTGAGTGCAGCCACTGCAGCATTGCCAACATTGAGTTACACCTGGTGGGCATGTCACAAATGAGGCGGTTGGTGGGCAGGTTGTTTTCCCTTTGAATATCAGCCAGCCGAGCACTGGCACTATGACCACAGACTTTTCTGGCTTGCGTCAGGAGAGCCTGTAAGCTTGAGTACCTGCTCGAGAAACCACTGCACCACCAAATTCAGGACATGTGCCAAACATGGGACATGGGTCAAGTGTCTCTATCGGAGGGCGGAGAGAAGGTTGGTGCCGTTGTCGCATACAACCATTCCTGGCTGAACCTGCCATGGCGTCAACCACCTCTGAGCCTGCCCCTGCAGAGCTGACAGAATCTCTGCCCCGGTGTAGCTCCTGTCCCCTAAGCAGACCAACTCAAGCACCGCATGGCATCTTTTTGCCTGAGTGCTTGCGTAGGCCCTTGCTTATGGAGCACCGCTGGTTCAAAGGAGAAATCTGCAGAACAGGCCATAGAGGAAGAAGAAGAGGAGAAGGTGGAGGAGAGAGCTGTGGCAGAATCACCACTAGCCTTTTGGAGGCGTGGTGGTGGAACAAGCTCCAACAATACTGAACCCTGTCCTGCATCCTTCCCAGCTGCCAGCAGAGTTACCCAGTGCGCCATGAAAGAAAGATAACGTCCCTGTCCATGCCTGCTAGACCATGAGTCAGCAGTAATATACACCTTTCTGCTGACTGCCCTGTCCAACAAGGCCAAAACATTGCCTTCCACAAGCCGGTAGAGAGCCAGAATAGCCTTCCGTTAAAAGAAATTACGTTTCCACAAATTCCACGAAAGGGGACAGAGTCTACCAGCTGAAAAAGCAGCAGTTACAGTGCTAGCAATTTGGCCAAGCTAGCATTCAGACGCTGAGCATGTGGATAGCTGGGACCAAATTTCTTTTTACAGTTTAGCAACTGGGGTAGGGAAATTTGCCTGCTAAAATCAGATGGAGGTGTACTGATAAAGATTGGCTGCAAGTATTTGGGGCACCTATTGCTATACCTTCATTCCTCTCAGTGCAGGTTTTTGAGAGGACTGGATTTATAGTGGGGTTGGAGATCCCAGATGAGGAGCAAGGAGTAGTCCGCCTTTTTTTTAAATGTAGGTTTTTCAGGTGCTGTTGCCAACGGACTGCATGGGAGGTCATCACATGCCTGGTCAAGCATGTGGTGCCCAAGTGGATGCTGTTTGGGCCACGCTTGAGTCGCTTCAGACATAGGTTGCAAACAGCAACGGTGCGATCTGCTGCACACATGCCAAAAAAGGGCCACACCAAGGAACTTTTCAAAATCAGCAGGGAGTCAGCAGCGCCCTGCACCTGCGGAGCTCTGCAGTGTGATGCAGTATGGTGGCTGCCCTAAGCTGCCCCCTAGGGGACATACTGCCTCGTGGAGTTGTGCCGCCTCCTCCTCCTCTCTTCTATCAGGCACCCAAGTCAGTGACCTCATTATTCCCTCCCTCCTCGTCACTGGAGAAAACTTGGCAGTATGATGCAGCTGGGGGAACATGACTGTCAGTTTCTTGTCCTTCTTGGGCACCCTCTCTTTTTCTAGGTTCATGCTACTCCCTTCCTCAATCTGGTAACCAACAACGAAGCCTTCAATTCACTGCACATCTTCCAGCAGCATGTACCCGACACTGTGGTTGAATAGTTCGGGGGACTCCTCCGTGCATGATGGTGGGGCTACAGAAGGCGTGACTGTGGACAAGGAGCCGGTGGAATAGGCCGCTTTGGCAGCTGCATTGGAACGCAAACTACTCTGAGCCTGGGTGACAGAGTATGCGGAGGATCAGGACGGTTTTGTTATCCACTCCACCAACTCTTCTGCATGTTATGACTCAATAACACGGCCAGCAGCAGAAAAAAAGGACAAGCGTGCCCCACGGCCACCTGCAGAGGATGTATAATGTCCACGACCAACACTGTTGACTGTAGACACAGAGGGGCTGATTTACTAAGATGAATGCACTTCACCAGTTCATACCTCAATTTGTGCACCAGATAAATTATTAAGTGAGCGTATGAACTGGCGCGCGCATAAGCGCAACAGATAATATGCCGGCGCACGTGATAATCCCATTGATAATAGCGCACGCCGTATCATTAACAGTCCATTCACACAGGGGCACCACAACTTCCAGGGCGACTTTGGGAGGCAACTTGGACAGGACTTGAGTATGAATCACAGCGTGACTACGGACGACTTACAACATGACTTGGGGCGACTTACAACACGACTTTAAGTCGCCCCAGGCCAGGTGACTTTCATTTTAAAAAAAACAGCATGGGTTCCCCTCCAAGAGCATACCAGGCCCTTCAGGTCTGGTATGGATATAAAGGGGAACCCCATGGCAAATAAAAATGGTGTGGGGGTCCCCCTCAAAATCCATACCAGACCCTTATCCAAGCACGCAACCTGGCAGGCCGCAGGAAAAGAGCGGGGGCGAGAGAGTGCTCCCCCCTCCTGAACCGTACCAGGCCACATGCCCTCAACATTGGGAGGGTGCTTTGGGGTCCCCCCAAAGCACCTTGTCCCCATGTTGATGATGACAAGGGCCCTGGCCAGTGGTTGTGGGGGTCTGAGGGTGGGGGGGTTTATTGGAATCTGGAAGCCCCCTTTAAAAAGGGGACCCCCAGATCCCGTCCTCCCCCCTGTGTTAAATGGTAAGGGTACCCCTACCATTTCACCAAAAGAGTGACAAAAGTGTTAAAAATGACAAGAGACAATTTCCTTTATTAAAGTTTTCTTCTTTCATCTTCTTTCTTCTGGTCTTCTTTCGTTAATCCTTCAGTTTCTTCCTCCATCTTCTTCTTCCTCCATCTTCTTCTTCCTCCGATCCTCTGCTTCTTGCTCCGGTGTTCTCGTCCGGCATCTTCCTCCACGGCGTCTCTTCTTCCTCGCTTCGTTCTCGGGCCGCTCCGAACAATGAGAGGCTCCCGCTGTGTGACGCTTCTCTTCTTCTGACACTTTTATATAATGGAACTGTGCGTCAGATGGGGCGGGGTCACCGAGTGGCCCCACCCTCTGTTATATAACAACTGTCAGAAGAAAAGCATCACACAGTGGGAGCCTCCCATTGCGCGGAGCGGCCCGAGAACGAAGAGAGGAACAATTTTGTTTGGGAGCAACAACATTGCACGACTGCACAATTGTCAATTAAAGCGACGCAGTGCCGAATCACAAAAAGTGCTCTGGTCAGGAAGGGGGGTAAATTCTTCCAGGGCTGAAGTGGTTAATAAATAAATGTATTAATCTCCATACTTTCTAAACAAATGGTCAGTTCACTGTCCTTTGGGCTTTGAGGGGTTGGACTGTGGCCAGTAGATGTAGAAAATGCCCCAGCATCAGGGCCCCATCTTAGATATCAGTGGGAGGAAGAGTGCACCATCATTGGTTTTAATGGGATGAATAGTGCCCCATTGTTAATGGTAATAAGAAGAATAGTGCCCCATTGATGGTGTCAGTAGAGGGAATGTGCTCCATCATTAATGTCAGTTAGTGGAATAGTGTCTCAGGGGCCAGATAAAGGCAAGCAAAGGGCCATATCCGCCCCCCCCCCCCCCCGGCCGTAGTTAGAAGACCACTAATCTAAATCTTAGGTAATATAATACACTCTTGGGGGTCTTACGGTTTTCACAGAAGATTCCTATATCACACTTTTTTGGATATCTCAATTGGACCTTTGTTGTTGCTCTATACCAGCCTTTCTCAATTTTTTTAACATCGAGGAACCCTTGAAATAACTTTCCAGTGTAGCACCTCTACCTTAGGTAGTTAGATGCTATAGTAGTTGGTTTGTTTTTACTGTCAGCACAGGTAAATTTAGGCAGGCCTATGCTGTAAGCTAGGCCTGTTTGTTTTGATCTGGGGGCAGGGGAGTGGTTTATTGTAGCAGCAGATGACTGACATGTGCCTCAGCTCTTGGGCGCCTCCTCTGTTTCCAGGGAGAAGGTTCTGGAAAAGGGGCAGGGCCGAGGACTGGAGTGATATGGGGTGTATGTGGGAGCCCTGACCAATCCCCAACTAGGATTGGCAGGGGGTGGGTCTCCTATATATACCCATGGTTAGCCTGCTGTGTGAGGTATTGTTGGGTGGATGACCTGGATAATAGACTGTAATGCCACGTACACATGACCGGACTTGGTGCAGAGGACTGGAATCCGTCGGACAATTCGATCGTGTGTGGGCTCCAGCGGACTTTAACTTCCCAAAAGTCCGGCGGACCTAGAAATAAAACTTGCTTCAAATCTTTCAGACGGACTCAAGTCTGGTCGAAAAATGCGGTCCTCTGTGTGCTAGTCTGACGGACTAAAACCGATGCTAGGGCAGCTATTGGCTACTGGCTATGAACTTCCTTATTCTACGTCATCATGTTCAAATCCGTCTGACTTTTGGAGTGATCATGTGTGGCCAAGTCCGTTTGTTTGAAAGCCCGGCGGACCTCAGCTGCAAAGTCTGTTGAAAAGTCCTGTCGTGTGTACATGGCATTAGACTGTCGTGGTCTGAAGGAAACTCCTTTCTGGGGGGGGGTTACCTCAGGCCGGGAGTTCGGGAGCTTGGAGGGAGCCTCTCATTATACGGTCATTGAGAGGTGTCCTGGAACAAAAGCAGGAAAAGAGGACAGTTGGGAAGCACGTCCGGAGAAAGTAGGGGGATCCATGTGTCGGGGTCGGTGAGTGTAAGGTACAGTGGATTGGATGCAGAGCCAGAGGGAGAGACTGTGGGGTTGTTGTGAAGTCAAGTTGCTGCAGCCAGGAGTGGTGGCAGGATTTGCATCGGACATGCTGGGATCAGTAGTCCATCAAGTATCAATTGCCACATTTATTCTTCTCTTCTAAAATGGTTGCTACCTCAAAGGGGACTGCAGACCCTTGCCTATAATGGGCTATCAGGAAAACGTTAGGTCTTATTCAGAGTGACAGACATCCCGACCTGCAAAAACTCATTTTAGGGAGGGGGCAGACTCATTTCAGGGAGGTGGGTGTAGCTTAAACCGTGCTTCATATTGCACGTGGCTTACATGGGGTATGGTTTTATAGAGTCCGAGATGACTTACATAATGCAGAATGTAGTAATGTTAAATAGGGAATGTACAGTGCCGAGTGTATAGCGGTGGGTAGTTTGTGCAGGAGAGGAGTGCAGAGTGTATGTAGGTGGGTATAATGTGCTTGTGAGGAGTGTGGAGTATACAGTGGTGAGTAGAATGTGCAGGATGGTATCAGTAGGACAGGGCATGGTGTCAGTAATTCTTTATTTTTATTATTATTTTCTTACAATTTTATTTTTTTAATTATTTTTTACAATTTATTTTTTTATTTTTTTAAATTTTCACAATGATTGGGGGTGGGGGTGGGTGTAGTGGTCAGTGTCAATAGAGCAGTGTGTCAGTTGTTTTTTTTGTTTTTATTATTTTCTCTATTATGTTTTACAATTTTGTTGTTAATTATTTTCTTTCAATAATCTTTTTAAATATTTTTTTCACAGTGCTTCTGGGGAAGGGGTGGGGAAAATGTGGCGGTGATGGTGTCAGTAGGGCAGTGGATGGTGTCAGTAGTTTTTATTTTTACTCTTTAATTTTTTCTAATGCTTTTTTGGGGGATGGGGTTGGGGCAGGGGACAGTGTTTGTAGGGCAGGGAGTGGTGTAAGTAGTTTTATCATTTTATTTTTTTTAATTTTTTTATTTTATTTATTTTTTGCCACGTCAGAGGTCATGCGCTAGAGACTCATTCATATTGCCTCTCATTTATATCTCGGCACCATATCTCATCATCGTGGTTTATGATTCTTATTTTCACTGCTTTTTTTATTTTTTATTAAATAATCCAACAAAAGTTACAGACCTTCCTAGAGCATATCCAAGCGGCAACATCCTACCAATATTATCTATCCCTTACCCGCCCTACCCCTACCCGTCCTAATCCCCCCCCCCAACCCCCCCCCCCCTCCAAAGCCCTCCCAGACGCCCGTGTGCACAAACACATCAATATGCTACCACTATATCTCCTATTCAATCTAGTCTATAGGGTGTCCCATCTCGGTTATCCATGGGGTCCATATTCCCTTCCACTCTGTAGTTTCCTCTCCTTACATACAATGTCTTCTCTTTCCAAATTAGTTCGTTATTACTTTGGGTCCATTCTCCTACCGTAGGGGCTCTTTCAGCTTGCCATCTTTGCGTGATCAATCTGCGTGCCTGAAACATACATCTTACCACTGCCACCGTGGTATATTTCCCTTCTCTCAGCTCTTGCCTACAACCCAGTACGCACAGAATCGGATCCATTACCATTTCTAACTTAAAGATCCTATTAATACTCGTCAGTACATCTCTCCATTAACGAAAAAGCTTCGGGCACCGCCACAGCATGTGTAGGAGATCTCCCTGTCCTTGACATCTAGGGCATCTATCATCTATCCTCCTACCAAACTGATGTAATCTTTTAGGTGTATAATAAGCCCTGTGCACCAGCATCAACTGTGAGATCTTTTGGGAAGGGGAGATCGAGGTCACCGGCCCTAATTCCATTATTCTCCTCCACTGTGTATCCAATATTTCTCCTATATCCTCTTCCCATTTCCTCTTCAAGTTCGGGTGGTCAACTTCCTGATTAAAATCCATACCTAATTGATTGTAAATACCTGAGATGGACCCCTTTACCCTATCTGAGGTGAGCAGCTTCTGAAGTAGAGGTATTTTATCCCACGGTGGCATATTTCCCCCAAATTGTGCTGCTAAGGCGTGTCTCACCCGCAGGTAGCTAAAGAATGAGTGTTGTGGTTAGGGATGAGCTTCGTGTTCGAGTCGAACGTACGTTCGACTCGAACATTGGCCGTTCGGCCGTTCGGCGAATTCCGAACGTTTTGGCCGTTCGCGTCAAAATTCGAGTGACGCGCGCGCGGACCACAATGCACTGCGTTGGCGCAGTGCATTGCTGCCCGATGATTGGCCAAGCATGCACTGTGACCCCGCATGCTTGGCCAATCGCAGCGCCGGCAGCGAGGAGAGCCATGATTGGCCACAGGCATCCTGCCTGTGGCCAATCATAGCTCAGGCTGTGTAGTGCACGCCCCACACTATATAAGGCCGCCTTTAAGGCGGCCTCCTGTAGTGTGTTACTTTGCATCTGAAGCAGTGGGTGTTCTGTGTACCTTCAACACAGTACACACCAATCGTTTTTGGCTGATTTCCTATCTTGCTGCTGTGTAGTGGTTGTTGTCTGTGCCCTGACTGCAGTATACACCACTATATTCACCTCACCTATATAGCTAGTGATCTAGCTTTAACCACTTAACAACTGCCCATTGCCGATTAACGGCTTCAGGGCGGTTGTTTAACTCAGAGAGGCCGTTAATTAACGGCCTCCCAGAATTCTGCTCTCGCGTGCCCCGAGGTGTGCGCACTCGAGAGCATCCGTGACCGCCGGGTCCATAGGACCCGGCGCATCACGGTAAACGGCCGCTCATAGCGGCCGTTTACCACGTGATTGCTCCGTCAAATGACGGAGTGATCACTTGGAAACAAACCGGCGTCATGTCATGACGCCTGTTCCTCCCTCCCCTTTCTGTACCGATCGGTACAGCGGAGGGGAAAGAGATCGGTGTCAGCAGCGATGTGGGCTGCATCTTCAGTGCCCACATCGCTGCTCACCGAATTTAACCCCTCAATTCCCTGCCAATACTCTGCAATACCAGTGCATACTCTGCAGTACCCTGCCATTACTCTGCAGTACCCCGCCATTACTCTGCAGTACCCCACCATTACTCTGCAGTGCAGTACCCCGCCATTACTCTGCAGTGCAGTACCCTGCCATTACTCTGCAGTGCAGTACCCTGCCATTACTCTGTAGTACCCCGCCATTACTCTGCAGTGCAGTACCCCGCCATTACTCTGCAGTGCAGTACCCTGCCATTACTCTGCAGTGCAGTACCCCGCCATTACTCTGCAGTACCCCGCCATTACTCTGCAGTGCAGTACCCTGCCATTACTCTGCAGTGCAGTACCCCGCCATTACTCTGCAGTACCCCGCCATTACTCTGCAGTGCAGTACCCCGCCATTACTCTGCAGTGCAGTACCCTGCCATTACTCTGCAGTGCAGTACCCTGCTATTACTCTGTAGTACCCCGCCAATACCCCGCCAATACTCTGTAATACCCTGCCATAAATTGCCATACCCAGCCATACTCAGAGATACCCAGCCATACTCGGTGATACCCTGAAATACCCAGCCATAGACGCCCCCCACCCCTCACCGCCCTCCGGTGCTTCTACCAACTCGCCAGTACGATCAAAGCCAGAATCTTTTTTTTATTTTTTATTTCAGGCTTCCCAGCCTAGAGGTGAGATGTGGGGTCATATTGACCCCCCAGATTTCACTGTAAAGAGGACCTGTCACCCCATATTCCTATTACAAGGGATGTTTACATTTCTTGTAATAGGAATAAAAGTGATCAAAAATATATTTTTGGGAAAAAAAATGTCAAACTAAAATAAATAAAGTAAAATGAACAATAAAAAAATAAAATAAAAATTAAAGCGCCCATGTCCCCATGTGCTCGCATGTGCCACACATGTGAGGTATCGCCGAGAATGTTAGAGCGAGAGCAATAATTCTAGTCCTAGACCTCCTCTGCAACTCAAAACATGTAACCAGTAAAAAAATATTTAAAGCGTCGCCTATGGGGATTTTTTAAGTAGCGACGTTTGGCGGCATTCCACGGGCATGTGCAATTTTGAAGAGTGACATGTTTGATATCTATTTACTCAGCATAACTTCATCTTTCACTTTATGCAAACATTGGGCTAACAAGTGGTTAATAATAGAGCTTGCAGTCAGTAGTGTTAGGAGATAGTGCGTGCTGTCTGCGTGCTCTGTACCCAGTACATACCGCTATAATATAGGGCAGGCCCCTACTTTCAAACATCCAACTTACAAACATCTCCTACTTGCAAACGCAAGGAGACAGCAGCAAGTGAGATGAAAAAAGATGGACGACAAAACAAATTATACAGGGGTGATAACCCTTCCCTATGTTTTCCAAAAAGCTTAAAGATAGTTTTTTTGACTGGAGCTACACTTTAAAAATGTACCGGTTGAAAATGACAAACAGATTCAACTTAACACAACAAACCTACACAGTCCCTGTCTTGTTTGCACCGCCTGTATACTGCTGTTCTGAGTATATAGGGCCTGGGGGCCACACGCATTTCCTTTTTTTAATATGGGTACGGGGTTCCCCTTAATATGCGTACAAGACCCAAATAGGCTGGTAATGGGCAGGGAGGGCTACCCATGCCATGTTTCTCAATGATTTTCAACCATATTGCAGGAACCAGATATAACATTAAAACCGCAAGCAGTTTTAAATGGTGTTATTTCCGTTTAATGTAATTTTGTGCAGGGACTGTTCTAAACACGGGAAACACGTGGCACTTCACAGGCATACTACAGACACCCCGCAGGCACCATATTTAAAGGAATATTTCACTTTTTTTTTTTCACTTTAATCGTCATTAAAATCAGTGCTCCCGCCAAAACGGTAGTTTTTAAAACTTTTTTTTGCAGTGACCCATGTCCCCTGAGGCAGGAGGCAGGTCGCCAAACCCTTTTTAGGACACTATCTTGCATATTAGCCGTTAAAATGAGCACTTTCCAATTCGAACGTTCGAGTCCCATAGACTTCAATGGGGTTCTAACGTTCGTACCGAACGCGGGGGTCGTTCGCAAGTTCTGGTGCGAACCGAACCGGGGGGTGTTCGGCTCATCCCTAGTTGTGGTATATCATATACTTTTTTTAAATCCGAGAATGTCCTTAAGACCCCTCCGTCATAGAGATGGATCAGTTTAGTTATACCCTTCTTTTCCCATGATTTAATCTTACCGATAATAAATATTTCAGGTAAGTTTTTGTTGTCCCAGAGGGGTGTAGATTCTAACAACCCTGAAAAGCCCAATTTTAATTTCACCGCTTTCCAAACCTTCACTAACATTTTAGTTGTCGAGTTGTTATGCCGAAAGGAATCGGCCTCCAAGACCTCAGCTATAAACTCATGTGGGGCTCCTATCATTCTAATCCCTCCTTTTAGCTTCCTTCCCTGCTCCGAGTCGTAACCTGCCAGATGCTGCATCTGCGCCGCCAAGTAGTAGCTCCTAGGATGAGGAACCGCCAGGCCTCCTCTATCTATTGGCATCTGCAGCGTTTGGAGTCGTATCCGGGCCGTGCCTTTCTTCCAGATAAGTTCCCGAAAAAGGGTCTCCAATTTCTTAAACCATTTTTTACAAATCCATACCGGCGCATTGTGCAAAACATACAACAACTGCGGCAGCCAAATCATCTTGATCAGACTGCAACGGCCCATTACTGAAAGTGGAAGTTTACTCCAGACGTCGCATTTGCACTTAAATTTATGCAGAAGGGGAATTACATTTTTATTGATATATTGATCAGGGTTCCGTGTCAAATATATGCCAAGGTACTTCCGGGTCAACCCGGGGCAGCTCGGATTTCGCCCAATTAATAGCCAGCCCTGAGAGATCTCCAAAACCTTCTACTAATATGACTGCCTGCGTCAGAGATGGACCAGTATCACCCAGGAACAGTAACACATCATCTGCGTATAGAGCGATCTTTTCCTGTCTCTCTCCACTTCTTTGAAAACCCCTGATCCCAGAGTTGGCCCTAATAGCTATGGCCAAAGGCTCTATGGCCAACGCAAAGAGCAGAGGGGACAGGGGACAACCCTGTCTTGTCCCTCTGCTCATCTCGATCTTTTCAGAATACCTGCCATTGGCCCTTACCCTAGCGCTAGGGGCGTTATACATCTTTTTAATCCAGCCAATAAAGATGGGGCCCATTCCTACTTTCTCCAACACCCGCCACAAAAAGTTCCATTCTAAACTGTCAAAAGCTTTTGTTACATCCAGAGACATTATAGCCCTCTCCCCTACATTCTCTGCTGGGATCTGCATATTTAGGAAGGTTCTTCTGATGTTCATACTAGTGGATCTTCCCCTAATAAACCCCGTTTGATCTGGGTGTACTAACTTTGTCATAAATTGATTCAACCTATTTGAAAGTACTTTAGCTAAAAAAATTTCATCCGCATTCAGTAGTGATATTGGCCTATACGAGGCTACTTCCAGCGGGTCCTTATCCGTTTTGGGGATCACTATAATCGTTGCCTCTGTCATTGATGCAGGTAGGTGGTTCCCTTCCGCTGAGTCTATTAAAGTTTTATGCAACTCAGGGAGTAGCAGTTCTCCATAATATTTATATATTTCTACCGGGAGCCCGTCCGGGCCGGGGGCCTTATGATTTGGCATCCCGGCCACTGCCTGTTGAAGCTCGCTAAAGGTTATCGGGGCGTCTAAGATTTCCCGTTCCTCCCGAGTAAGAGTCGCCATTTCTAGATTTTCCAGGAAACTATCCATTGCCCCTACCTCACCTGTACCTTGTGACTGGTACAGCTCCCTGTAGTAGTTTCCAAAAATTTCTACTATCTCCTCACTGTTGCATGTTGTCACCCCATTTAAGTTTCTAATGCTTGAAATGAGTGAAGGTGAAGAATTTGTCTTAACCAACTGTGCAAGCAATCTTCCCACCCCCTCTCCTTCTCCGAAATAGCGCTGTTTCACAAAAATTCGTTTACTCTCTTCTTTTTTTACAATCGCTATTTTATAACCTTGTTGTTTATTTAACCAAATTTTTTGATTTTCTGGAGTTGGGTCCATAACATAGGCATTCTCTGCTTCTAAAAGTTCCTTCCTGATATTCTCCTCCCATATTCTGGATTTCCTCTTCATTCTTGCTACCTGTTGAATCAACACGCCCCTAATAAACGCCTTTAGGGTATCCCAGACCACACTCATTGGCGCAGAGCCCGCATTGAGGCTTATAAATTCTCTTAATCTTAGTTTGACTTCCACTTCGTCCTTCATGAGTTCCAACCAAAAGGGACTAATCTTCCAACACCCTTGAATTTTTTTAATCCCCGTGTTAAACACGACCCTCACCAAAGAGTGGTCTGAGATCCCTCTTGGCAAATATTCTATCTCCCTTATATTTTGCGCCACTTCCATATTTCCTATAACCATATCTATCCTAGACAGGGTACCATACGATCCTGACAATCAGGAGTATTGTTTAACTCTCGGGTGCCTCTCTCTCCAAAGGTCCCTCAGACCTATTTCATTCAGGAAACAGCTCAACCTGGTTTCACCTAAGTCCCCGGACCGCGCCTTAGGGGGGAACCTATCATAGTTTACATCTAGGACTTCGTTGAAGTCTCCCATCGCGATAATTGGGATGTCCTCTTTATCCCCAACAAACTCCATCAGTTTGTACATAACTTCCATTTTAAACGGTGGGGGTATATATATATTTGCCAGAATACAGCTATTGCCCTCAAGTTTACCATTCAGGAAAACATAACGCCCCAACTCATCTATGCTGACCTGATTGCAGGAGAAACTCACCCCCTCCTTTATTATCACGCTTACCCCTCTTGAATAAGAGGAGTAAACTGAGTGGTATTGTTGTTGATATTTCCTGTTATTTAACAGTGATTTAGACATATTAGTTAGGTGGGTCTCCTGCAAACATGCCAGTCCAATGTCAAATCTCTCCAACATAGCAAAAACTATCGCTTTTTTTGCCGGGGTGCCCAGGCCCCTCACGTTCCAGGACCCAATATTAATAGATTTACCCTGCATCAGATTTACCATCTATTATAAGAGAAGACAAACTAACAAACAGAAAACGCCACACGGCTAAACAGGGAGCGACTACGTGATGCTTATCGAGTATAAAGTCTACTAGGATACCTATCTTCATTAAGTGCACCCAACCAAATATCATAATCCATTGATGTTTCCCAGCTTTGTACGTTAATAACTCGCAATTAAAGTTAACCCTATACAAATATCTTGTAACAGTGCTTGTGTTCGTATTCTTTCTCTCTTGTGCATTTATCCTGAGATGATGCAAATATAGATAATGCTTATAATATATAAAGCCTACCAGTGTACCAATATTCAAAAAGTGCTCCATCCCTAATTTCATCATCCATTGACTTTTCCATACTTTGTGTATTAGTGGTTTAAGATTAAATTTAACCCTTATATGTGATACCTTGTAATAATACTTAAAATTATTTATCCTGTTCTCTTGTGCTTTTATCGTGCTATATTCTAATTTTCCCTTCACATGATTTCTTTTTTTAAACCCTTTTCCCCTCCCACCCGCACCGTTCCCCCCATACCCCCCTCGTCCCACAACCCACCCTACCCTCCCATTTAATACCACCCCCTCCCTCCCTTCCCTCCACCTATCAAGGTGCTCCTTACGGGAGTTTAACGTGACCGAAACATCCATAACCCACCTATTACCCACACTCACAGACACCGCCCCGTTGTCTCCCCCCCATCCTACCAACACTTAACTTCCAAATCCGGCTAAATATTTGTCAATCAGCTTTATAACCACCCCCCTCCCTCGCTACCTACCCTCCCTTTCCCCCTGGCTATTCTGTAAGGACGCCCTATTAGCTTCCAGCCAATGTAATGCCCCATCTGCAGAGTCAAAAATCTGTACCCCATCCGGGGTCGTCACCCGCAGTCTTGCTGGATATAAAAGTGCATACGGTACTTTATATGACTGCAGGGTGGCTTTAATTGTCCGGAATTCCGCTCTACGTCTCTGCAGTTTGGGAGAGTAATCTGGATAGAGTGAAATCTTTGAACCTTTAAAGGAGATGTCTCCCAACTCAATCGCCTTGCGCATTAATGTCACCTTGTCCTTGTAATTAAAGAGCTTCAGCAGCATGGGTCTGGGACGCCCTCCGGGCAGTGGGGCTCTGAAGGGAAACCGATGGGCTCGTTCTATCGAGAAAAAAGGTGAGAAACCATCCTTTCCGAACATATCTACAAACCAAGACTCCAAAAATTTTATAGCGTCAGGGCCTTCGCTTTTCTCAGGTAACCCCAGCATCCTGATGTTATCCCTACGGGATCTATTTTCTAATTCATCCATTTTAATAGCATAGCTGTCCAATTGCTTTTTCATATTCTTAACCTCCGCCTGGGTTGGATATAAGTCATCTTCCAATTGACTTATTCTCGTTTCCAACGCCGTTGTTCTTTCAACTACTTTTTGAATGTCTTGACGAACTAGTAATATTTCCTCCTTCATTCCCGTTAACTGAACTGCCAGGTCTCCCAGTGACAGTTTACATGCGTTTACCGCTAATAGGACATCCTTCAGTGTTGGGGCCTCCTCCACTAGTGGACTTTCACTCACATCTGGCTCCAGATCACCTTGAATACCCCCCTGGCTCTTGTTACTTTTACTCTTACACTCCGATACTGGCGTGGCCACGGGAGCTGAATGACCTTGGCTTTTTCTATCAGCGGGACCCCCATGCTGGATTTTACTTTGTACCATCTGTCCCCCCTTAATTGGTGTTTGGACCGGGGTATGCACAAACCGCTCTAATTTTGCTGCGGCTGACATTGCTGCCTGATTACTTTTTTCCTTTTCTTTGGACGAGCGGAGGTGTTGTGTCCCCATACCCTCCTGATGTGGCTGTTCCTCACCTCGACGCCTTGACATTTTAACTTGTGTATGGAGGGAGGGGGGAAGCAAAGAAAAAGGGGGGGGGGAGGCCAGAGACACAGATGTTATATACAGCAATTACTAGTGATGGCCGAACGGTTCGCCCGGCGGTCGTTTCGCGGCGAATTTCCGACTTTCGCCGTCCGCGGGTTCGAACGCCTTTTTCCGTCGTTCGCCCCGGCGGACTTACGTGTTTAATGTATACAAGAACTTTAACCTTTCGTGACACGTTTATCATGTGTTACAGGACAACCAATTGAGACATGACAGCTCATGGACACTTGGACATTCCCCCTAACCTATAAATACACCCGATCCGGTGGCCATTTTACATTCTTTCTTCTGTCACTGTAGGGAAAGGATCCTGTGTGGAGTAGGGACAGAGAAAACGCTAGCTATTTGGTACACAAAAGTTCTTTTCAGGACTGGTATAGGTGTTAGGTCAGCAGCCTGAGTTTCTTTTGTCAGTTTAGATAAAGGGACAGAGCGCTGTATGCTGCTATTTTAGGGACAGCTCAGCCAGATTAGTCTTTCTTCATCATCATCATCATCATCATCATTAGCTGTTACTATCAGGTCCACAAAAGAGCTGTTCCAGCTAATCGTTCCAGCCTACTCTTTTTTGCCAATTTGTATAGGGACAGGCAGGAAGCAGTGTGTCAGGCAGTGAGGATAATTTTAAAGACTTGCTGTTACTATTAGTTCCACAAAGGTTCTTTTCAGGACTGGTATCAGTGGTACGGTAATAGGCTTGTACACGTATAATATTCTTTCTTCCAAATATAGAAAGAATATTATACTTGACTGCTGCCCTTCTGCTGCAGTCTGCTAATCATTCACAACTCACTTGTTCCACAAAGCTCTTTATCAGGACTGGTAACTTGGTCTGTCTAGGGTGCTACGGTACATAGGCTTGGGTGCGGTACAGTCTGCTGTTCTGTAAGGACCGCTATCGGTCCACAATACATAGGGTTGCCGTGCACTACTGCTGACCGCTGCCCTATACTGCAGCAGTCCTTCATTGGTATAGGGACTGACGTACAGTCTGCTAATCACTAACACACAACCTGCTTGGTCCACAAAAGTTCTTATAAGGACTGGTAACTTGGTATAGGGTGCTACGGTACATAGGCCTGAGTGCGTTACAGTCTGCTGTTCTGTAAGGACCGCTATCGGTCCACAATACATAGGGTTGCCGTGCACTACTGCTGACCGCTGCCCTATACTGCAGCAGTCCTTCAGCGGTATAGGGACTGACGCACAGTCTGCTAAACACTAACACACAACCTGCTTGGTCCACAAAAGTTTTTATAAGGACTGGTAACTTGGTATAGGGTGCTACGGTACATAGGCCTGAGTGCAGTACAGTCTGCTGTTCTGTAAGGACCGCTATCGGTCCACAATACATAGGGTTGCCGTGCACTACTGCTGACCGCTGCCCTATACTGCAGCAGTCCTTCATTGGTATAGGGACTGACGTACAGTCTGCTAATCACTAACACACAACCTGCTTGGTCCACAAAAGTTCTTATAAGGACTGGTAACTTGGTATAGGGTGCTACGGTACATAGGCCTGAGTGCGTTACAGTCTGCTGTTCTGTAAGGACCGCTATCGGTCCACAATACATAGGGTTGCCGTGCACTACTGCTGACCGCTGCCCTATACTGCAGCAGTCCTTCAGCGGTATAGGGACTGACGCACAGTCTGCTAAACACTAACACACAACCTGCTTGGTCCACAAAAGTTTTTATAAGGACTGGTAACTTGGTATAGGGTGCTACGGTACATAGGCCTGAGTGCAGTACAGTCTGCTGTTCTGTAAGGACCGCTATCGGTCCACAATACATAGGGTTGCCGTGCACTACTGCTGACCGCTGCCCTATACTGCAGCAGTCCTTCATTGGTATAGGGACTGACGTACAGTCTGCTAATCACTAACACACAACCTGCTTGGTCCACAAAAGTTCTTATAAGGACTGGTAACTTGGTATAGGGTGCTACGGTACATAGGCCTGAGTGCAGTACAGTCTGCTGTTCTGTAAGGACCGCTATCGGTCCACAATACATAGGGTTGCCGTGCACTACTGCTGACCGCTGCCCTATACTGCAGCAGTCCTTCAGCGGTATAGGGACTGACGCACAGTCTGCTAAACACTAACACACAACCTGCTTGGTCCACAAAAGTTTTTATAAGGACTGGTAACTTGGTATAGGGTGCTACGGTACATAGGCCTGAGTGCAGTACAGTCTGCTGTTCTGTAAGGACCGCTATCGGTCCACAATACATAGGGTTGCCGTGCACTACTGCTGACCGCTGCCCTATACTGCAGCAGTCCTTCATTGGTATAGGGACTGACGTACAGTCTGCTAATCACTAACACACAACCTGCTTGTTCCACAAAAGTTCTTATAAGGACTGGTAACTTGGTATAGGGTGCTACGGTACATAGGCTTGAGTGCGGTACAGTCTGCTGTTCTGTAAGGACCGCTATCGGTCCACAATAGATAGGGTTGACGTGCACCACTGCTGACCGCTGCCCTATACTGCAGCAGTCCTTCAGCGGTATAGGGACTGACGCACAGTCTGCTAAACACTAACACACAACCTGCTTGGTCCACAAAAGTTTTTATAAGGACTGGTAACTTGGTATAGGGTGCTACGGTACATAGGCCTGAGTGCGTTACAGTCTGCTGTTCTGTAAGGACCGCTATCGGTCCACAATACATAGGGTTGCCGTGCACTACTGCTGACCGCTGCCCTATACTGCAGCAGTCCTTCATTGGTATAGGGACTGACGTACAGTCTGCTAATCACTAACACACAACCTGCTTGGTCCACAAAAGTTCTTATAAGGACTGGTAACTTGGTATAGGGTGCTACGGTACATAGGCCTGAGTGCGTTACAGTCTGCTGTTCTGTAAGGACCGCTATCGGTCCACAATACATAGGGTTGCCGTGCACTACTGCTGACCGCTGCCCTATACTGCAGCAGTCCTTCAGCGGTATAGGGACTGACGCACAGTCTGCTAAACACTAACACACAACCTGCTTGGTCCACAAAAGTTCTTATAAGGACTGGTAACTTGGTATAGGGTGCTACGGTACATAGGCTTGAGTGCGGTACAGTCTGCTGTTCTGTAAGGACCGCTATCGGTCCACAATAGATAGGGTTGACGTGCACCACTGCTGACCGCTGCCCTATACTGCAGCAGTCCTTCAGCGGTATAGGGACTGACGTACAGTCTGCTAAACACTAATACACAACCTGCTTGGTCCACAAAAGTTCTTATAAGGACTGGTAACTTGGTATAGGGTGCTACGGTACATAGGCTTGAGTGCGGTACAGTCTGCTGTTCTGTAAGGACCGCTATAGGTCCACAATAGATAGGGTTGACGTGCACCACTGCTGACCGCTCACCTATACTGCAGCAGTCCTTCAGCGGTATAGGGACTAAGAGTTTTGTCACAGGGTCATTTAAAAAATGACATGCAGAGGAAGAGGCAGGCCCTTCCGCAGGGGTGGTAGGGGTAGGGCAGGAGCAACAGGCTTGAGCCAAAGTGGGAAGTTGCAGAAGGTGCGTTCAATTACTTTAAAGGATGCACCAGACTTGGTTGAGTGGCTCGCTCAGCCTTACTCTTCTGCACCCTCCTCATCCTCTCGATCTGCACCCTCTTCTTCACTCTCTGCTATGTGCACCCCCAAAGACACTACCACCAACAACACGACCACCACCACCACCACCACATACCTTCCGCTTGAGTCACTGGAATTATTTTCCGATCCATATCAAGAGGACATTTCTGATGCGCAGCCACTCTTGGTATTGGATCAGGAAGAGGAGGTAGCAACAAGCGCTACTCAGCAGTCTGACGCCAGTACCCAGATCAGCCCAAGGAGGAGGTTGGTCCCCGGTGTTGCTGCCTACTCTACTTATAGCGGTGGGGAAGGTGACGTTGATGATGACGTGTCTAGTGATGTCACGTGGGTGCCCACAAGAGAGGAAGAGGAGGGGAGTTCAGAGGGAGATATGGACCAGCAGATAGGGAGGAGAAGCAGCAATGACTTACATTGCACAGCAGGGACAAAGCAGACTGCAAATGTATCAGGAGCGAGTCATCGACCATGTACGGTCACATCTGGCGCTCCCAGGACACCGGCACATGGCTCCGCAGTGTGGGCTTTTTTTAACGTGTCCGCTGCTGACAATAGCGTTGCCATCTGCAATCTTTGCAGTCAACGCGTTAGTCGCGGTAAGCCCAATACTCACCTAGGGACGACCGCCTTAAGAAGGCACATGAGCAGCCATCACCGAGCCCAGTGGGAGCAACGGAACACACAAAGCCACACTGCAGGCTCTCACCGTCCAGCCTCGTCTTCTACTTCTCCTTCTCCTCTCTCCTCACAATTGTCCTCCACTCCACCTTCCATCACGCCAAGCTCACATTTTTCTGCAAAAAGGCAGGCTTCCGTGGGCCTAATGTTTGAGCGTAAAAAAATGATGACGCCGGATAACCCTCTTGCCCAACGGTTGGCGGCTGGCTTGTCAGAACTCATAGCCCGCCAACTACTGCCATATAAACTGGTGGACTCGGAGGCCTTTCGCAAATTTGTGGCCATTGGAACACCACAATGGAAGGTCCCAGGAAGGAAGTATTTCTCAGAGAAGGGCATCCCAGAGCTATATGGCCATGTTCAGCGGCAAGTGAATGTATCTCTGGCACACAGTGTCGGTGCCAAGATACATCTGACCACAGACACGTGGTCTAGCAAACACGGGCAGGGAAGGTATATCAGTTTTACTGCCCACTGGGTGAACCTTCTGACGGCCGTCAAGCATGTAACCCGTGGCACCCGTGTAGATTTGGTTTTACCGCCACGGATTGCATGCAGGCCTGACTCTTCTTCTCCTCCTCCTACTCCATCCTCCTCCCTCTCCTCCTCAGCTGCCTCCTCCTTTTCCGCTGCTAGCGTCTCTTCCACTGCACCGCCCAAGCTCCCCAGAACCTATTCCACATGCCAGGTGAGACGTTGCCATGCCGTGCTGCGTCTGTTGTGCCTGGAAGCAAAGAGCCACACTGGCCCGGCACTCCTTTCAGCTTTGCGTTCACAGGCAGATGAGTGGCTAACACCGCTCAATTTGACAGTTGGTAAAGTGGTGTGTGACAACGGTGCCAATCTGCTTAGCGCATTGAAACAGGGCAAAATCACGCACGTGCCGTGCATGGCACACGTCTTAAACTTGGTCGTGCAGCGATTCCTTGTCAAATACCCTGGGGTCCAGGACATCTTGCGGCAGGCAAGGAAAATCTCGGCCCATTTCAGAAGATCTTACACGGCCATGGCTCGCCTTGCTGACATTCAGCGGCGACACCATCTGCCGGTCAGACGTCTTATTTGCGATTGCCCGACGCGATGGAACTCAACCTTCTATATGCTTGATAGGCTGCTCCAGCAGAAACGTGCAGTTAACGTCTACCTGTATGAACTCTGCGAAAGAAACGGTTCTGGGGAGCTGGGTTTTTTTTCACCGCGCCAGTGGCTGCTCATGCGCGACACATGCAGACTTCTGCGGCCATTTGAGGAGATCACCAAACTGGTCAGTCGCAGCCATGGCGCCATCAGTGACATGGTACCTTATGCCTTCTTTCTGGAGCGTGCATTGCGTCGTGTCATTGATCAGGCTGTGGAGGAGCAGGAGCGGGAAGATGAGGAAGTCGCAATGCTGGATGAATTCCCAGGGGGGGCTACTCTATCTGAGACAAGTCAACAACAGGAGTCTGATGAGGAGTCAGAGGAGGATGGTGCCGGGGCGGATGAGCAGGAGCAAGAAGAGCATGCTTTAAACCTTTCTGGGATCCCTGTTGTGCGAGGATGGGGAGAGGAGAATGAATGGATGATGAGCAGGAGCCAGGCCACCACACCGCTTCCACTTTAGTGCAAATGGGGGCCTTCATGCTCCAGTGTTTTAATAGGGACCCCCGTATAAAAAGCATGAGGGTCAAGGACCAGTACTGGGTGGCAACGTACTTAGACCCCCGGTACAAACACAAAATGGCGGAAATGTTACCGCCGTCGCAGAGGGCTGTCAGAATGCAGCACTTCCAGGCCTTGCTTCGAGAAATGCTGCATTCTGCTTTTGCGTGCGCTGGCAGAGGAGCAATTCCCACTCCCAGAGAAGGATTTGCGGGTACCAATCCAACAGCGCCTGCAAGAAGAGGCCGGTTTGAAGATGTGTTGGTGACTTCGGATATGAGGTCATTCTTTCAGCCGACCCATCGACAGGTGTCATCCGGATCCAGCATCAGGGAACGCCTAGACCGTCAGGTGTCCGACTACATTGGGTTAACGGCCGATGTGGACGCTCTGAGGAGTGATGAACCCCTAGACTACTGGGTGGGCAGGCTTGACCTCTGGCCAGAGCTTGCCCAATTTGCAATCGAACTGTTGGCTTGCCCCTCATCCAGTGTCCTGTCCGAAAGGACGTTCAGCGCAGCAGGGGGGATTGTGACCGATAAGCGTACTCGCCTAGCTCACCACAGTGTTAACTACCTCACATTTCTAAAAATGAATGAGGCATGGATCTCGGAGGAATTCAACACATGTGATCAGTAGACCATGTATATGTCTATAAACAATTTTTGGAATCAAGCACACAGACCTTCTTAATTCATTTGGCTCACTTCCCTGACCCAAAAAAGCACACCGTACTATATGCCCCTACCCTCCTCTTTGAAGAGGTTGAGCGGTGTCATATTTCTACTGGGGCTGCTTATTATGAGGGGTTCCCACCATCCCTGTGCTGTGCTGACTTCCTCCTGGGTGTTCTTATTATGAGGGGCTCCCACCATCCCTGTGCTGTGCTGACTTCCTCCTGGGGGTTCTTATTATGAGGGGATCACACCATCCCTGTGCTGTGCTGACTTCCTCCTGGGGCTGCTTACGGTGCTGCTGTCAGCGCTGTATGTCACGGAGCTGCTGTCAGCGCTGTATGTCACGGAGCTGCTGTCAGCGCTGTATGTCACGGAGCTGCTGTCAGCGCTGTATGTCACGGAGCTGCTGTCAGCGCTGTATGTCACGGAGCTGCTGTCAGCGCTGTATGTCACGGAGCTGCTGTCAGCGCTGTATGTCACGGAGCTGCTGTCAGCGCTGTATGTCACGGAGCTGCTGTCAGCGCTGTATGTCACGGAGCTGCTGTCAGCGCTGTATGTCACGGAGCTGCTGTCAGCGCTGTATGTCACGGTGCTGCTGTCAGCGCTGTATGTCACGGAGCTGCTGTCAGCGCTGTATGTCACGGAGCTGCTGTCAGTGCTGTATGTCACGGAGCTGCTGTCAGCGCTGTATGTCACGGAGCTGCTGTCAGCGCTGTATGTCACGGAGCTGCTGTCAGCGCTGTATGTCACGGTGCTGCTGTCAGCGCTGTATGTCACGGAGCTGCTGTCAGCGCTGTATGTCACGGAGCTGCTGTCAGCGCTGTATGTCACGGAGCTGCTGTCAGCGCTGTATGTCACGGAGCTGCTGTCAGCGCTGTATGTCACGGAGCTGCTGTCAGCGCTGTATGTCACGGTGCTGATGTCAGTGCTCTGTATTACGGTGCTGCTGTCAGTGCTCTGTATCTCCTGCACCCTCTTGTTTGCCTACCCTGGTCCCTGACCTTCCCTCTCCTCCATTGCCTTCATTAGCTCCATAGTCCTGAATTGTCAGAACAATTTCCCAAATAAAAAAAAAATGCTTGTAGTTATCGATCCCAAATTCACCTCATACATGTATTATGCTATTGTCCAGGTGGTGGGACTACGTGCTACCCCCTAATAATTACCCCGTGGCCGCAAATTCGACCTAAAGGTTTGCGAAATTCGCCTCCCATTGAAGTCAATGGAGCCCGCGGCGAACGGTCGTTTTCGCGAACGTTTGTGTCCGTTCGCGTTTCGCGTTCGCGAAACGTCCCGTCGGAAGTTCGTCCATCACTAGCAATTACCCAAGGTAAAGCCAAAAAAGAGACCTTGGTATTAAGACCCTTCAGGCGTACCTATAGTTCCATGCTGCGTAGAAGGAAAAAGGAAGGGGAGAGAGAATAAGAGAACAAAAAAAATTCTTACAGGCTGCTGCTTGCTGGAGCTTACTACCAGGATATTACCTGATTTCTATTTATTTTTTTTCCTTAATTCTTAACTGTATCGTCCGTTACTGTCTTTGTAGGTCATTCGGACGAGTATACCATAAGGGAGGCGAACCGTTTAAAGAGTGTCACTAAGATATCATTCAAACAAGTTGTGTGGGGAGTCTTATCATCCAGAGAAGTATAAAAGCGAATAGCAAACTGAATAGCAAACTGATAGGTAGCAGTATACACATATATACCCTTTCAATTCCTTTCTTCAAAAAACTGTAGCCCCTAGATCCTTCACAGCTGAAAAAAAAAAGCGTACAGAACAAGGCAAAAAAGGGTAACCTATATACTGCTGCCTCTGCTCCCATATACCAGGTAAAATCAGCTATTACAGTCTATTACAGTCTGCTGGCCGGGCGCCTCCTGTATACCGGCCGTTTTGTTTTTCCTCACCACAGGGGGGGCTACTCCTAGCCTATTTTCCCCCGCGGGGGGTACTCACGAATACCAGGGCTGGCATGTCTCGGCGTCTCCGCTCCTGCAGTGCCCTGTGCCCGGGGTGTCCTCGGCCGGCTTCGGTTTTGCGTCCGTATATCTTCGGCTGCTTTCAGCCAGCTTCGACATATACCGGCTCTTCAGCTCTCCTGGTGCACTCCGGCCGAACTCCACCCCCAGGTACACATCGGAATTTCCGCCTGGCCGCTAATTACAGATCCGACGGGGGGAAGACAGCGTGGCGGCGTCTCGCTCACCTCAGCCCCGCCACATCCTCACACCGCTCACCACGCCCCCCTCACATCCGGCCACTCCCCCCCCAGTTTTATCATTTTTAATTTTTATTATAATTTATTTTTTTATAATTTTTTGTTTGCAATTTCATCTTTTTATATTTTTTGCATTTTTTTAAAATCAACCATGACATCTCTCCTTTGGGACAGAGAAAGAGGCTGAGGACACAGATTCTCCAGTCCCTTTCTCAGCATTGAAGATTAATGGACAGGAGGCAGCGGCTCCTCTCCATTCATAAACTGAGCAGAGTAACACATAGGTTACTCTGCTCAGTTTTCACAGGACACAGGAGCGATCTCGTTCACTGTGTCCAATTCAGAAAAGAATGGGGCCAGTAAATGACCAGTTCCTTGCTTCACTCTCCATCCTCACAGATCCCCACAGCTGGCAGGAGAGGAGGGAAGCTGGCTGTGGGGGACGAGGGCAGGGAGCCGGAGAAGAACAGAAGGGGGTGAAGGACAAGGAGGGGATCCGTAGAAGAGGGGGAGAAGAACAGTGAGGTAGAAGGACATGGAGGGGAGCCGTAGAAGAATGGTGGGAGAAGAATAAGGGGTTAGAAGGACACAGAGGGTTGCTGGAGGAGGAGGATACAGGGAACAGTCAGGGATGATCGATGCAGTAGGAGGTACAGCTGTGATCATGATCTCCATGTGTAGCTTTTTAGCCAACAGCCATGGGAAGGAGAGAAGGAGAAGCAGATGTCAGCTATACAGAGAGATCGGTGTCCACAGCTGTCCCTCCTGCTGCTCCGATCATCCCCAACCATGAACCAGGGGACCATCCAGGATCAGCCCTGCAGCCAGGATATCGGGCATCACTTGCGGGTGTTAAGGAGCCACCCCCGAAATGTGGGAGGCTCCCGCACCTTGCTGGATGTCTGGTGAGGCCTACTACTACTTTTATTCTAGTAAGAAGTACTCATTATCTGGGCATCTCATGTCCCTTTTCCCCAAGTTGAATCCCCTAATAAAAACAAAAAACAAAAAAAAAACAAGCAAGAGACTATTCATTGTCTGGGAAAGTGTGCCAAATGGATGTCTGACCAGCAGGGTGAAATTTGTGAATGCTAGAACACGCAGCGAACCCACGGGAGCACTACTACACTAGTAGAACCCCTGCTAAAAATGACTCTATAACTCATGACACATTAGTGTGATGGTGAGTGGGAGAAATGCCCCTTACACTTGTGGTCATTGTGAAGAATTACCCCTTACAGATAGCTATAAACATCAATGGTGTCGGTGGGAACTTATCTGAGAGGCAGAAATTGCTCATTGCTCAAGGAGCCTCTAACAAACTCTGGAGGAAGCCTAGGCTTCCATGGAACCCTGGTTGAGAAATCCTGCTCTATACACTGGGATATTGGCTCACAGACTTTCTTTATTTGTGATTTGCTGATCTGTTTGTTCACATTGCCAGGGCTTTTTCTCTCAGAGAATGGGTACAGGAACTCCCCCTTCTACGTCCTTCTTTTTGTCTCCTCCCCCTACCCACCTCCGAGCACTGTTCCTTGGTTCCACCCCCTACCCACCTCCCAGTAGCTCCCTTTTTAGAGAATACAGGGTCAAATATCATTTTGTGGTGCTAAGTAATTTGTATGGAATTTGCTAATTACAAAAAGGTAGTAACATACATCCCCCATAGTCAGCAGCAATAGACTCCCCTCCCCCCAGCCACAATAGATTTGCCCAGAAACACTAGACCCCCAGCACCCGAACAGCAGCAAAAGATCTTCCAGCAGCCAGAATCAATAGACTCTCCAGCAGCTAGCAAAAATAGACCCCTCCCTAAGCAGTAGATATCTTCCAGCAACACTTGACCCCCAGCAACAATAGATCCACCACCAGCAACAATAGACCTCCCCAGCAGCAATAGACCGCCACGCAAAAATAGACCTCCTCCCCAACAATAGGTTCCCACTGAAAAAAAAGCCCTGCACATTGCATTTGGATTTACATGCAGGTTTGTGTTATTTTAGGATCCTATATATTGGTTTGCATTATCTACCGTATTTGCCGGTGTATAAGACGACCCGGCATATAAGACGACCCCCTAACTGTACAGGTTTTTAAAATGTTTTGCCCGTACTCACCGTTTAAGACGACCCCCCATTCCGAGGCTTCCGACGCTTCATATCCCTCTTCTTCATTCTTGCTGGAGCCATTTCCTTCTTCCTTCTTGCTGGTGCTGGAGCCAATCACGGCGAGCAATGTATTCTATTAATGAATACAAAGCCTGCTGGGATTGGCGGAGGCTGTTACATCATCAGCCCGCGCCTCACTCTCAAAGCCAATCGGAGCAGGCTACTGTGTGTAGCCTGCTCGGATTGGCAGAGATTGCTACTCCAATCCGAGCAGGCTCTGTATTCATTTGAATACATCGCTCACTGGGATTGGTTCAGTGGTATATACTGTATGTAGCCGAAGCTACATACAGTATTACCGGACATCCAGAAGGCATCCCAGCAGCTGACCCGGCGTATAAGACGACCCCTCCTTTTTGCTCAGTTTTTTTAAGTGTAAAAGGTCGTCTTATACGCCGGAAAATACGGTATATGCATATGGTTATCTGATTTATAATCACAGCACATCACTATTTTATATATATATATATATATATATATATATATATATATTTTTTTTTTTTTTTTTTTTTTTGATGATCACAAACACTGGGGGGTTGACTTAAAGTGGAGTTCCACCCACTTTTGAGAAGTGCTCTTTTTTTCTTCTAACTTACCTTTTTATGAAGTACAGCCTGTACTTCCGATCCATCCGGGCCACGGCGCAGGACATCATATCCTCTTCTTTCAGTGAGCCCTAACCCCCCCCGCTGTCTTCTGGTCCCTGTATGTGTCCTAGAAGACATCCAGCCATTTACAAAGAGTTGCAGTGAAGCTGCAAGGCTCCACTACCATTATCCCTTACAATAAATTTATATTTGTAAACAAAACAAATTTAATATACATTATTTAGATAATCTTAGTTTGATCTAATCCTGCTGCTGGAAGTAACAGTTTACCTGATATCCTTCTACCAGGTATTTCTTTTCTTTTTCCTTATGCAATTTAGTTACAGCAACAACACCTAAATAGGTGTAAGATCAAACCGGTCATATACTGTACTTGACCGTTTATTAGTGGGTTGCTTGTTTAGTTCCCCTTTCCCTTCCCCAATTTTTTAACTTAGGCTACTGTATGTAGCCTGCTTGGATAGGCAGAGGTTGTTACTCCAATCCTCACAGGCTCTGTATTCATTAATATAATACATTGCTCGCCGGGATTGGCTCAGCGGTGTATACTGTATATAGCCAAAGCTACATACAGTATTACCGCACATCCAGCAGGCATCCAGCGTTCTGACATCCAGCGAGCGGCATTTTATACCTGACCTGTCATGTGCATGACGAAAAAATGTGTTTCATCAACATGGGGACAAGGTGCTTTGAGGGGTCTGTGACCCCCAAAGCATCCTCCCAATGTTGAAGGCATGTGGCCTGGTACAGTTCAGGAGGGGGGGGGGCGCTCTCTCAGCCCCCCTCTTTTCCTGCGGCCTGCCAGGTTGCGTGCTCGGATAAAGGGTCTGGTATGGATTTTTGGAGGGAATTCCGCGCCATTTAAAAAAAAAAAAAATTGGCGTGGAGTTCCCCTTAATATCCATACCAGACCTGAAGGGCCTGGTAATTGAATTTGGGGGAACGCCACGCTTTTTTTAATACATTTTTTTATCAATGACTTCTCTGTATTATGGGGAGCCGACAATTCATTATAGCCGTGAGTGATTTTAAATGACTTTTTTTCCTGCAGAAATGACACTTTGTGCAGGGACAGTTCTAAGCACCAGAAACATGCGCCCCTTTACAGGCTTACTATAGACACCCCCCAGGTACGAAATTTAAAGGAATATTGCACTTTTATTGTTTCACTTTAAGCATTATTAAAATCACTGCTCCCCGAAAAAACTGCAATTTTTAAAACTTTTTTTTGCATTGATACATGTCCCCTGGGGCAGGACCCAGGTCCCCAAACACTTTTTAGGACAGTAACTTGCATATTAGCCCTTAAAATTAGCACTTTTGATTGTGAACGTTCGAGTCCCATAGACTTTAATAGGGTTCTAAAGTTCACACAAAGTTTAGGTCTGTTTGCAGGTTCTGGTGTGAACCGAACAGGGGGGTGTTCGGCTCATCCTTACTTGTCATACTTACCTGTCCTGTGTAATGGTTTTGCACAAGAGCAGTCCAAATCCTCTTCTTTTTGAGCTCCCTGCTAGTGCTCCTGGCCTCTCCCTCCTGGGGAGCACCCAAGTAGGCATTCAAGAAGGTGTCCATTCACACATAAAGCCCTGGCTTGGCTCTCTCTCTCCTCATTGGCTCACTAGCTGTGATTGCAAGCAGTGGGAGCCAAGGAGGGAAAACCCCCGAAGAGATGAGGCTCTCATGCACATCGTCGTATCGTGATGGGCCTCGGTTAAGTATAAAGGGGGGCTGGGGGGGCTGCACATAGAATACAGGAAGGTAAAAAAAACTCTGCCTTTAGAAAGACTTTAACCACTATCGGACCGCCCCCTGTCGTTCTACATCGGTACTGTGAAGAGGAATATCGTTGTTATGGCAGCAGTTAGCTGCCATAACCCTGGTATCCTCTTCTTCAGTGAGCAGTCCAGTTTCAGATAAAAGTGGTCTCTGCAGCGGATTCGCTGCAAGATCACTGTTATCGCGACGGGAGGGGCCCTCCTCCCGCTGCACTCCAGTGCCGTCCGCTGCTTACCGGAGCTGTCGGCAGAAGTGGAGGCAATGAGATCTTCATCCTTGCTGGGCATGGAGATGAGTTTGATGTTTACATTTCTTGTAATAGGAATGAAAGTAACACTAGTTTTTAAACTTGTAAAAATAAAACATATAAGAGGTAAAAAATGTAAAAAAATTTTTTTTAAATGCGCCCCATCCCTACGAGCTCACATGCAAAAGCGAACACATACGTATATGAAAACGGTGTTTAACCAGTTGCCGACCGCCGCACGCCGATGTACGTCGGTAGAATGGCACGGGCAGGCATAAGGACATACATGTACGTCCCTTGCCACCCGCGGGTCGGGGGCCCGATCGGGCCCCCGCCCGGTGCCTGCGGCGGTCGGTTTTCGTCCGGGAGCGATCCGGGACGAGGGGGCGGCCATTCATTCATGGCCACCCCCTCGCGATCGCTCCCGACGAATAGAAATCCCCGGTGACATCACTTCCTCTCCTGTAATGTAAACACAGGAGAGGAAGTGATGTATTCTCTCCTCCGTGTCGGTATTTTTCGTTCCGACACGGAGGAGAGCGGATCGGTGAGTTGCACCAACACTCTACACACACAGTAGAACATGCCAGGCACACTCACACCCCCCCTTTACCCCCGATCCCCCCCCCAATTACCCCTGCCCCCCAGTCACAGTGACACCAATGTCATTTTTTTTTTTTTTTTGCATTGGTGTCATTTGTGACTGTAATAACTGTTAGGGCAGTTAGGGTTAGCCCCCTTTAGTTCTAATGTACCCCCCTAACCCCCCCAATAAAGGTTTAACCCCGTGATCACCCCCCGTCGCCAGTGTCACTAAGGCTGGGTTCACATTGCAGCGGTTTATGAGAACGAATGTGATTCACACCGCACTGCAGTGCAAATCACATCCGATCTCTGTGCGATTCGAGTTCAGCCATTCGCCGCACCCGCCACACCCGCCGCACCCGCCGCAAATTCGCACGGGACCCTTTTTTTGGCCCGCAGCAGAATCGGATCTCATGGGTGTTCACACCATGCGATCCGAGTTTGCAGATCGCACTGCGATATGCAAACTGATCTGGGGGTGTCAGTAACATTTCACTGACACTCCCAGCAGTTCGCATAGGGCAGTGTGAACTGCCGCCGGGAGGCATGCGATGCGGGAACCCGCCGCGGATTCGCGGCGTTTCCGCATCGCTCCAGTGTGAACCCAGCCTAATAAGCGATCATTTTTCTGATCGCCGTATTAGTGTCACAGGTGACGCTAGTTAGGCAGGTAGGTATTTAGGTTCGCCGCAGCTTTTTATAGCGCCAGGGACCCCCATATACTACCGCATAAAGCCCCCTGATTGCCCCCTAGTTAACCCTTTCACCAGTGATCACCATATAACTGTTACAGGTGACGCTGGTTGGTTAGTTATTTTTTTATAGTTTCAGGGCACCCGCCATTTATTACCTAATAAAGGTTTAACCCCCTGATCACCCGGCGGGTGTCATTTGTGACTAATAACTGTTAGGGCAGTTAGGGTTAGCCCCCTTTAGTTCTAAGGTACCCCCCTAACCCCACCAATAAAGGTTTAACCCCGTGATCACCCCCCGTCGCCAGTGTCACTAAGGCTGGGTTCACATTGCAGCGGTTTATGAGAACGGATGTGATTCGCACCGCACTGCAGTGCAAATCACATCCGATCTCTGTGCGATTCGAGTTCAGCCATTCGCCGCACCCGCCGCACCCGCCGCAAATTCGCACGGGACCCTTTTTTTGGCCCGCAGCAGAATCGGATCGCATGGGTGTTCACACCATGCGATCCGAGTTTGCAGATCGCACTGCGATATGCGAACTGATCTGGGGGTGTCAGTAACATTTCACTGACACTCCCAGCAGTTCGCATAGGGCAGTGTGAACTGCCGCCGGGAGGCATGCGATGCGGGAACCCGCCGCGCATTCGTGGCGTTCCCGCATCGCTCCAGTGTGAACCCAGCCTAATAAGCGATCGTTTTTCTGATCGCTGTATTAGTGTCACAGGTGACGCTAGTTAGGCAGGTAGGTATTTAGGTTCGCTGCAGCTTTTTATAGCGCCAGGGACCCCCATATACTACCGCATAAAGCCCCCTAATTGCCCCCTAGTTAACCCTTTCACCAGTGATCACCATATAACTGTTACAGGTGACGCTGGTTGGTTAGTTATTTTTTTATAGTTTCAGGGCACCCGCCATTTATTACCTAGTCTCACTAGTGTACCCCTAAATTTAGGGGTGTCTACTTTCCAAAATGGGGTCATTTGGGGGGGGTTTGTGCCATCTTGGCATTTTATGGCCTTCAAAACTGTAACGCCCTTAGAAAGCCTGAAGGCGGTGCTTGGTTTTCGGGGCCCCGTACGCGGCTAGGCTCCCAAAAAGTCCCACATATGTGGTATCCCCGTACTCAGGAGAAGCAGCAGAATTTATTTTGGGGTGTCATTTCACATATGCCCATGGCATGCGTGAGCAATATATCATTTAGTGACAACTTTGTTAAAAAAAAAAAAAAAAAAAAAAGTTTGTAATTTTCCCGCAACTTGTGGCAAAATATAAAATATTCCATGAACTCAACATGCCTCTCAGCAAATAGCTTGGGGTGTCTACTTTCTAAAATGTCTAAAATGGGGTCATTTGTGGGGGTTTTGTGCCATCTTGGCATTTTATGGCCTTCAAAACTGTAATAGGTAGTAAGAAGTCAACTCAAAAATTTACGCCCTTAGAAATCCTGAAGGCGGTGCTTGGTTTTCGGGGCCCCGTACGCGGCTAGGCTCCCAAAAAGTCCCACATATGTGGTATCCCCGTACTCAGGAGAAGCAGCAGAATTTATTTTGGGGTGTCATTTCACATACGCCCATAGCATGTGTGAGCAATATATCATTTAGTGACAACTTTGTGTAAAAAAAAATAAAATTTTTTTTTTTTGTCATTATTCAATCGCTTGAGGCAAAAAAATAAAATATTCAATGGGCTCAACATGCCTCTTATCAATTTCCTTAGGGGGTCTACTTTCCAAAATGGGGTCATTTGGGGGGGTTTTGTACTGCCCTGCCATTTTAGCACCTCAAGAAATGAGATAGGCAGTCGTAAACTAAAAGCTGCGTAAATTCCAGAAAACGTACCTTAGTTTGTAGATGTGACAACTTTTGCGCAAACCAATAAATATACAATTATTGACTTTTTTTTTTACCAAAGACATGTGGCTGAATACATTTTGGCCTAAATGTATGACTAAAATTGAGTTTATTGGATTTTTCTAATAACAAAAAGTAGAAAATATCATTTTTTTTCAAAATTTGCGGTCTTTTTACGTTTATATCGCAAAAAATAAAAATCGCAGAGGCAATCAAATACCATCAAAAGAAAGCTCTATTTGTGGGAAGAAAAGGACGCAAATTTTGTTTGGGTACAACATTGCATGACCGCGCAATTACCAGTTAAAGCAGCGCAGTGCCAAAGTGTAAAAAGACCTCTGGTCATTTACCAGCAAAATGGTCCGGTCTGAAAGTGGTTAAACCACACATGTGAGGTATTGCTGGAATCGGTAGTGTGAGAGCAATAATTATAGCCCTAGACCTCCTCTGTAACTCAAAACATGCAACCTGTATAATTTTTGAAACGTCACCTATGGAGATTTTTTAGGGTAAAAGTTTGTTGCCATTCCACGAGCTGGCGCAATTTTGAAGCGTGACATGTTGGGTATCAATTTATTCGACGTAACATTATCTTTCACAATATAAAAAAAATTGGGCTAACTTTACAGTAGTCTTATTTTTTAATTAAAAAAAAAGTGTATTTTTTCCCAAAAAAGAGCGCTTGTAAGACCGTGTCGCAAAAATGGTGTGACAGAAAGTATTGCAACGACCGCCATTTATTCTCTAGAGTGTTAGAAAAAAATGTATAATGTTTAGGGGTTCTAAGTAATTTTCTAGCAAAAAAAAAAAACAGTTTTTAACTTGTAAACGACAAATCTCAGAAAGAGGTTCGGTCCTAAACATTAAGCTTTAATCTTCAATGCCCTGTACACACGATAGGATTTTCCGACAACAAATGTTGGATGTGAGCTTGTTTTGTCTGAAAGTCTGACTGTGAGTACGCTCCATAGAATATTTGTTGTCAGAATTTCTGCCAACAAATGTTTGAGAGCCGCACTGGCTATTGAACTTCATTTTTCTCGGCTCGTCATACGTGTTGTACGTCACCGCGTTCTTGACGTTCAGAATTTCCGACAACATTTGAGTGACTGTGTGTATGCAAGAGAAGTTTGAGCCAACATCCTTGGGAAAAAAATCCATGGTTTTGTTCTCGGAAAATCCTATTGTGTGTGTGCAGGGCAATAGTATAGCCAAACACATGAAACAGTCTACATTCCCTTTAATCTGGCGATGGGCCCGTTCGTCTAGCAATTTACCTAGAGTACAAGCTGTACCATGTATCAAAAGTAATTCTGATTGCTGTTCCATTCTTAATCTTTTCTATCTGATACCTTAAAAGTCTTCCAGGTCCATGATTATGGCTTAGTCGAATGTCACAGCAAATCACCTGCTGAAACATCTATTCTGAAACTTTCTTTTGTAGCCAACTACCTGTCATTTTTATTCTTTTGGGTTTTTAATTTATCCCTTTTTTGTATATATCTAAATATAGATAAACAACAATTCAATTGAAGAGAACGCGCTAAAAGCAGCTATTTGGAAGTGTACTGCGGTCAGTATTTGCAAAGGAAAAGGTCTGTACTTGCTCATGGCTAAGCTTCTCTATTATTGTAAATTCTGTAACATGAAATTGCATTTCTTGTACCAACAGCATTGAGATGGCAATTGCTTTTTAGAGATATTTTCTCTCTGAGCCAAAATCTTAGCATAAAAGACTGTGGTGAAAAGACTGTAAGAATACAGAGTGTGATACATTTAGGGCCAATAAGATATCAAGTATTTGATGTCAAGAATTGGGGGTTAGATTTAGGATTAAAGTTGAGGGAGGTTTTAGGCTTGGGTTAAGGGTTAAAATATCACTAAACCCACATCATCGAAAACTATAAATATATTGTGTCTTACCTGAAGTTCATACTCACTCAATCACTATGGGATTTGTTTTCTGTATTCTGCAAATTTGCAGGCTCTCCATCTCCACCTTCTGTCTATGTCCCCAATTCAGTTAGGGATTTTGCAGCTGTGGTGGCAACTCTGCACTTGCTCAGTTTTCAGTGAGTTTCTATGCTGAGCATTTCCTCCCTATCACATCTGAGCAGCCCATGTGACTATAGAGTCACACATGTGGGCGTATACACAGCGGTAAATAACAGCCCACTCCCTCCCTCCTCCTCCATGCCCACTAACCAGTAAAACGCAATTGGGGCGGGATAGTACATGTAGAGCGATGGAGGTTTCACCTCCCTCTTATTCTAAGACTTGGGTTGGAGGGGCGCGACACAGCCCATAACTGGCAGAAATCCACCCACACCATGTTATTTCCACAAAATAAGAAAGATTTGAATTCCAAATATATATTTGTAAGCCAATTAAAAATAATTGATTATTATTTTATTATTATTAGTTTGACTATTAGTTTGGTATTATTTATTTATTTTTACTCTGTATCCCAAAGGCTGTTTTTTTTGTGACCAGCAGCAGTCAGGGCCAGACTGGGAGTAAAAACCAGCCCTGGAAAATAATTTCATACCAGCCCATAGCATTATTATACCAGCCCAGCATCATAACCATCATAACGTCATTACTTCCTTGTTCATGAAAGGGAAAACCATGCATTTTAAAGCACATTTGAGATATATATAAATATATATATATATATATATAAGCAAATTCCAGTTAAAAGTGGAAAAATCATCAAGGGGCATCCCAGGAACATGGGGGGGGGGGGGAGTGGGCAGTGGGCTCTGGTTTCCAGAGACCACCTACCACCTTCCTCAGAAAGAATGGGGGGGTGTACTGATGTAAGGCCTTAATATCACCTTAATATCAGCGCCCCCTTATATTATTGTATTCACTCCCCCTTACATCAGTGACCCTCCTCAGACTTGACTGGTGGCGCTGTCACTGACCTCCTCTCAGGTGCACTGTACAGGGCTCAGTTAGGCGGCTCCAGGTTAGTGGCTCTGGTTTTATCCTATAGTCTTCTCTTCACAGCCTGGCAGCACTCCCACTCTTAACTCCTCCAGACTCCACCTCAGAGACTGCAGACATGATATAAGACAAGAGATGGTCAGAGGTTGCAGACATGGTACAAGAGATGGTTAGAGACTGAGGACAGAATACAAGAGATGGCTAGAGACTGAGGACAGGATACAAGAGAGGGCTAGAGACTGAGGACAAGATACAAGAGATGAGTAGAGACTGAGAACATGATACAAGAGATGGTCAGAGGCTGCAGGGATGATACAGTAGATGTCAGAGGCTGCAGACATGATACAGGAGGTGTCAGAGGCTGCAGTCATGGTACAGGAGATGGTTAGAGACTGAGAACATCATACTAAAGATGGTCAGAGACTGCAGACATGATGCAAGAGATCAATGCAGCCTCATCAGTTCCCATCAAATACAGCCTCACTGTGCCCATCAATGCAGCCTCACTGTGCCCATCAATGCAGCCTCACTGTGCCCACCAATGCAGTCTCTCTGTGCCCACCAATGCAGCCTCACTGTGCCCACCAATGCAGCTTTGCTCTGCCTACCAATGCAGCTTCACTTCAATGCAGCCTCATTGTGCCCATAAAATGCAGCCTCGCTGTACCCACCAGTGAAGCCTTTCTGTGCCCACCAATTGCAGCCTCTGTGTGCCCACCATTTGTTTTCTAAAAACATTTTTAGGGATATTTATTATAGCAAAAAGTAAAAAATATAGTTTTTTTTTCAAAATTGTTGCTATTTTTCTTGTTGATATCGCAAAAAATAAAAATTGCAGTGGTGATCAAATACCACCAAAAGAAAGCTCTATTTTAGGTACAGTATTGCATGACCACGCAATAATCAGTGCCAAATTGTAAAAAGTGCTCTGGTTAGGAAGGGGGTAAAATCTTCCGGGGCTGAATCGGTTAATTACAGCTAGGTTTTATTTTTTGCTAAATAAATGAATAAAGACCCTAAATAAAAAAAAAAAAAAAACTTTTTCATAGTTTTGTTATAAAGTTTTGCAGACAGGTAATTTTTCTCTTTCACTGATGTGCGCTGATAAGGCTGCACTGATGAGGTGGCACTGATGGACATTGATAGGCTGCACTGATGAGCACTAATGAGGCAGCACTGGTGGGCACTGAGGAGGCTGCACTGGTAGGTGACACTGATGGGCACTGATTTGCAGAACTGGTGGGCACAGTTTGGCAGCACTGGTGGGCACAGTTTGGCAGCACTGGTTGGCACTGTTGGGACTGCACTGATAATCAGGACACTGATAATCAGTGCCCTGATTATCTGTGTACATGTACTTTTTACACAAGCCAGTTAGCGGCTCACTTTTCGTCTCCTCATGCTGTCAGCATGGGGAAAGGAGTGCCGATAACCGGCTTTCTGCTTACTGCATTGATCAGCTGATTGCCTCTTTACCTCAATCTATGATCAGCAGTGTCTGGAGGCGATCATGGGAGGAAATCATATGACAACCTCCCATAACTGGACAACCACGCTGTAGTCGTCATTTCTTCCTTTGTCTGATATAACTGGTGATTCTGCCAGTCCCTCTGACTTCCAAATTCAAACTGACCACACCAGGCATGAAAGTACATCCATCACTGTGTAGTCAGTTTTCAAGCTGTGCTGGGAGCCTCCAATGGCCAAGACTTATGATGACATCATACCTCCCAACTTTTTGAGATTGGAACGAGGGACACCTATTAGAAAAGGTTGGTAGGCAGAAGACACACCCGCCTGTCACGTCCCCTTAAAGGAGAATTATACAAAATAAATGATCAGTTAAACCCACATGTGTTTTTTGTACCATTACTATTCCTTTATACTGACTTTTGAAATTTACAAATGTAGCAATTTAGAATTTAGATGAAAGGTTTAGCACTGTGAAACACTATTTAGGATAAATAGTGTATTTTATATACAACTATATAGATGTGACATTGGGGGATGTCTAGCTCAGTGGTAGATGCCTTTTCAGTGAGTTCACAGCAAACAGGACCTTTAGTTTAAGGGCATAGTAGCCCACTTTTATTAAAAGTACAAAATAAAGGAAAGTTCATAGATGCACTTGGATGACCACACAGGGGTTCTTCTCCCAAAAACAATAACAAATGAAAAATGCCAATCCCCCTGGCTCTTAAGGCTCGCTCAGCCTTGGGCGCAGTACCTTGCTGCTCAGGCCTTCCACTTCAGGCTCTCATCTGTCTCCTTGGATGCACACAGCATTGTCATACTCTATCTAGAAAGCAGCCCCTCACTGCTCTGATCCTCAGACTTGGGTCTCTGGCTTCCACTAGTGCACACCTGCACTCTCTGGACTCCTTGGGAGGGTGGAGCCCAGAACCCTAATCCTGACTCTGCTATAAGCCCAGGACCCACCTGCTCAATCAACCAGCCAGACTCCTGGCTGTTCCCAAAACCTGGTCCCAGGATTGGAGATTCCGCCCCACCCATAACGCTATGGAATCTCCGGGCTCCAGATCCCCAAGTGGATTTTACAAACTTTGGAGGAAACTGATAAAACAGATTCCTCCACATTAAATACCACTGGAGCCCCTCAACCTGCCTATTTGAGAACCCTGGGCGACATTTACTAGGACAGGGAACTGTACTGTCACAATAGATCAGATCAAAATGAGGGACACATGAGGACTAAGGAGAGACAAAGGGACTTTGTTCCAAATCACACAAAGTTTTACAGTTGGGAGCTATGTAACCCCCTCCCCGGTACAGCCATTCTCTAGGGAGATCAGTGTATTGCAGTTTCTCCACCCCCATCTCTCCAATAACCTCATGGAGCTGAAAACAGAGAAAACAAATTAAATAAAAAAAAGTATATATACAGTATGAAGTTCTTTTCATAAAAGCTAAATTGTTTTGTAGTCCATGATAAGAACTTGGAGGACTCAAAAGAATATTTGAGATAACACTTGAGGCGAGCTGAGGACACCGGACAGCGCTGGATTTTTCACAAGCGCAATGGGTACTTTTTGTACTTATCAGACATATAAATCATACTGCTTCCAATGTTATATTTAACGGACCAGAAGGGAGCAAATGATAGAAGTTCATTGGTAGGGTTTTATATACACTTTAAGTTGTTAAGCTCCTCCGGGGCTGGGACTAATATGAATGGCCCAGCATGCTCTGTAACATTCTGCGAACATCTGTTCTATAAAAATACTTGGAAAAAGTAACAAAATAATCCATTTCAATAATTTATTGTACAGCTGATTGCTGTAAAAAGATCACCAAAAACATATATGTTGCAAGGTTAAAATAAGTGTTGATACAGTAGGAGGATCTATAAGAATCCTGCAATTAGGATAATAAATTAATTTTACAATAAGCACTAACCACACATCTCTATACTATGACTACACAGTGTTCTCACCCTCACAAAGTTAGCTAATGTATTTAGAGAACTTTTACTGTATTTCTCTTTATTGCCTTGGATCTCCTGAGCCTGGATGAGTCAAACTCCGAGTACTGTGGGCAATAAAGACCTAGAAATGAGAATAATGAACAACATTAATGAGACTGGAAGAAAATCCTGTAATATAATAGCAGAAGAAATAATGTTCACCGTGCAATTGAATGTTTCATATTTATACATATCAAAAGTAGTGTTTTACTTGCTGGCTGAACAATATACATAAAATTACTCAAGTGTTTGTAATGGCTGTATAACCTTGGTATAGTCTCTAAAAGATATTTCAAAACTAAAAAGAGGAATTACCACGCTGGGAAAAAATAGAGAGAGGTATATATATATATATATATATATATATATATATATATATATATATATATATATATGCACCCAAACTAAATTTGCGTCCTTTTGTTCACACAAATAGAGCTTTCTTTTGATGGTATTTGATTGCCTCTGTGATTTTTATTTTTTGCAATATAAATGGAAAAAGACCGAAAATTTTGAAAATAAATTATATTTTCTATTTTGTTATAAGAAAAATCCATTAAACTCAATTTTAGTCATACATTTAGGCCAAAATGTATTCAGCCACATGTCTTTGGTAAAAAAAAATGTCAATAAGTGTATATTTATTGGTTTGTACAGCAGTTATAGCGTCTACAAACTAGAGTACATTTTCTGGAATTTACACAGCTTTTATGACTGCCTATCTCATTTATTGAGGTTCTAAAATGACAGGGCAGTACAACTCCTCCCCCCAATGACCCCATTTTGGAAAGTAGACACCCCAAGGAAATTGCCAAGAGGCATGTTGAGCCCATTGAATATTTCATTTTTTTGCCCCAAGTGATTGAATAATGACAATTTTTTTTTACAAAAAGTTGTCACTATATGATATATTGCTCACACATGCCATGGTTATATGTAGAACTGCACCCCAAAATAACATTTTTTGCTTCTCCTGAGTACGGGGATACCACATGTGTGGGACTTTTTGGGAGCCTAGCCGCGTAAACCAATCACCGACTTCAGGATTTCTAAGGGTGTAAATTTTTGATTTCACTCCTCACTACCTATTACAGTTTCGAAGGCCATACAATGCCAAGATGGCAAAAAACAAAGCAAAAACCCAAATGACCCCATGGGGCATCTGACCCAGTAGAAGGACTATGGTCTGAAACATGTCAGGTTACCACGCTATGTTTTCTCTGTGATTCTTATATAGACTTACCGGATGGGCTTTGTTCATTTTTTATTTCATTTTTTTATTAATAAAGAACCATTTTTATAATCTGATTCATGTACTATGTGGAAGTTTTTTCCCCTTCTTTCTATTTTATGATCGGAAATATGCCATTGTATACTACTGAGAGTTCCATGCATCCAGTGATCCAGAGATTGGCCTGCCTCATGGGTTTGGTTACCCTGTGAAGTGATTGCAATCCAGAAATCCATTACCTGTCTGTTTGGAATGTGGCCAAAGCACGTATCCATACTGTCAGCGGCTCAGATGAAATACCTATAGGACGAGGCGATTCAAACGCTTGACTCACCGCTATATAGTGTGTGTGTCCACCTCTTGGGGTAAGCGTACTTTACCTGTGTTTCACCTGCATATGGATTGTCATTGGTGACGTATGGATGAATACAGGCTTTTTGGTGTAGCAGCATTTTGAAGAAGCAGTATTTTTCACTTTTGGAATAGGACTACACCCTTTATTAGGGAGCAAGTTCACTTTATATATGTATTTGAGGATTATATTTTAATTGTGTGTAGACACATTTCTTTATCACCATTTGTTTTGTAGGCACTATTGAAATGTGTTTGTTTTTGCACTATATTGGCTCTTAGAGGTTGTGTTTGGAGCCAAATCTCCTTCCTCTTTTTGGAGCTATTTGTATTGTGTCACTGTATACATTTTTACTGTTGTGATGTTTTTTAACTAAACTTGCTGTTTTTTTTCCTTACACACACCACTGTGATATGGGTTTAAGATATTTATTATTAGTGCTGCATTATATTTTTTTATCATTCTGGTATAACCACTCAAAGTCCAGCAGCATACCAGTACATTGCTGTTGGGCATATATTGTAATCTTTTTTTTCATGAAGCCTGAGGGCTGAACGAAAAAAAGAGATTGATCAGTGGGTATGCCCACCCTTCATCCACCTACTTCTAATGATGGGCATACATGCACCATTTTTTTTGTTAACTGTGGTGGTGAAATCACCTCCTACAGCGCTGGAGTCACGACTTTATGTATCGTGGGAGCAAACGCTGTTGCTGTCAAGAAGATGAATAAATCAGTGCTACAACTGAATGGCCTAAAAAATATAGGCCGAAGCATGGGGGCATCCGACCCAAAAGTTAGGAGCAAATCGCTCCTCCACCCCTGCTGCCCCCATGCTTCGACATATATGCTCTTTTTTTTAACTGTGGTGGTGAAATCGCCTCCTACACAGCTTTATGTATCGTGGGAGCAAACGCTGTTGCTGTCAAGATAAATATATCTGCACTGCAGCTGAATGAGGTACCTGCTAAGCAAATGATGGTTAACAATAAAACAAAGTAACATTACAGTATAACAGTAAGACATGCCATATATGCAATGCAAATACAAAAAAAATTGTAAAAAATAAAACATTTTTTAACGGAATCTGTGCCTAAAATATATATAAACTGTCAGGAAGATGAAACCCTACACCTGTCTCCTGGACCCTATCCCAACCTCCCTGGTAAAAACACATATCACTGTCTAAGTCCCCTGGTCACCGCTGCTCCCTCCAAGCTGGTCGCATTCCTCCTGTTTAAAAAAATGCCATTATAAGGCCATTGCTCAAAAAACCCACTCTTGATCCAGAAGTCCTATCCAACTATAGGCCCATCTCTAATCTCCCTTTCATATCAAAAGTACTTGAGAAAGCAGTTGCCACTTACCTTCAGGACCACCTTAAACATGATAACCTCTTTGAAAAATTCTATTCAGGTTTCCGCTTTGCTCACAGTACAGAGACTGTCCTCAATAGAGTTACAAACAAGCTTCTCATATCATCCGATGCTGGCTCTCCCTCCCCCTTATCCTCTTGGACAGTTCTGCAGCATTTGATACTATTCATCATGGCATTCTTTTAAACCGGCTCCACCTCACCACTGGAATAAAGGACACAGCTCTCAGTTGGTTTAAATCATATCTAACAAACTGGACAGAATACATCTCCCTGGGCCACTTCAAATCAAATCCACATACAGTTACTTGCGGTGTCCCCCAGGGGTCAGTCCTTGACCCTATTCTTTTCATCCTCTATTTTACACCCCTTGGTCAAATTATCAGTCCCCACAAAATTTCATTGCACTGCTATGCCGATGACACACAGCTATATGTAAATGCAACAGCCAAAACCCCACCTTCACAGTCATCCCTATCAGCACTCACTACCTGTCTGGAGGAGATAAAGGTATGGATGGAGCACAACTTTCTTCAACTAAACAGTTCGAAAACTGAAGTTATCGTGATTGGCACTCCTTACCAGACCAAATCATCCATAACCAACATCACCTTTTCTGGTTCTAACATCCCTTTCTCATCAATAGTTACAAATCTTGTTGTAAAAATGGACTCCCAACTTACTTTTGACGCCCATATAAATCACCCATGCAAGACTTCTTTCTACCACCTCTGTAACATCTCTAAACTTCGTCCCATTCGCACCTTATATTATTATTATTATTATTATATGCTCTTTTTTTTTAACTGTGGTGGCAAAATCACCTCCTACAGCACTGGAGTCGCGGCTGTATGTATCGTGGAAGCAAACGCTGTTGTTGTGAAGATAAATAAATTCTGCAGCTGAATGGTGTACCAGAAAACAAAAAATGGTTAACAATAAAACACAGTAAACAGTAAAGTTTAAAAAAATTACATACCTGAAAAATAAACATGAAAAAACATAATAACAATAAAACATTGCAGAATAGAATATAGTAAAAAAGAGCAGAACAATAGAGAGAGAATAGAGAGAGAAAAAACAATATAACAACTATTTTTGTTTACTTATTTTATATATTTTGTTGTGTTTTTTTTTTTTACACTTTTATTTGTAACTGTAACTGTAACGGTTCAGTTGCAGGTTCGGGTCTCTCAAAATACGATGGCATCTTGGGAGACCCTGTGAAAGTGTGTCCTAGTCTGTGCAGTGCTGTACCCTACGCTAATACTCTACTAGTGTATGGTAAGGTTAAAAACATTCACCAATGCAAAGACCAGGATTGTCAGGACAGGAGGTACAATAATAGAGGGTGTCATGCCTATACCCGCGCTTGCTACAGACACGACATGTTCTTTGGGGGGCTCGTTGGGTAGGGTTACTCGGGAGGACATACGGAAAATGCCTCTCATGCAGTCGGCTTACTGCATTTGGATTGGGAAGGGGAGGTGGAGCACCGTCTGGAAACAGAAGGGCTCTGATGATCTCTTCCTGGAATTTAAGGAAGGATCCAGTCTGTCCTGAAGCTCTGTATAGCACATGAGCGTTCAGCAAAGCAAATTGAAATAAGTATACAGACACTTTTTTGTACCATCGTCTGTCCTTACGGGCAACTAGGTACGGTGCCAGCAACTGGTCATTGAGGTCCACTCCTCCCATATTTTGGTTATATTCATGGACACAGAGGGGTCTCTTCACAACACCAGTCGCTGTAGGAACTTGGACCGTCGTGTCTGGATGAAGGGAGGACAGCAAGAAAACATTCTTATTATCCCTCCACTTCACAGCGAGCAAGTTATTACACTTCCATCAGGCTCTTTCCCCCAGCCTAAGACGAGAATCTACAAGCCGCTGTTTAAAGCCCTGGCGTTTAGGTTGCACGGTGCCACATGCGCCAATCTGATGATCAAACAAGTGACTAAAAAGTGGCACAATCGTGTAATAATTGTCCACATACAAATGGTACCCCTTTCGAATAAGTGTGACACCAAGTCCCACACAATCTTGCCAGCGCTCTCTATGTAATCTGGGCAGTTCGGCAGCTGTCACTATCTCTTCCCTCGTAAAACATAAAACTACATGTATAGCCTGTGGCCCTGTCACAGAGCTTATACATCTTGACCCCGTATCTGGCACGTTTGCTGAGAAGATACTGTTTGAAAGACAAGTGGCCAGAAAACTTAATCAGGGACTCATCAGTGCAGACAACAAGTCTGCAAAACATTGGTTGAAGTGGTTTACAAGGGGCTGAATTTTGTGGAGCCGATCGTATTCAGGGTCTCCACGAGGACGACAGAGTTCATTGTTGTTGAAATGCATGAACTGCAAGATCTGCTTGTATCGTGCCCTGGTTATGGAGACAGAGAACACGGGCATATGGTAAATTGGGTCAGTGCACCAATATGACCGCAACATACTCATTTTAATTATGCCCGTGTCTAGGGATAGGCATACCTCCCAATTGATTTTGAGGGACTATCCCTGATTTGGAGCAATGTCCCTCTGTCCGTCATTCCTCCTCATTTGTCCCTCATTTTGGTCTGATCAATATAGTTGTATATAAAAGGCAATTTTTATCTTTCAAAAAGTGTTTCCCAGTGCTAAACCGTTCATCCAATTTCTAAATTGCTGCATTTTTACATTTTTTAAAGCCAATATAAAGGAATAGTAGTGGTAAAAATAGCACTTGTGGATTCAATTAACCTTTTTTTGGGTTAATTCTCCTTTAAAGGGGTGTGGCAGGGGTGCGTGTCCTGACTACATACATTTGCTAATAGGTGTCCCTCATTCCCATCTCAAAATGTTGGGAGGTACGGGATAGGCCCAGAAAGGTCTTACATTTTTAAACCGTAATTGGTTTCCAATCTTAGGCAAGGGAGGACTGGGGATTAGCGTAGATGAATTGACCAGCATACAAATGCATTACTAATAGATCTATAGAGATCTTCCATGAAAAACAGTGAATAAAAATCAAGTGATGTAAAATCAACCGTTTACACCTGAATTCCAGGTTGGCCAGTGAATGGGGAAAGTAATTAGGATTGGCAAATTCTGCAGGAAGGACACTATGGGCACGACGGGCCTGTCTTTGTCTTCTTGCTGGCATCGGGACATTACTTGTGCTTGCCACCTCGCCAGCTTGAACTGCACTTATGGGACTCGCCACATCACCACGTGATACTGCAGTGCTGGATGTACGACCAGGGTGTACTAGGCCGCTGGTGCTTGCCAGTTCACCAGAAGGCTGAGCGTCACTACTACTTCTCTGCTCCATACGAAAACCCTGAGGTTCTTGCACCTCAACAACAGCAGGCGAAGATTGGGGTCTGGTACGCCTGACCTTGGCAGGGACCACAATTCCTTTGTTAGAGCTATCTGTCATGGAGCCGTTGTCATCTACAGGATCGTATTCTGAGCCTGAATCTGACAGATGAGTGACTTCCACTTCACTATCTGTCATGCTCAGAAACGTGTAGGCCTCTTAACTAGTGTACCTTCGATTTGCCATTTTGGGCTCTAAATTTACTGGTACAGTAATAAGACTCACAGGTAAAAAAGCTCCTAGGCTGTATCAAATGCTACCAAAAAAACCTGTTAGTGATCGCAGGGATCAGGCCTGACTATGAACGCTGCAGTTATGTGTTTAGTGTTTTGTAAGTGACAGTGATCGATCGATACTGCACTTGGGGGGGCTGAGCTGGATGGAGGGGCAAAACACAGGTGCTAGCAGGTATCTGGGTTGATCCTACTAACACAGTGTTGTTGGGAACCCTAAACTGCTGGGGACACTACTATAGATCTGATCAGATCAGATAGTCATCCGTTCAGACACTATACCACTAAGGGAGGTGTATGCTGCGTACATGAGTGTTAGCAGTACTGGCACTAATCTGACGCTGCCTGGGGCGATTCAGACCCTAATTGACCCTAAAGCGTCACCTGTAACACATCACATACGGTGATCACTGGTGAAAGGGTTAACTAGGGGACAATCAGGGGGTTAAAACCTTTGTTAGGTAGTATATGGGGGTTCCTCGCAGGGGACAGTTCTTTTATAACTGAAGGCGGGGCCACACAGTGACGTACGTGAGTGACCCCGCCCCCCTCTGATGCATGTGGACTTCCCAATCGCTTCCCCATGGCGTCAGAGGGGGGCAGGGCAGCCCGTTTACATAAACGGGTGGCCCCTCCCCCCTCCGATGCCCAGGGAAAGCCATGGGGAGGTCCCCATGCATAAGAGGGGGCGGGGTCACCCAGGCACGTCACTGTGTGGCCTCACCCTCAGTTATAAAAGAACTGTCACCTGTGAGGACGCGTCATACGATGGGTGCCTCCCATGAAGGCAGAACGTTGGTGGCTAGCAGGGGGGGGGGGGGGTTCTGGTCCGTCGGCAGAGCGGGAGAAGAAAATGAATGGACTTCGTGGGACATTTTTATTTTTTAATTTTTTAATAAAGGTCCCAAAGTGTGTCTTGTGTTTTTTTTTTTTTTTATACTTTTTTTATGAAATGGTATGGGTACATCGCACCCGTTATTTCAAACGGAGGGGAGGGGGGGATCTGGGGGTCCCCTTGTTAATGGGGGCTTCCAGATTCCAATAAGCCCCCTGCCCACAGACCCCCACAACCACCCGGCTCACATCCTTACTGCTCTTACAGTAAAGAACCCTCTACACAGTTTAAGGTTAAACCTCTTTTCTTCTAATTTCAATGAGTGGCCACGTGTCTTATTGGACTCCCTTCCACGGAAAAGTTTCATCCCTCTTGTGGGGTCACCAGTATGGTATTTGTAAATTGAAATCATATCCCCTCTCACTGTATTTTGATATGACTCAACATGTGTATATGTACCAATACACATTGATTTACTTTGTATTACCATATAGCTGTGCGCTTCATTTAAAGTCCAAAATCTCTCCTGTGGTAGGACTTGATTTTGAAATCTATATAAACACAATAAAGGTTTGTTGGGCAAGGTATGTTTTTTTTACTGATGATACGAAAGTGTGTAATAGGGTCGATATGTCTGGAGGTGTTACATGGAACCTGATTTGGCATTTCTGAAAGATTGGTCAAATCAGAAACTGCAGTTCAATGTTTTGTAAATGTAAAATAATGCACCTAGGGGAAAATAATCCTCTTCGAGAGTACAACATTGGGCGTGCAGTGTTAGCCAGCACTACAGAAAAAAAAGAAAACCTGAGCAAACAGTGTGCCCAGACAGTGGAAAAAGCTAATAGAATTCTCGTCAAATTTCTTTATTGGAAAACATTTTTTTTTTACATTTTTTAAGTCGGGAAACAAGTTCAAAAGCGATACAGGAATATATAATATTAAAGTGGTTGTAAACCCTTACAAACCACTTTGACCTGCAGGTAAGCCTAGATTAAGGCTTACCTGTAGGTCCAAGCAATATCTCCTAAACCTATCTGGTTTAGGAGATATTTGCCCGAAAACGGGTACCGCTGTCTACGGCGCATGCGCCGTAGACAGCGGCGCGCAGGCGCACTGAACGCGGCAGTTCCAAAAATGGAGCTGCCGCATTTGTCGACTCCCGTGCGCATGCGCGGGAGTGACGTCATCGCAGCTTCGCCGAATGACAGCGGTGGAGCTGCGAGACGCCACCAGCAAGATGGATGCGGCGGACTACAGGGGACAGCGCGACTTCGCTGGCTCCTGTGTCAGGTAAGTGACACATAATGGGCTACTATGCGATGCATAGTAGTCCATTATGCTTTACCTTTGCAGGGAAAAAAAGAGGAAGTAAACTCATCAGGGTTTACTTCCTCTTTAAGGTACAGTATAATTATATTATATGACTAAGGATAAATTAATCTTGCTCTTTAGTCATGAGGGTAATAACTTAGAGAGATTATTTCCTATAATGTTAAGAGAGCATACATTTCTAAACATAAATTATGATGGGAAAATGGAGTTTCCAAATAAAGTGAATAGAATTCTAGCCTGCATCACTAGATGGATCCCCAGCAGGAAAAAGGAGGTTCTGATTCCCCTATATAGATCTTTAGTGAGACCTCATTTAGAATACAGTATCCAGTTCTGGAGACCTTACTTACAAAAAGATATTAAAAAGATAGAACAAGCCCAGAGATGGGTAACAAAAATAGTGAAAGGTCTGGGGGATAAAACATATCCAAAGCATTCAGAAACCTAATATTTACAGTCTGGAGGAAAGAAGGAAAAAGGGAGACATGATTGAAGCCTGTAATTACATCAAGGGGGTGAATAAGGTTCAGGAGGGCAGTTTTTTCAATATGAAACCAAAATCAAGAACATGGGGACATGACCTCAAACTAACTGGAGAACAGTTCAAAACTAATCTTAGAAAGTGTTTTTTTTTTTTACTGAAAGGGTAGTTGATGCTTGGAATAAACTTCTAGCAGAGGTAGTGAGTAAGTTAACAGGAAATGGCTTGCGACAAACATGGACCTATACCAAAAAGTTAACGGAAAAAAAATGGGCAGACTCAATGAGCCATCACTTTTCTATGTTTCTATATTTTTACAATAAACTTGATAGGGACAAAAAGATTGTATTCATGATATGGTTAATTTGCTTAGTATTCTACCTTTATATTACCGCCCATCATCTTGTCTAACCGCTTGTTTGGCTCTTGCAAGTGAAAAAGAATGAAGGCAGGGGGAAGTGACATGACAAGATGGAAGTTGCAGAGTGGAAATTGAAGTAGCTGCATCAATCTATATGGTATGCACTGCCCCTTTTGCAGATAGGTAAGTATCCTGGAGTAACTAGAGGAAGTCATCTTGGGGATGCCTTCTATTCTACAAAGAAACAGATTTTTCTTCTTTTACAGTTAGATTGGCTTACATACAGCAGCAGCACCTCAATTTGTTAGAATGTATTTCAGTTTGAATAAAAAGCTTGTATTTCTTATTCTTATTTCGGTAGCTTTAGGAGCTGCACATGTTTTTTCATCAAAAAACAATAGGCCCACTTTGATTGGCCATTGGCTTACTGTGGCAGTCCTTTTTCTCGCTGATGCAAAACTGTCCTGACATTGGTCAACTTCTATCAACCAACGAATGAGAACTAAGAGACCGTAGATGATACAGCAGTGTAAAATTGTCAGGCAATAAACATTTTTAAGGAGGGAGAATTGGCTGAAAAGTACTAGAGAAAAAGAACAGGCGGGTATTTTCAGGTATAAATTATGACATAGTAGTTTAAACTAGGCAGAAGCAGGAAATCTTTAAATAGCGAGGTTAAGCTAAGTTAGAAAATGTACTAGGGACAAAGAGCACAGGGTATGACTTTACTTCAGTTATTAAAATACTGTAGATGATACAATTTTTATCAGGGATAATAGGGCCTAATTGATGTATGCTTAACGCTCATATTACCTATGGGAAGGTGCAGTGAATGTGAGTTGGTTTAATTGTACACTGTTCCTATGCAAACAAGTCCTGCAAAAAAATCACATCCTAAAGAACAGATTACTTAAAAAAAAATGACACCCCTAATTAAATGGAAACCTCAAAATGTCACTCTCTTTGAAGCAAAAACCCAATATTGCCACTATTCCCACTTGCCTACTGGGCACTTAAACCCCGCTCCTGTCCAGACCAATTTCAGCTTTCAGTGCTCTCACACTTTGAATGATAATTACTCAGTCCTGTAATACTGTACCCAAATCATTTTTTGTTATTTTTTCATACAAATAGAGCTTTCTTTTGGTGGTAATCGATCACCTCTGGGTTTTTTATTTTTTGCGCTATTAATGAAACATTTTTGAAAAAAAAAAAAATTTTCTTAGTTTATGTGATAAAATTTTGCAAATTATTATTTTTTCTTCAGAAATGTTGGCCATAGTTTATACTGCTACATATCTTTGTTAAAAATAACCCAAATTAGTGGATATTATTTGGTCTGTGTGAAAGTTAGAGAGTCTACAAGCTGTGGTGCGAATCATTCAAAATTGATTACACCTGATGTACTGGTGGCCGATCTCATTTCTTGTGACCCGAACAAGACAGGAAAGTACAAATACCCCCGAAATGTCCCATTTTTTTTTAGTAAGATGCATGGTGAGGTTTTTGATGTCATTTTTCCTACAATTCTTTGCAAAATGAAGATTTTCTTTCCCCCACAAAACTGTCATTGTAATAGGTAATTTCTCTCACATGACATGTGTATACCACAAATGACACCCCAAAATACCAAAATACATTCTACTACTCCTCCTAAGTATGGCAATACCACATGTGTAGGGCTTTTTCACAGCCTAGCCACATAGAGAGGCTCAACATTCAGGGAGCACCATCATGTGTTCTTAAGCCGCGTACACACGGCGTAATACGGCGTACTAAGTCCGCCATACTATCCGCCCTACTTTTGAAATGAACGGACTCGCCCACACACGCGGAGGAAAGTCCGCTCATTTCGAGCGCGTCTCCAGGTAGGCGGGGGCCCGCGAAGGAGACGTCGCTGACCCCGCCGCCTGGTATGGACTTAAAGGGGAACCCCAACGCCGAAAAAAATCGGCGTGGGGTCCCCCCCAAGTCCACAACAGACCCTTGTCCGAGCACGCTACCCGGCCGGACAGGAAAGGGGGGCGAGCGAGCGCCCCCCCTCCTAAACCGTACCAGGCCGCGTGCCCTCAACATGGGGGGTGCCTTGGGGAAGGGGGGGGCGCGCGGCCCCCCCACCCCAAAGCACCTTGTCCCCATGTTGATGAGGACAAGGGCCTCTTCCCGACAACCCTGGCCGTTGGTTGTCGGGGTCTGCGGGCGGGGGGCTTATCGGAATCCGGGAGCCCCCTTTAATAAGGGGGCCCCCGGATACCGGCCCCCCACCCTATGTGAATGAGTATGGGGTACAATGTACCCCTACCCATTCACCTGTAAAATAAAAGTACAAAAAAAAACACAACACACGAGATAAAATACTTTATTGCACAGTTTCGGGGGTCTTCCGTCTTTGGGGGTCTTCTCGCTGGACTCCTCCGCTATCTTCTTGTAGCTCTTTTGCTAGCGGAGGAGTCCGGCTTTCTTCCTCGCCGCCGGCCTCTTCTCCCGACTTCGGGGGTCTTGTCCCCCTCTTCGGTTCTTCTGTCGCCGCCGCCGCCGCCTTCCGTTCTTCTTCTTCTTCTTCTCCAGGAGATGTTGCCTCGACGATCTCTCCGGCCGGAATGCCAGGGACGCACTGCGCGGCCACTTATATAGGGACAAGGGGCGGTGTCACATGGCTTTATGTAACATGGGTTGGTCACATGGGTTGATGTCACATGGGGACTATGACATCGTAAGGGGGTGGGGTCACCATGTGACACCAACCCATGTGACATAAAGCCATGTGACACCGCCCCTTGTCCCTATATAAGTGGCCGCGCAGTGCGTCCCTGGCATTCCGGCCAGAGAGATCGTCGAGGCAACATCTCCTGGAGAAGAAGAAGAACGGAAGGCGGCGGCGGCGGCGACAGAAGACCGGGCCACCGCCTGTAAAAGAGCTATAAGAAGGCGCGGTGGCCCGGCAGAAGAACCGAATTTAGTAGTGGCCGAATTTTATAAACCTTATCATAATTTTGGTCATTTCGGGGAGGGCACTGGGTATTATCACTATAGTGTAGGGACCTGTCACATACCTGGTGTTGGAGCCCAGAATGCAGGGAGCGGCCTCTCGTAAGCTTCTGGCTCGAGAACCACTGGTAGTGGAGACAGGGACTCAAGAGTTCAGAGGACACAAGTGCCTGATAGATGGCAGGTGTAGGACTGGTCTGGACCTCTGAAGTAGCTGGAGAAAGGCAGACAGGAACAGCAAGCTGGAACTGGAAGCTGGAACTGGTGACTGGAACACCGCAGACAGCTGGGAGGAGTTCTGTAGTGTAGTAGGAACATGGGATCTGCAGGCAGCGAAGAGATGCACAGGAACCTGGCAGGAACACTGAAACAGCGGTAGTACAGAGGTGCCTGAGCTTGGCAGGAACTCTGAAACAGCTGACAGTGAGGAGGTGTGCTGTAGTACAGCAGGAGGGCTGGATCAGCAGGTTGCAGGAAGGTGCTCTGAGGTCAGGCAGGAACAGAGGCAGAGGCAGAGAGGCTGGATCAACACTAGCGGGCAGAGCAGATACCAAACGGAAGCAGAAGGGTAGTCGAGGTAGAGGCCGGCTCGGTAACAAGCGGGCAGCGATTAATCCAATGGAAGAGGCAGAAGAGTAGTCGGATAGGCCGGGGTCAGAGGCAGGCAGCAAACAGACATCATCAGGAACAGGCCGGGTAGACAGGAATCAAGTCAACTGGTAACAGGTAGCAGGGTCACAGGAAACACTGTAGACAGGACAGCAAGGAGGCACAGTGACAGAATCCCATAAATAGCCCTCTGGGCACCAAAAACAGTCACATGATACGTCTGCGCGCACTGGCGCAACCTCTGTGCGTGTCCGTTCGTGCTATCATGCACCCGCTTGCGCCCGTTCGTGCTATCATGCACCTGCGTGCGCCCGTTCGCGCTAAAGCGCACCCATGTGTGCCGGTTGGCTCTTCGGATAGGGATTCTGTGGGCAGGTCTTCCATATACCGCTGGATTACCGGGATGTCGTTCTTGACATTGCCCCCCCCCCCCCAAGGGGCAGCCTTCGGATGCCCAACTGTGCCATCTTACTCCGATGGGACTTCTTAAAGGCAAGAACCAATCTCTTGGCATGGATGTTGGACTCCGGCTCCCAGGAGTTTTCCTCAGGCCCGTACCCCTTCCACTTCACTAGAAACTGAACTTGATTGCGTCTTTTCCTGCAATCCAAGATGGATTCAACCTCATATTCAACTTCTCCATCGATGATCACAGGTTCAGGGGGACCGACCTTCCGGTTGGCAAAGGGATCTGGAACTGCGAGTTTGAGTAGGACCACGTGACTGGGTGAATCTGGAATGATTACGGTAACTTCAGCTCATACGCCACATTATTCATCTTCCTTACAACTAGAAAGGGACCCACGAATTTTGGGCCCAATTTCTTGGACGGGCATGCCAATTTCAAGTTCAAGGTAGATAGCCAGACCTGATCCCCGGATTTGAGATCAAGCTCCCCCTTCTTTTCTTGTCAAATACCTCTTTATTTTAATTCTGAGTCCTTGTCATAGTCTCCTGCAGAAGCTTTTGTTGTTTGAAGCTTTTGTTGTTTGACTCAAAGAAGTTTAGGTTCTCTTGGACGGCTGGTACCAGACACTCTGGGAGGTTGTTGGACAGGAACAGAGGATGGAAACCGTAATTTACAAAAAAACTGGGATTGCTTTGTGGCAGAATGAACAGAATTATTATATGAAAATTCGGCAAGAGGTAGAAGAGGAGCCCAATCATCCTGGGAGAACAAGGAAAAGCAACGCAGATACTGTTTCAGCGTCTGATTCGTTCTCTCCGTCTGGCCATTTGTTTGAGGGTGATAGACAGAGGAGAAGGAGAGGTCGTCTCCTAGGGTGGCAGACGTGCTGACGTCATCGCGATACAGCGTAAGTTGGATGGGCGATTGCATACCGGCTGGCCGTTTTTTATGGGTGTTTTTACTACTTTCTATGTAAGTTTATTTCTTTACTTTTATTAAATTTGTTATATGGAATTATGCTATGGTGAGTCTTCTCTCCATTTCCCTGGGATACCGAGTACTGCCTTTCTGCTTCACGTGCTGCTGTGGACGGTCCCAGCCTGTTTTATTCAATAAGGGAGTCTACTGTGATTATGGTCTGAGGAGGTGCTGTGGAGATTGACTATGGGCATGAAATCACTTTTTGGTATTTATTAAGTTCTCACTGGACTATTTTTCATTTATTTATTTCGAATTTCATTATTAACACTTGTTATTTATAATTCTATGTTATGTTTGATTTATTAGAGGGGTAGATCAACCTTTCTCACTAATATTTATCAATTAATGAATCACTCATAGGTGTTTATATTTAATTTATTTATAGTATTTATGTATGTGCGTGTCTTTTTTTTTCCTTTTGTTATCTTATTGTGTTTACATGTATCTTGTAAAACTGAGCTGCAGCGATTTTTAGTTGTACTGGTGTAGATTAAGATTTAGCGCGGTATTTATTTTTATTTTTCACAAATTAAAAATGAACAGAATTTTTTTTCCAGTTTCTCATAGTACTGCAGTGTATAAATGGCAGGGCTGGGCTCATCCCTTCCTTCTGTGAGCCGGCCGCTCAGCTGTCGGCTAATTGCCAGCTCCTATATCTCCACGGTGACTCACCTGTTGATGATATCCTGCTCCTTAATCCTGCCTACTTAAGCTTCGTCCTGGTCACATCTCTAGTGACGCTCTGCTGTGTTCCTGTTAAAGACTTGCTTGGCTGACATTCCTTCTGGCTCCAGATCCTGCTTGCTGTTCTACTACGCTCATCTCTGGCTCCCTGACTTTTTGGCTTGCCTGACTATCTGTACCGGTTCCTGAACTCTCGCTATGCTTTGACTACGTTTACTTTGTTTACCTTTTTTTATTATTATTAAACAAGTAAGATCTAACTGTACTTCTGTCTCAGTCTGATTCATGGTTTCTGACAATAAAACCTTTCAGATGACTCACTACAAGTATTATTAAATAACTGCTTTAAAAGATACTGCAACAGGAGACTGTGACCTAAAAAATTGTTTCTTTGATGGAAAGTTGGAAGAGAAGCATGTAGTAAGTAGAGGTCCCTTGTTAGACCATTAGTGTTTGGACAGATACTTCTTAATAAGTATTTTGAAAACCATAATAACCATCTACCCAGATAATTGGGTAATTTATCTGGTAAAATAAGCAAATCATATGCGGGAGAAATGTAGCAGAAAAGTCAGTTAATTTACACAAAAATAATATATCTTTGCATCCTATACTTCAACCATCTATAATACATAAAATAACACCAATTAGCTGCAGTAAAAAATTCTCCAAGAGGCCATTCTTTTTTCAAGTCAAACAAAGTTGTAAAAAGAAGTACAGTATTTTATAGTGCAAAACTTTTTACTTGATGAATCCAAACCTTTGCGGTAAAAAAAAAAAAGCCAAACTCCGGGAAAAAAACATCCCTTGGACTGTGTCTGTACTGAAAGGGTTAATGGCCCATATATGTCTAGGGAACAATTAAGGAAATATACTTATCGTCCACTCCTTCTTGCAGCTAGACCAGTCCATGCAGCTTCTGCACCCCTATGCTCTAACTGTCTAGGGCAGGGGTCTCCAAACTATGGCCCTCCAGTTGTTCAGGAACTGCAATTCCCATCATGCCGTGTCATGTCTGTGAATGTCAGAGTTTTACAATGCCTCGTGGGACGTGTAGTTCTGCAACAGCTGGAGGGCCGTAGGTTGGAGATCCCTGGTCTAGGGTCCTGATGTCATCAAGACCAGTGCAGGGTCCACAGTCCACTGTCAGATCTTGGGGGAGCGCCATCTCATGGATGGATGGAGGATCAGGTAAGTAAAACTGTTTTTCCTCTACACGAGACAAAGTAAGCAATTAACCCATGCAGAGCAGACAAAGCCCCACTGCAAGGGATTATTTTATTTCTGCCCAGAGTTGGACTTTAAATGGCAAACAAAAATGTATTTGACATGGTGGAACTTTGAAGGCACAAAACAGACTTACAGTTAAAATGATAAAGTTTATTGTACATCAACAAAATTATTCATTAAAAACACTTATTATATTATATTGGATAAAAACTCTAGTTTAAGTTAAAAAATAGAACTCTTTTCTCAAAAGAATCCCAGTTAGAGTACATGCAATCCAACATTACATATAATCAAACTAGCATATTCAGCTATTCCTTTCCACAAACTGGATGTGTTTCTTGGAATTACTCCACTTCATCAGGAGCTTAATAACGAGATACATATATATTTTCTAGATGTATCTGTGAGAATGAGTTCCTGTAATTACCTGAGTGTATATCAACAGGTAGAGGAATAAACCAACCCAACAGGGAGATAAAAAGGGCAGGAGGTGTAAGCCTGGAGCTCCGCACTGCCCTAGTCATAGGGCTCCCACTACAGCAGATCGGGACAAACTGGATTCCCGCTAATGGCAGCTAATAGGGAAGATCTCCCAGCACCAGCACATGTCAGGGGGGGCCGTCAGATGTGACCTCAGACCCCAGTTGTCGTCTGTGGACAAACAGGGAAAATCCAAGATGGTGACCGCAGCCCAGACACGAGACCAGGCTGCAAAGGGACACACTGAACCGAGGCACATGTGACCCCAGCAACCCTGCCCTTTACTCCCCAGATGCTCAGCTCCAATCCTCACAGCCAAACTCCCCTCTAGCATCAACTATAGGCAAAACATTATTTTTTTCATTTTGGATAGAATAAGGGAGGGTTATAACCCCTGTCACTTTTTTTACCATCTGTGTCCCATTGGGGAGATTTATCCTCATTCCCGGTCCCATAGACAAGACAGGAATTGAGAGAAAATCCCTGCAAATTAAGGGAATCCATTGGGGACCCCCACGTCACTAGAATTAGTGTCCCCATTCGAAGATTTCCCCTCTTTTACTTTTCTGGGGATAATCCTTAGGCTTTTCTTTTTCTAGAGGGTAGTTCTCCCTAACAGGGATACAGATAGCAGTAAAGACTGACAGGTGCTCTAATCCCTTTCCACTCTATCCAAAACTAAAAAAATGCCTGTAGTTATGCTTTTATATTCTTTTGCGGTATCTTCCTTTGCATCAGTACTCCATACATCCCTTATATAATGATCCAGTTTGGATGCCCTTACGATCCTATAGTAGTCTTTTCCTGACAAATAAGGAAGCCTGTAGACAGGTGCAGTTTATCCTCCCCTCTATAGGTTGCACTGTGTTAATGCCACTGTACAGAGGAAATGGTGGTTGAGAGGAACTTTTTGAACCCTCTGTAGTTGTGATCAGGAGAGCAGCTGTCCAATTGAACGCTGTAACACTGGATGATCTCCGTCGCCTTCTTTAGTGAAGGCAATGATAATATAGCACCATCCCTCTGCAGTTGGCATGCATTTACAAAGGGGATAGAGTAGGTAGAAGATCTATGCTAGTGAGGGACGGTGCACTTAGTGCTAGGGAGAGGTTCCCAATTAGGAGGGACAGAACAGGGATACTGCAGCTGTTTCCACTATCCTGGGACTCAGGGCCGGTGCAACCACTAGGCAAACTAGGCAGCTGCCTAGGGCGTGCTGCTGCCTAGGGTGCCCGATCACTGGTGTTCCTACTCTCTTCTCTTTACAGCAAGCAACTAAATCTGAGCATTAGCAGGCAGCCACCATTCCATTCGCACATAGTGTCAGAGACACAGCGACGGTGGTGGACTCTGTCTGAGTCCCGACTCCAGAATGCACTAGTAGGCTGCATTGATCGGTGCTGGTAAAGCTGCATTTGATGGGCGCTGGTGAGACTGCATTAATGGGCGCTGGTAGGCTGCATTGATGGGCTCTGGTGAGGCTGCATTTGATGGGCACTAGTGAGGCTGCATTTTATGGATGCCGGTGAGGCTGCATTTCATGGGCGCTGGTAGGCTGCATTTCATGGGTGCTTCATTAAAAAGGTGCGGTATACATGGGAAGGGCAAAGGGGGGTGGAGTCATTGGTGGAGCCAAGAGGGGTAGCAAAATGAGTGTAGCACTTACCCCCGAAGGAGTGGCTGAATTTGATTCAGGCTTACCAGTTACCTCCTCCAGCTCGTACTCGTCCTTATCTAGGGGTTCTCAGGGTTGATAACCCAGTAACTGTAGAGACCGACACTTGAATTCCTTGTTAGGATTTTTGTTTTGCGTAAAACAGCTGAACAAAGTCAGTCTCTAAGTTGGGAATAGAGGGTATCAGGGTAGAGTTTAGTTCAGGTGCTTGAAACTGTTGACTTTAATAAAAGTCTTTCTCTATGTACACAGTCCAGGGAACAGCCGCTCGCAACTGGACTCTTTAACTGTTGGATAAATGCTTACGTTTTGGGTTTAGCAGCCAACAGGTAATTCTAGCTCTTCAAAGTCTCTCACACAGACCTGGTTGGAAACTTGGAAGCTTAGTTACAACTGGAAGGGTAGAAGTAGGAACTTTTCTTACTGTGCCAGAATCTTTCAGCCGGTCTGGCAATACTGTAAGAATTGTGGATTCAATCAATGTCCATGGCAGCTCAGCTTCCAGGCTCTTACTGAGCAGCCAGCCTTGTGCATTGCTCTCTTACCGAAGAGTCCTCCCCTGGTCGCATGTAGAGTTGCTGGGCCTCTCCAAAACCAGAGATGGCACCGGAACACCTTAGAATCCTCCTTCCAGTTACTGCTCCTCGAACTAGCCAGTTCTGAGGCTCGGAAACAGATGGATCCGCACCCCAGGCCATGAGGGCCCCTGGGGGCTGGTCAGGAGGACCACGGAAGTCAGCAACAACTTCTGGGCCGGAACCCCGAACCACGTGAATTCGGCACCTTAAGTACCCCTTCCAGACAGAAATTGATACCCAATGCGTCCAACCAGACTGTGTTCTAAAACCTCCCACAGGTGTACAACCCCACCTATGACCAGGCAGAACTTCTATACAGCCCAGCCAAACTGATGCCAAAGTACAATTTAGCACAATTAGCCCCAAAACTCATTACAGTTTTGGGCAAAAAACTAAATTTAACATATAGCGCATACTCGTTAGGAGTACAGGCGCTACATGAGGTTTTGCCTAAGGTGTAAAAAATACTTTGGACTTTAGCTGGGACAAAGAACTTTATGTTGGTCTGCGAGGGAGCCTACACCATTGCTCAGGTACCCTGTTCACTCAGTTGCTTCCCCAAGAACATAAGCATTGTTAAAGTGAAATACAAAGTGCTGTAACTATATTAAAGTACCACTATTGGTGCTACAAGCTGTTGTACCTAAATTGACTATACTACCAAGACTCTGATGCCATACTGTAGCTGACCAGAGAAGAGCTGTGGCAGCTAGGAAGTTGTCCTGCAATTTCCACTCAACTGGTGCAGTTTTCCTTTCAGCCTGGGTACACTTTCAGCCTGCCTGGCTCCATTCACGTGTCTCCACTGCACCTCTCCTAACATGGGGTCACCTCACACAGTGGAGAGCTTCTCCCCTTCACTCTACTGGCCCATGCCCATCAGCTGACTTTCTCCTCCAGACAGTTTCAGCTTCCCGACATGGCATCTGTCTCTCTGTAACTGAGAACTCAGGTGAGAGGTCTGCTGTGATGATCGGACAGTCAAAACTAGAAGGGACCCCCACAGTTGTAGAACGCCGGCTGCATGCAGCAGTGCTGCCATTTTATGGGGGCTCCAGACCGATTTGCCTCATGGCCCAGTCCACCCAGACTGGTACTACACTAAAAGCATAGCGCAAGCAGACAAGGACTATTTTCGTGCTGCCCCCCCTGCAAAGTGCCACCCTAGGGATGGACCTTGTTGGCCTGGGCCAAGATACAGCGTTGTGTCACACGTTGGATGCCTTTTTCCACTCTGGGCAAATTCTCATGGGGAATTTGGCTCCAAGCGAGAATGGCGTCCGTTTGGGGCTCCTCTGCCCACTCATCGTGCTCTTGCGTGGTGCTGGGAGGGACCTGCATATGCGTCGGAAGAACATAAACACCATTCACTACCACAATTTTTTGAGTCGCACTGGGGGACACATCTGAGTCTTGCCATCGCGATGACACATAGGGTAATCATTTTGGGTTTACAACTTTTTTCCAATTTTATACAAATATAACATTCTATATTTTTCTTACATTCTTTAATGGCAGTATGCTTATACCTTCTTACACTAGTACACTTTTGTATGCAAGTCATACAATGTTTTATTTTTACAGATAATTTTCGGTGCCATCACCCCTTATCACCCCTTATCACCACTTGATCACAATGGAGACCTTTATATTTTGGAGACATTTTTGTTGGTATCCTCTCCACATGTGGGTCCGTATCACTTCAGCTCCTGGAACAGACAATCCCCAGTGGCCCTCACCTAGCAGCACTGCATCCTCTTGACCCTACCCCCATGTAAGTAAGCATAATTGGATATCCCCTTTTACCTTTCCTTATGTCTCTCCCTTTTGTTGTTTTTTTAGCTTAATGTTAGACTACATTGGTCTTTATATCTTTTTTTCAGACATGCTGTTACATCCACTCCTGAGAAGTGGATTTTTAACCATGCAACACGTTGAGAAATATAGGATGTAGACATTTTTTTACATACATATTCATTATATTCATTTTTTTACATACATATTCATCATGGATGGATGGAGGATCAGGTAAGTAAAACTGTTTTTCCTCTACACGAGACAAAGTAAGCAATTAACCCATGCAGAGCAGACAAAGCCCCACTGCAAGGGATTATTTTATTTCTGCCCAGAGTTGGACTTTAAATGGCAAACAAAAATGTATTTGACATGGTGGAACTTTGAAGGCACAAAACAGACTTACAGTTAAAATGATAAAGTTTATTGTACATCAACAAAATTATTCATTAAAAACACTTATTATATTATATTGGATAAAAACTCTAGTTTAAGTTAAAAAATAGAACTCTTTTCTCAAAAGAATCCCAGTTAGAGTACATGCAATCCAACATTACATATAATCAAACTAGCATATTCAGCTATTCCTTTCCACAAACTGGATGTGTTTCTTGGAATTACTCCACTTCATCAGGAGCTTAATAACGAGATACATATATATTTTCTAGATGTATCTGTGAGAATGAGTTCCTGTAATTACCTGAGTGTATATCAACAGGTAGAGGAATAAACCAACCCAACAGGGAGATAAAAAGGGCAGGAGGTGTAAGCCTGGAGCTCCGCACTGCCCTAGTCATAGGGCTCCCACTACAGCAGATCGGGACAAACTGGATTCCCGCTAATGGCAGCTAATAGGGAAGATCTCCCAGCACCAGCACATGTCAGGGGGGCCGTCAGATGTGACCTCAGACCCCAGTTGTCGTCTGTGGACAAACAGGGAAAATCCAAGATGGTGACCGCAGCCCAGACACGAGACCAGGCTGCAAAGGGACACACTGAACCGAGGCACATGTGACCCCAGCAACCCTGCCCTTTACTCCCCAGATGCTCAGCTCCAATCCTCACAGCCAAACTCCCCTCTAGCATCAACTATAGGCAAAACATTATTTTTTTCATTTTGGATAGAATAAGGGAGGGTTATAACCCCTGTCACTTTTTTTACCATCTGTGTCCCATTGGGGAGATTTATCCTCATTCCCGGTCCCATAGACAAGACAGGAATTGAGAGAAAATCCCTGCAAATTAAGGGAATCCATTGGGGACCCCCACGTCACTAGAATTAGTGTCCCCATTCGAAGATTTCCCCTCTTTTACTTTTCTGGGGATAATCCTTAGGCTTTTCTTTTTCTAGAGGGTAGTTCTCCCTAACAGGGATACAGATAGCAGTAAAGACTGACAGGTGCTCTAATCCCTTTCCACTCTATCCAAAACTAAAAAAATGCCTGTAGTTATGCTTTTATATTCTTTTGCGGTATCTTCCTTTGCATCAGTACTCCATACATCCCTTATATAATGATCCAGTTTGGATGCCCTTACGATCCTATAGTAGTCTTTTCCTGACAAATAAGGAAGCCTGTAGACAGGTGCAGTTTATCCTCCCCTCTATAGGTTGCACTGTGTTAATGCCACTGTACAGAGGAAATGGTGGTTGAGAGGAACTTTTTGAACCCTCTGTAGTTGTGATCAGGAGAGCAGCTGTCCAATTGAACGCTGTAACACTGGATGATCTCCGTCGCCTTCTTTAGTGAAGGCAATGATAATATAGCACCATCCCTCTGCAGTTGGCATGCATTTACAAAGGGGATAGAGTAGGTAGAAGATCTATGCTAGTGAGGGACGGTGCACTTAGTGCTAGGGAGAGGTTCCCAATTAGGAGGGACAGAACAGGGATACTGCAGCTGTTTCCACTATCCTGGGACTCAGGGCCGGTGCAACCACTAGGCAAACTAGGCAGCTGCCTAGGGCGTGCTGCTGCCTAGGGTGCCCGATCACTGGTGTTCCTACTCTCTTCTCTTTACAGCAAGCAACTAAATCTGAGCATTAGCAGGCAGCCACCATTCCATTCGCACATAGTGTCAGAGACACAGCGACGGTGGTGGACTCTGTCTGAGTCCCGACTCCAGAATGCACTAGTAGGCTGCATTGATCGGTGCTGGTAAAGCAGCATTTGATGGGCGCTGGTGAGACTGCATTAATGGGCGCTGGTAGGCTGCATTGATGGGCTCTGGTGAGGCTGCATTTGATGGGCACTAGTGAGGCTGCATTTTATGGATGCCGGTGAGGCTGCATTTCATGGGTGCTGGTAGGCTGCATTTCATGGGTGCTTCATTAAAAAGGTGCGGTATACATGGGAAGGGCAAAGGGGGGTGGAGTCATTGGTGGAGCCAAGAGGGGTAGCAAAATGAGTGTAGCACTTACCCCCGAAGGAGTGGCTGAATTTGATTCAGGCTTACCAGTTACCTCCTCCAGCTCGTACTCGTCCTTATCTAGGGGTTCTCAGGGTTGATAACCCAGTAACTGTAGAGACCGACACTTGAATTCCTTGTTAGGATTTTTGTTTTGTGTAAAACAGCTGAACAAAGTCAGTCTCTAAGTTGGGAATAGAGGGTATCAGGGTAGAGTTTAGTTCAGGTGCTTGAAACTGTTGACTTTAATAAAAGTCTTTCTCTATGTACACAGTCCAGGGAACAGCCGCTCGCAACTGGACTCTTTAACTGTTGGATAAATGCTTACGTTTTGGGTTTAGCAGCCAACAGGTAATTCTAGCTCTTCAAAGTCTCTCACACAGACCTGGTTGGAAACTTGGAAGCTTAGTTACAACTGGAAGGGTAGAAGTAGGAACTTTTCTTACTGTGCCAGAATCTTTCAGCCGGTCTGGCAATACTGTAAGAATTGTGGATTCAATCAATGTCCATGGCAGCTCAGCTTCCAGGCTCTTACTGAGCAGCCAGCCTTGTGCATTGCTCTCTTACCGAAGAGTCCTCCCCTGGTCGCATGTAGAGTTGCTGGGCCTCTCCAAAACCAGAGATGGCACCGGAACACCTTAGAATCCTCCTTCCAGTTACTGCTCCTCGAACTAGCCAGTTCTGAGGCTCGGAAACAGATGGATCCGCACCCCAGGCCATGAGGGCCCCTGGGGGCTGGTCAGGAGGACCACGGAAGTCAGCAACAACTTCTGGGCCGGAACCCCGAACCACGTGAATTCGGCACCTTAAGTACCCCTTCCAGACAGAAATTGATACCCAATGCGTCCAACCAGACTGTGTTCTAAAACCTCCCACAGGTGTACAACCCCACCTATGACCAGGCAGAACTTCTATACAGCCCAGCCAAACTGATGCCAAAGTACAATTTAGCACAATTAGCCCCAAAACTCATTACAGTTTTGGGCAAAAAACTAAATTTAACATATAGCGCATACTCGTTAGGAGTACAGGCGCTACATGAGGTTTTGCCTAAGGTGTAAAAAATACTTTGGACTTTAGCTGGGACAAAGAACTTTATGTTGGTCTGCGAGGGAGCCTACACCATTGCTCAGGTACCCTGTTCACTCAGTTGCTTCCCCAAGAACATAAGCATTGTTAAAGTGAAATACAAAGTGCTGTAACTATATTAAAGTACCACTATTGGTGCTACAAGCTGTTGTACCTAAATTGACTATACTACCAAGACTCTGATGCCATACTGTAGCTGACCAGAGAAGAGCTGTGGCAGCTAGGAAGTTGTCCTGCAATTTCCACTCAACTGGTGCAGTTTTCCTTTCAGCCTGGGTACACTTTCAGCCTGCCTGGCTCCATTCACGTGTCTCCACTGCACCTCTCCTAACATGGGGTCACCTCACACAGTGGAGAGCTTCTCCCCTTCACTCTACTGGCCCATGCCCATCAGCTGACTTTCTCCTCCAGACAGTTTCAGCTTCCCGACATGGCATCTGTCTCTCTGTAACTGAGAACTCAGGTGAGAGGTCTGCTGTGATGATCGGACAGTCAAAACTAGAAGGGACCCCCACAGTTGTAGAACGCCGGCTGCATGCAGCAGTGCTGCCATTTTATGGGGGCTCCAGACCGATTTGCCTCATGGCCCAGTCCACCCAGACTGGTACTACACTAAAAGCATAGCGCAAGCAGACAAGGACTATTTTCGTGCTGCCCCCCCTGCAAAGTGCCACCCTAGGGATGGACCTTGTTGGCCTGGGCCAAGATACAGCGTTGTGTCACACGTTGGATGCCTTTTTCCACTCTGGGCAAATTCTCATGGGGAATTTGGCTCCAAGCGAGAATGGCGTCCGTTTGGGGCTCCTCTGCCCACTCATCGTGCTCTTGCGTGGTGCTGGGAGGGACCTGCATATGCGTCGGAAGAACATAAACACCATTCACTACCACAATTTTTTGAGTCGCACTGGGGGACACATCTGAGTCTTGCCATCGCGATGACACATAGGGTAATCATTTTGGGTTTACAACTTTTTTCCAATTTTATACAAATATAACATTCTATATTTTTCTTACATTCTTTAATGGCAGTATGCTTATACCTTCTTACACTAGTACACTTTTGTATGCAAGTCATACAATGTTTTATTTTTACAGATAATTTTCGGTGCCATCACCCCTTATCACCCCTTATCACCACTTGATCACAATGGAGACCTTTATATTTTGGAGACATTTTTGTTGGTATCCTCTCCACATGTGGGTCCGTATCACTTCAGCTCCTGGAACAGACAATCCCCAGTGGCCCTCACCTAGCAGCACTGCATCCTCTTGACCCTACCCCCATGTAAGTAAGCATAATTGGATATCCCCTTTTACCTTTCCTTATGTCTCTCCCTTTTGTTGTTTTTTTAGCTTAATGTTAGACTACATTGGTCTTTATATCTTTTTTTCAGACATGCTGTTACATCCACTCCTGAGAAGTGGATTTTTAACCATGCAACACGTTGAGAAATATAGGATGTAGATATTTTTTTACATACATATTCATTATTTATACAATTTGTATCAATTAACAACATTTTTATCATAGATTCCTTGTTAATCTCAGCATACAGAGCATCAAATCTCCTTACACATGGGTATTTAGAATGTGCTGTCATACCATTTCTGTATAAAATATGTATTGTAATTGAATTATCATTTATATATATCCATGTCCTGTGCATATATATGAAATCAGTGCACCAATTGTATATAAAGTGTTTAATTGTATCATGACTTGTATATATATATATATATATATATATATATATATATATATATATATATATATATATATATACAGTGGTGTGAAAAAGTGTTTGCCCCCTTCCTCATTTCCTGTTCCTTTGCATGTTTGTCACACTTAAGTGTTTCGGAACATCAAACCAATTTAAACAATAGTCAAGGACAACACAAGTAAACACAAAATGCAATTTGTAAATGAAGGTGTTTATTATTAAAGGTGAAAAAAAATCCAAACCATCATGGCCCTATGTGAAAAAGTGATTGCCCCCTAAACCTAATAACTGGTTGGGCCACCCTTAGCAGCAACAACTGCAACCAAGCGTTTGCGATAACGTGCAATGAGGCTTTTACAGCGTCCTGGAGGAATTTTGGCCCACTCATCTTTGCAGAATCGTCCTAATTCAGTTACATTAGAGGGTTTTCGAGCATGAACGGCCTTTTTAAGGTCATACCACAACATCTCAATAGGATTCAGGTCAGGACTTTGGCTAGGCCACTCCAAAGTCTTCATTTTGTTTTACTTCAGCCATTCGGTGGTGGACTTGCTGGTGTGTTTAGGATCATTGTCCTGCTGCAGAACCCAAGTTCGTTTCAGCTTGAGTACACGAACAGATGGTCGGACATTCTCCTTCAGGATCTCTTGGTAGACAGCAGAATTCATAGTTCCTTTTATCACGGCAAGTCTTCCAGGTCCTGAAGCAGCAAAACAGCCCCAGACCATCACACTACCACCACCATATTTTACTGTTGGTATAATGTTCTTTTTATGAAATGCAGTGTTCCTTCTACGCCAGATATACTTGGACACACACCTTCCAAAGAGTTCCACTTTTGTCTCATCGGTCCACAGAATGTTGTCCCAAAAGTCTTGGGGATCATCAAGATGTGTTGTGGAGAAATTGAGACGAGCTTTGATGTTCTTTTTGCTCAGCAGTGGTTTTCTCCTTGGAACTCTGCCATGCAGGCCATTTTTGCCCAGTCTTTTCCTGATGGTGGAGGCATGAACGCTGACCTTAACTGAGGCAAGTGAGGCCTGCAGTTCCTTGGACGTTGTTGTGGGGTCTTTTGTGACCTCTTGGATGAGTCGTCGCTGCGCTCTTGGGGTAATTTTGGGCGGCCGGCCACTCCTGGGAAGGTTCACCACTGTTCCATGTCTTCGCCATTTGTGGATAATGGCTCTTACTGTGGTTCGCTGGATTCCCAAAGCTTTGGAAATGGCTTTATAACCCTTTCCAGACTGATAGATCTCAATTACTTTCTTTCTCAATTGTTCCTGAATTTCTTTGGGTCTCGGCATGATGTGTAGCTTTTAAGGATCTTCTGGTGGACCTTACTGTGTCAAACAGCTCCTATTTAAGTGATGCCTTGATTGTGAACGGGTGTGGCAATATTCAGGCCTGGGTGTGGCTAGAGAAATTGAACTCAGGTGTGGACAACCACAGTTATAGTATGTTTTAACAAGGGGGCAATCACTTTTTCACACAGGGCCATGATGGTTTGGATTTTTTTTCACCTTTAATAATAAACACCTTCATTTACAAATTGCATTTTGTGTTTACTTGTGTTGTCCTTGACTATTGTTTAAATTGGTTTGATGTTCCGAAACACTTAAGTGTGACAAACATGCAAAGGAACAGGAAATGAGGAAGGGGGCAAACACTTTTTCACACCACTGTATATATATATATATATATATATATATATATATATATATATATATATATGAAACTGACAAGTTACATGCAATTAATAAATTGATACCGTCATTTGCCTCATTCAAAGTCACAAATTTTTCTCATTCACCTTATTGTCTGACGCCATACTGTTTTGGGTTTGCTAAGCAAGCACTTTTCTGCTGTCCACCATGTGAATTTGTTACTTCTATTTTATGAAAAAGTAACGGTGCCCTTTTCATTGGTGTGTGCCTTTCCTCCATCTTGGGTAACTAGTCCCTCCCACAATCTTCTATTGCAGCCCTCTTAAAAATGCTACTTACCTGTTTTGCTGATCCAGAACCAGTATGCATATTGAGGATAGTCAGAGTAAAAGCTAAAGTCCTTACTTGTCAACTTGTAGTGGGTTTATGAAACCAGAACATTGGCATGGTATTTGTTCAATTAGCATTGTGACAGCAGTCTTGATGTTCTGTGCAAGAAAATTGCAGGCTTCCTCTTCTTCCCTAAACAGTTCTGGTTTCAGAGAATCCCTGGGGAAATTGTCTAGGGCAGTGATGGCTAACCTTGGCACCCCAGATGTTTTGGAACTACATTTCCCATGATGCTCATGCACCCTGCAGTGTAGTTGAGCATCATGGGAAATGTAGTTCCAAAACATCTGGAGTGCCAAGGTTCGCCATCACTGGTCTAGGGTTTTAACTTACCTGGGGAACCTCAGTAAGGTATTACAAAGCTGCTTCAAAGTAAAGGCATGGCCAAAATATTACATGTATAGGGTTCCCTCACCTCCCACTAAATGAGTCCTCATGCCACCATGTGATTTAGCATCCCAGCCCCCCACCAAACTGAAATATTAAACCTGTAAGGAACAGTTCATTAGACTTTTAAACCTTATGGCAGAAAGCTGCACGGAATCAGAGTTTTGATTTGAATAGGATAATTATTCAGAATAGCCAGGCTAATGCCTTATCCACCACTATAATATAAAGTCAATCTGGATCCTGATGGACCTGCCAGGAACATGTTATCTAATCAGTGAACTCCTGTTCTCTTTTTTTTGGGGTTAGGGGGCAGAATCCTTGCGAAAACAACAGAAAAAAATAGCCAGCTGATGATTATGCACATTTTTCTGTCTTTTCATATTTCTCATTTGTCTTACTTGAACTTTATCCCCACAGCAGAAAAAAAAAATCCAACCTTCAATGTTCTGGCAGATCTAAAGTGCAGCGCAATCATGACTTTGGCCAGAAGAATTATTATAATCAGAAAATGTTTTTTGGAAACTACTATAAATAAGACCTGCAGATTTATATTACACAATACAAAGCACTTTGATCAAGTTGAATGACTTCCATTAGATGTGTTTTCTTTTGGCACAGTCCATTTATGTATTAGCATCATCCAGACCTCAGTTTATTTGATAGGTATCTTGGGAATTGTGTTTATTTGTGAGCTGCAGACAAACCATTAACATGTCAGGCAAAGGATTTAATGAAGTAATCACAATAAGCAGTACTAATTGTTAATCGGTGACCTTTCAAAAAGTGTTAATGGCCAAGTCCAGTCAAATCTTTTTAATTAGATTTGGATACAGTTGGTAAGGGTTTGAGCTTTTAATTAACTTTTTATTGCCATCTGTATTCCTGTTAGGTAGATTTCTCCTCGCTTTCAGTCAAAAAAGTAAAAGACACCAAAAACATAAACATGTCTTAAAGGTTTAACCTCCTGTAAAGGATTTTGATTGTTGTCTGTGTATTCCCGACCTATTAAATATGTGAAAAAAATTAGCTAGCTCAATTGAAAATTGTCAAGCTCAGACAGTGCTCAGGAATGATCTGATAAACCGGGGATTACGAGGATGGTAATTGTAATGAATCTACAAAATGGATGGATCATACAAAATGGGTAAAAAAACATAAAGTACTGAAATAAGGCATGAAAATTGTGGAAAATGATTGGCAAATGACAATAGTAATAATATGAACTAACAGTTAAAAGGTTTGCATTGGATAGCCGCGAGGGCTAAACATAGGTAAAACTAGGAGCTGCAGCTAGAAGGCCAGAGGATGATCACTTTCCAACCACCGGAAGAAAACAAAATAAACAACAGTGCAACCTCATAATATAGCATGGAATATAAAATAAGTGACAATGTATTGAAAAATAGAAATTTTCTCACAAAAGGATGCATTTGTGTAAGGCATTGCAAAAAGGTGACTTGGGAGCTAGAAATGTCTGAGGGGCAGCCAGAGAACCACCAGACTTGGCCACTGGCTGGGGATGAAGCTTGCTGAAGATGGAGGAAGTGCAATCGGTGTTCAACCCAGGACTGGAATCCCCAACGTCACCGTAGACACAAGTTGTAGATACGTTTTGAAGACAGTTGGCTTCTGTCTATGCTGGGTTATACCCAGAAGTTCTCCCAAGCCACCTGTCAGGTCACCTAGAGCCCGGGTGACAGATGCACACCGTAGGGTTTAGGAATGCACCGCAAGGTTGTGGACCCTACGGCTGACTGCTACAGACGGGGGACAGATCCCACTGGGGTTGAGAGTGTAAGGTTCCCTGCGGCGCGGAGTTTAACAGCCAGCAGGTGTTCACCAGCGCCTCTGGTGGTGAGGATGGACTTGGCTGCAACTGGCTCCAGGTCGCGACCCCCAGGGTCCCCCAGCTCACACCCACAGTAGGCAACAGTAGGATAGGGATGGTGAGGGACAAAGCCAAGGTCGGGGCCACAAGCAGACAAGATTAGTCGGGTACACGCCAAAAGGTCAGGATCACAGGCAAACAGGGATTGTCAAGACAAGCCAAAGTCGGTAACGGAAAACAGTAGCAGAGCACACGGCAGGAAACAGGAAGCTAACACACAAAGGTTGATCAGCAGGATAGGCTAGCAGTGCACAGGTTAATATAGAGTTGTCTGATAGGAGCTAGGGTGGAGCCATGCCAGAGGATGGATTATAAAAGCAGTCAGGTGAGGCTTGGCTGGTCTCTAGAAATGAACACATGCAGACAGGTAAGCAGACGAACTCTATTGCATAACCATGACACCACCTTTATTCCTTGCCCTACACATGCGTACTTCTGTGAGTGCATTTCTATTTTTCAGTAAATTGCCATTTATTTTATTTTTCATGCTACATTATGGGGTTGCATTTTTGTCACTTTTCTTTTCTTCCATTCTTGACCTAATGCCAACTGCAACCTATTTTTTTTTGTAAACAGACAAGAAGCAAGGGAAAAATCTCCTCAATAGGACTACAAGCAACAATAAAATAGTGAGTTCTATTTCTACAATCAGGGCTAGAATTAAGTTTAGAAAAGCAAGAAAAGTCATTCATTGGCAGGGGAATTACTGTCTATAATTTGTGCTTTTGAGGTTCTTCGGTGGCATTTACCTTTGTTGGATTTACACTGTCGGATGTATTTTTTTTTTTATATAGTAAAATACTTTATCAATGGTGTCTGCGTGTTTATTTGCATTGCAATTTTTTTGTGAATGAGTATCAAGAGATACATCTGTCAATCAGCCCTGATCCGTTGAGGTATGGACATCACTAGACCTCTTAAGCCCCGTACACACGAGCGGACTTTTCAACATCCAAAGTCTGACGGAATGATTCCGGCAGACTATTCGATCATGTGTGGGCTGCAACGGACTTTTGATTCGCAAAAGTCTGACAGACTTTAGAAATGGAACATGCTTCAAATTTTTCCGCCAGAACTCTGCCGGACCCAGTTCCTACCGAAAAATTTGCTCGTGTGTATGCTATTCCGACGGACTAAAACCGACGCTAGGGCAGCTATTGGCTACTGGTTATGAACTTCCTTAATCGAGTCCAGTCGTACGTCATCACGTTCGAATCCGTCGCAGTTTGGTGTGATTGTGTGTGGCCGCTCATTCGGAAAGTCCATCAGAATTCTGCCAGAACTCTGTCAGAACTCCTTCGAAAGTCTGTCGGACTTAATCCCTCGAAAAGTCTGGTCGTGTGTACGCGGCATTAGGTATTCTGTGGTATCTGGTACCAAGCAGTCAGTAGTAGATAATTTAAGTCCTGTAAGTTGTGAGGTTGGGCCTCCATGGATTGGACTTGTTTTTCCAGCACATCCCACAGATGCTTGGCTGGATTGAGATCTGGAGAATTTGAAGGCGATATCAACACATCAGACTCGTTGTTGAGTCAAACCATTTTTGAAACATTTTGCATTGTGGCAGGGGCCAATATACTGCTGACAGAGGCCACTGCCATCAGGGAACATAATTTCAATGAAGAGATGTACTTTGTCAACAACGATGTTTAGGTAGGTGCTACCTGTCAAGTAACATTCACATGAAAAGCAGGACCCAAGGTTTCCCAGCAGAACATCACATGAAGCTTCACACTGCCTCCCTTGGCTTGCCTTCTTCCCATAGTGCATCCTGGTGCCATCATTTCCCCAGTTAAGCAACTAACACAGACCATCCACAGCATGATTCATCAGACCAGACCACCTTCTTCCTTTGCGCTATAGTCAAGTTCTGATGATCACATACCCATTGTAGGTAGTTTTATCTATGGATACGGGTAAGCATGAGCACCTTGACTGATTTGTGGCTATGTAGCACCATGCACAGCAAACAGCAATGCCCATTTTTCATCTTTCAACCCATCAACTTCAGGGACAACATGTTCACTTGCTGCCTAATTTATGCCACCAACTTTCAGATGCCATTGTAGCATGACAATTAATGTTATTCACTTATCCTGTCAGTGCTCATAAAGTTATGGCTTATCGGTCTATACCCCTTACTCATTCCAATCCGGAAAATGTAAGATGTCTGGGAGTCTACCTATTTTAAATGGAGCTTCCCGATAGGTCTTCCCTGACGACCTCCACGTCCCACATCCACGAGGCCAGGGATGTTGGCAAGTGGCCCTTTTCTCCATCAACATGGGGGTATAATGCAATGCCAGGGAGGTAGAGGGGGCATACGGCCTGGAATAGCTAAGGAGGAAGGGTACAACCTCTGCAAGCTGAGAGAAGGGTCTGGTAAGGATTTGGGGGACATCCCCATTCTTTTTTTTCTTTTTTTGTGAAGGGTTCCTTCTCAAAATCCATCCAAGGCCATCATCAAGGGTGAGGGTCTGCTATGGATCTGCAAGTTTATATAAGGGTCTGGTAAGGATTTGGGGGACACCTCCTTTATTTTTTTCTTTTTTGTGCAGGGTTTCCTCATCATCAAGGGTGAGGGTCTGCTATGGATTTTGGGAGGTTGAGCGACATTTTTTTGGTTCTTCCGCAATACCGTTCATACCAGACCCTTATCCAGACACGCAGCCTGAATAGACAAGAAGAAAGGGCAGAAAATGCACTAAAAACATTAAAATGTTACCAAACAATTATGTAAATGAAGGATCCATGGGCCATCGTGCTTTATCAAGCTTGTCATCATGATTGATGATGGATCTTTATTGCTGAATGGCATGACTGATGATGAATTAAAAATTGGTAATTTTTTTTCTTTTTTTTTTCAATAAAGAATTGTATCACAGCATGGCTTTGGTTATTTTTTTTTTTTTTTTTTTTTTTTAAAGATCTTTTTATTAAGAGATTCAAAACATACATCAGAAGCAGTAGGTACATGACATTTGTAACAAACAACAGTAATAATTCCTAACACAGCTATGAGTTGTCAAGTTGTTTTTTTTTCGAGATCCTCCTCTTACGGGGTGAGAGTAACATTAACATCTAACTTCGTAGAACCTCTATGCGGGTGGAAGAAGTCAGCAACTGAAGTGCACTTAGCTGTATAAGGCGAGTAAAAGCCTCTACAACTCTTCTGACTGTTCACTTTATCTAGAGTGTAAGCTATATTTATATTTCTATAAGTAGAGTAAGTGATGACCAGCATCATTATACAGGGGGGTGAGAGGGCAGGAAAACGTATAAGGGAAAGGGGAGGGTAAGTATAAGTTTAATTTCTAAGAACAGTATGTAGCTTTATCATAGAGTAGGGGGCCCTCTAAAGTACCTAATGGAAGCAGCCCTCAGGTCAAACCTTTAGTCAGCCATATAACGCTTATATTCCTCAGATGTTTGGAAGTGTATCCAACATGCCCAGGTGTTGGTGAATTTGGGTGAGGTGTCAAGGAGTTGATGTGTAATTTCTTCCATTTCCATTATCTTTTTCACTCTACGTATCCAATCTTTAATACAGGGGATCGTGGTAGATTTCCAAAAAAACGGAATGCACATTTTAGCTGCGTTAACTAAGTGTATTGCTACTGATTTTTTGTAGTGACTTTGGGTCATGGCTGTATGGTGAAGTAAATATTGTGCTGGTGTGAAGTCCAGTGTAAAGGTTGTTATGGTAGAGATGAGCTGGTGTATCGCCTGCCAGTACGGTCTAAGTGCATGGCAGTCCCACCAAATGTGAAGGATAGTTCCCACTGCTTCCCCGCATCTCCAGCATAATGAGGGTACCGTCGTGTAGTATTTGTGTAAGAGGTCCGGGGTTCTATACCATCGGGAATAGAGTTTGAAGCCGTTTTCTTGTACAGATACATTCCTAGAACCCTTATGAATGTTTAACAGTATTTTTCCCCAATCATCTTGTGTCAATTCCAGGCCTATATCCGACGCCCACTTTTCGCACACTGAATCCACTGAGTCATTTGTAGTAGGAAAGAGGAGAGCATAAAGCTCAGAAATGAGATGTCTCTGTGGAGTTTTCCTAGAGCAAAGCTGTTCAAACGAAGTCAATTCTCTGCCCCACGTATTTGCAGGGTACTTATTGAGTAGAAAATGTCTGATTTGAAGGAAATTAAAGAAGGGTATCTTCCTGTCCGGAAATTTAGTCAGTAGAGATTGGAATGTGAGCATTCTACCCTTATCAAAAAAGGATCCTGCTCGTACGTAATCTCTAGTGACGTCGTCAGTGGTATATCGGGCTTGAATACCAGGGGTGAATTCCGAGTTGTACTCTAATGAGGTAAGTGGGCCATGGGTAGAAGAAATTTTTGTTTTGTGACAAACTGTTTTCCAAATGTTAAGTGTAGTGCTTTTCAAAGGGTGAGATGAAAGTGTCGTCGGCGCGGAGTCAGTGCCTATCCACGGGAGTAGATGTATCGGCGCGTGAGCAAATGCCTCTTCAATCACTACCCAGGCTTTGTTCTGTCTGTGGACGTGCCAATCCACGATTCTGGTCAATTGGCATGCCCATTGATATTTTCGTAGATCTGGAATTCCCAGACCCCCTTGTAATTTGGGAAGAGTCAGTGTCTCCCACTTTATGCAAGCTTTTTTGTTAGCCCAGACAAATTGGGAGCAGAGAGTTTTGAACGTCATGAAAAACGTGGAGGGAAGGGTGATTGGAATCGTTTGTAAGAGGTATAGGAACCTGGGGAGGATATTCATTTTTAAAATCGCTGCTCTCCCGAACCACGAAATAGTAGGAATTTTCCAGGTCTGCAGGTCTGTCCTAATGGAGTTGAGTAGTGGTAGATAGTTACGGGGATACAGGTCTGACAACTTAGTCGGTAATTGAATTCCTAAATATGTGATGGCATGTTTTTCCCAACTAAATGGGAAGTTTGTTTGGCATTGTGTCAGCACTGCGTCGGGTAGGGTAACGTTGAGGGCCTTGGATTTGTTGAAATTAATTTGAAGGTTCGCTATCGTTTTAAACTGAGCGAAATCAAATTAGGTAAGGTAGTGATTGGGTCTGCTAGGAATAAGAGGATATCGTCTGCGTACGCTGCCACTTTGTAGGTCTCGCCCTTAATTGGGATTCCTTTAATATTCGCGTTTGTTCGAAGCCTATGAAGCATGGGTTCAATCGTTAAAATAAATATAATTGGAGATAGGGGACATCCCTGTCTTGTTCCGTTGGATAAGGAGAAGGCGTCCGACACATAACCATTAACCTTAACTCTGGCTGTGGGGGATGAGTAAAGTGCCATAATATATTGTAAGGTACGTTCTTTGAAGCCCATTTTTCTGAGTGTTGCCAACATGTAATCCCAAGCCACCCTGTCGAACGCCTTCTCCGCATCCAACGACAGAAAAAAGCCCAGGGTTTGAGAAGTAGATAGTCACTTATGGACATTGATCGCTTTTAGCGTATTATCCCGCGCCTCCTGACCCGGAACGAAACCTACTTGGTCTAAAGAGACAAGGGAGGGTAATAAAGGGAGAATGCGATTCGCTATGATTTTTGCGTAAATCTTCATATCTACGTTTATAAGTGAAATAGGTCTGTAATTAGGGACTAAAGAGTAATCTTTCCCTGGCTTCGGTATCATTGTGATGTGTGCTTCATGGAGTTCCGCGTGAAGCGATGGGGAGTCAGGAAGTTTGTTAAATAGTTCAGTGATATGAGGAATAAGTGTGTCCGAGAAGGTTTTGTAATATAGTGTAGGCAAACCGTCTGGGCCAGGGCTTTTACCCGGTTTTAGCTGTTTAAGGGCGGTCAAGATTTCTTCTTTCGTTATTGGCTTCTCTAAATCTGTGGCCATGTCGTCAGGAATACTCCCTGGACAATTATCGTCCAGAAATTCCGTAATCTTTTGGAGTCTGTCGTGTTGTGTTCCTGCTGAGGGATGGTGAGGGATATTATAAAGATTTGAGTAAAAAATTTTAAATTGGTCTACTATTCCAGATGGGGATTCAATCTTTTGGCCTTTCGGGTCAACTATGTGATGGATCGTGGACATTGCTCTCCGTTTTTGGATTGCTCTAGCTAAGAATTTTCCTGTTTTGTTACCAAATTCATAGTCATTTCGTTGCATGAGGATATATTTCCTCCTGATTGGTATGTTTAATTCCTCCAAGAGATCTAATCTAGCCTTCTGCAATGTGTGTAGAGTGTTTTCCGCTAACGTTCGTTTATGCAGCATTTCTACTGAATGGATGGTCTTTGATAATTTATCGAGTCTGATCACCCTGTCCTTCCGTCTCTTAGCCGCAAGGGAGATAAATTCTCCCCGAATCACACATTTGTGCGCTGCCCAACTTGTTAGAGGATGAATCTCAGTGGAGGCATTTTCAGCAAAGTAATTTGTTAAGCTAGAGGTTACGGTACGTACCACCTCCGAATCGCTGAGTAAAGAGTTATCCAATCGCCAAATAAAAGGTTTCGTCGGTCTTGCAGGGAAAGACAGGGTGATCGAGACCGGGTTATGATCAGAGAGCACCATAGGGTCTATGGAAGCCGCAAGTAAGCATTCTAAATCCGTCTGAGAGAGGAAAAAGTAGTCGATCCTAGAGTATTTGTTGTGAGGGGGTGAATAGTAGGTGAAGTCTTTATCGGTCGGGTTTAAGTCCTGTAAGTTGTGAGGTTGGGCCTCCATGGATTGGACTTGTTTTTCCAGCACATCCCACAGATGCTTGGCTGGATTGAGATCTGGAGAATTTGAAGGCGATATCAACACATCAGACTCGTTGTTGAGTCAAACCATTTTTGAAACATTTTGCATTGTGGCAGGGGCCAATATACTGCTGACAGAGGCCACTGCCATCAGGGAACATAATTTCAATGAAGAGATGTACTTTGTCAACAACGATGTTTAGGTAGGTGCTACCTGTCAAGTAACATTCACATAAAAAGCAGGACCCAAGGTTTCCCAGCAGAACATCACATGAAGCTTCACACTGCCTCCCTTGGCTTGCCTTCTTCCCATAGTGCATCCTGGTGCCATCATTTCCCCAGTTAAGCAACTAACACAGACCATCCACAGCATGATTCATCAGACCAGACCACCTTCTTCCTTTGCGCTATAGTCAAGTTCTGATGATCACATACCCATTGTAGGTAGTTTTATCTATGGATACGGGTAAGCATGAGCACCTTGACTGATTTGTGGCTATGTAGCACCATGCACAGCAAACAGCAATGCCCATTTTTCATCTTTCAACCCATCAACTTCAGGGACAACATGTTCACTTGCTGCCTAATTTATGCCACCAACTTTCAGATGCCATTGTAGCATGACAATTAATGTTATTCACTTATCCTGTCAGTGCTCATAAAGTTATGGCTTATCGGTCTATACCCCTTACTCATTCCAATCCGGAAAATGTAAGATGTCTGGGAGTCTACCTATTTTAAATGGAGCTTCCCGATAGGTCTTCCCTGACGACATCCACGTCCCACATCCACGAGGCCAGGGATGTTGGCAAGTGGCCCTTTTCTCCATCAACATGGGGGTATAATGCAATGCCAGGGAGGTAGAGGGGGCATACGGCCTGGAATAGCTAAGGAGGAAGGGTACAACCTCTGCAAGCTGAGAGAAGGGTCTGGTAAGGATTTGGGGGACATCCCCATTCTTTTTTTTCTTTTTTTGTGAAGGGTTCCTTCTCAATGGATGGTCTTTGATAATTTATCGAGTCTGATCACCCTGTCCTTCCGTCTCTTAGCCGCAAGGGAGATAAATTCTCCCCGAATCACACATTTGTGCGCTGCCCAACTTGTTAGAGGATGAATCTCAGTGGAGGCATTTTCAGCAAAGTAATTTGTTAAGCTAGAGGTTACGGTACGTACCACCTCCGAATCGCTGAGTAAAGAGTTATCCAATCGCCAAATAAAAGGTTTCGTCGGTCTTGCAGGGAAAGACAGGGTGATCGAGACCGGGTTATGATCAGAGAGCACCATAGGGTATATGGAAGCCGCAAGTAAGCATTCTAAATCCGTCTGAGAGAGGAAAAATTAGTCGATCCTAGAGTATTTGTTGTGAGGGGGTGAATAGTAGGTGAAGTCTTTATCAGTCGGGTATAGCATTCTCCACGCATCATGGAGTGTTAACGTGGTCAATTGAGATTTTTTTGCCCTTAGTGCACTGTATGCTATCGAAGATGTGCCATTCGAGGAGTCTAACGTGGGAGCCAAAGCTACATTAAAATCACCTCCGACCACCAGAGTACCGTGATAAAAGGATGTAAGTTGTTGCATCCTGGATTTGAAGAACGGGACGTGTTGTTGGTTAGGTGCATAAATGTTAGCTAATGTAATTTTTTTTGGTAAACAGCACCTGTCAGGGAAATAGGCGCAATCTCACGAGGTACGTTCGTGTTAATGCGCGTCAGCGCCTACGGAAGCATAAGGTAGTTTCAAGACGAACGGCCGACTACGTCTAACCAGGCGGGCATACGCGGTGATGATGCGAACGCACAACGTACTCGACGTAGCCGTATGATCGACTCGACACGCTCACGACGTGACCTGGGCACCTCGCCTATTTAAACGTTCGCCTGACAGTGCTGCATCGCTGGATTATGGTCAGCTCCCCTGTGTACCTGTACCTGTGATTTCTGCTATCCGATCTCCTGTGTACCGACCCGGCTTGCTCGACCTGCTCCTGTTGTTCTCCTGGCTCTTACTCCTGGCTTGTACCCGACGTTCCTTGTCTGCTCCCTGCACCCGATCCCGGCTTGGCTTGACTACTCTTCTGGACTTCTGCTGCTCCGCTCTTGGACTTCCTAGCACGGTTGCCCCCAGAGACTTGTTTACCCGGCTCTTGTCCTCTGCTGCTGCTACCTGGCAACCTGTGCTACTGTGGGCACTGCATCCCTGTGTCATCTTCAGGGTTGTGCTGCACTCGGCCGCAAGGGGAGCCCTCTCAGCATCTCGGCCTCACTCCTGATCGTGACAGTATAATCCAGCCATGTCAGAGGCCGACAGAGGTGACTCCCCAATGGAGGCCATTTTACAAGAAGTTAAGGCCCTTACTCCAGCTATTCAGGAGCTCCAAGAAAGATATCTCTGGTTGAAGGAACACCTGCAGCACTCTCTTGAACCGCCCACCTCCTCTGGTTAATGCCTGCTTTTACAACTTCAACCTCTCCAGAACCACGAGTCCCAGCCCCAGAGCGCTTTTATGGGGACCGAAGGAAATTCAGATCCTTCAAGAACTCATGTTTTCTTTACTTCTCCCTGCAACCTCAGACCTTTTCTTCAGAAGCGACCAAGGTGGGGTTCACCATTTCACTGTTGAAGGACGATCCCCAGACGTGGGCTCATGGCCTGCTGGAACAATGCAGCCCTTCTGTGAATACCTTGGATCAGTTCTTCAAGGCTATGGCACGCCTGTATGATGACCCTTTTCGGACAGCAACAGCTGAAGCAACCTTGTACGCCCTTCGCCAGGGTGAGCGGCCTGCAGAGGACTATACAGTGGAATTCCGTACCTGGAGCTCTGATTCCGGCTGGAATGAAGCAGCACTAAGATATCAATATCGGGTGGGGTTGTCTGAAGCTCTCAAAGACGAGTTAGCCAGATTAGAGGTTCCCTCTACCCTTGAGGAACTTATCCTACTCACTATCCAGCTCGACAGGCGTCTACGGGAGCGCCAGTCTGAACGCGCTCGGATTTCTTGTTCTATCCAGGCTCCACCTTCAGCTCGCCCAGCAGTAACCTCTGTTCTGAAGGGCATGCCCCATCCCGCTTTAACCTCCGAAGAGAGACTTCATCGCCGACAGGCACACCTTTGTTTCTATTGTGGGGAATCAGGGCATTTCATTAACAACTGCCCCACAAGACCAAGTAAACCAGTCCTCTGCACTCCATTTCACCTTCAGGTAGCAAAGTCGGCTTCCGCCCATATCACCCTTCCGGTCACATTGATGGTGGCAGGTAAAGGAGTTCTTCTACAGGCAATAATTGACTCCGGAGCCTGTAGCTGCTTCCTGGACTTAACCCTGGCTAAGAGTCTGGCTCTCCCACTTAACCTCAAGAAACGGAGATTGACTGTCCATCTGGCCGATGGCTCCTTACCTAGTTCTGGCCATGTCACCAGGGAAACAATACCCATCCTGGCGATCACCGATTCAGGTCATCGGGAATTCCTTAAATTTGATGTTCTGAGTTCTCCGATGTTCCCCGTTATCCTAGGGATTCCTTGGCTACAGGCTCACAACCCCCGGATCGATTGGCTCAAGAAGGTGGTATCCTTCACATCTGCCTATTGCCAACAGCATTGCCTGGATTCCGTATCCCATGACTTGCCCAGTTGTCTGACCGTTCAACCTGTACCCAGTCCAGTTCCTCACATACCAGCAGTTTACCAGGAATTTAGAGATGTGTTCGACAAGAAGAAAGCCGATACCCTACCTCCACACCGCCCCTATGACTGCCCCATCGAGTTATTACCCGGGGCTCCCATTCCCTTTGGTCGGATATTTCCCCTTTCTGAGACTGAACTTGAGGCCCTGAGACAATACATAGATGAGAACCTGGCCAAAGGATTCATTCGTCCCTCTTCATCCCCTGCCGGTGCAGGCATCTTTTTTGTGGAAAAAAAGGACAAGACTTTAAGACCATGTGTGGACTACAGGGAATTAAATAATATTACCCTTAAAAACCGCTACCCACTTCCGCTCATCCCCAAACTCTTCCAAAGATTCCACACCTCACGTATCTTCACCAAACTCGATCTACGTGGGGCTTACAACCTTGTCCGTATCCGGGAGGGGGACGAGTGGAAGACCGCTTTCAGAACGAGATTCGGGCATTTCGAGTATTTAGTCATGCCCTTTGGACTATGTAATGCCCCGGCAACCTTTCAGCATTTCATTAATGATATCTTCCGGGAGCATTTAGACCACTTTGTTGTCGCTTATCTTGACGACATTCTTATTTTTTCAACTTCTCTGGAACTTCACAGGGTACATGTTAAGAAGGTACTATGTATTCTTAGAACACATGGGTTATATGTCAAAGCCGAGAAGTGTGATTTCGAAAAGGAATCCATTCATTTCTTGGGACTCATCATTACCACAGGTGGAATTGCCATGGACCCGCAGAAAGTGAAGTCTATCCTGGATTGGCCCGCTCCTTCTGACAAAAAGAGTGTTCAGAGATTCATCGGGTTTGCAAACTTTTACCGAAGATTCATAAGGAGCTTCTCCACCATTGTAGCCCCCATCACTCAGACCACTCGCCAACACACCAAGTTCCACTGGTCCCCAGCAGCTCAGTCCGCCTTTGACCAGCTCAAGACCCTCTTTACCACTGCGCCAATCCTGCAGCATCCAGATCCTGCCTTGCCCTACGTGCTGGAAGTTGACGCCTCGGAGGTGGCCACAGGGGCGATTTTATCTCAACGTCAAGGTTCTAAGGCATTACTGCATCCCGTAGCCTTTTTCTCTCGAAAAATGAGTTCCCCAGAGAGGAACTACGATGTGGGGGATCGGGAACTTCTAGCGATTAAAACCGCTCTTGAAGAATGGAGGTATCTCCTGGAAGGTGCCGCTCACCCCATTCTAATTTTTACTGACCATAAGAACTTAGACTACCTCTGCACAGCCAAACGTCTGAGACCCCGACAGGCCCGATGGGCTTTGTTCTTTTCAAGGTTTAATTTCCACATAACCTATCGCCCAGGATCTAAGAACAGTAAAGCGGATGCTTTATCCCGGATGTTTCCTGATACCCCGGAAGGAGTCCCACCCAGTACAATTTTGTCCCCCCATTTCTTACTGATTCAACCGGATCTAAGGTCTTCAATCGAGCAGGCCACTAGTCAGTGTACGGAAACTGAAGTTTCTTCCCTGAGAAGCCAAGGAGGGCTTCTGTGGCATTGGGACAAGATTTTTGTTCCTCGGCAAGCCAGGTTACTGGTATTAAAGACTTTCCATGACCACCAACTAGCAGGCCACTTTGGAGTCCGAAAGACGATTGACCTTGTACAGCGGTCCTTATGGTGGCCTACTTTAAGGGCAGACTGTAAAGAATACGTTGACTCCTGTACCATCTGCCAACGTAACAAGGGATCTAACGCCAGACCCTGGGGTCTGTTAAGGCCACTGCCAGTCCCGGAGAAACCATGGGAAGAAATTTCCATGGATTTTATTGTAGAATTACCTCCCTCTGAAGGGTTTACGACCATCTTGGTGGTAGTAGACCGCCTGTCCAAGATGGCGCATTTTTTGCCGTTAAAAGGGACTCTGCCCTGGATACGGCAAAAACTTTTATAAAGGAAATTGTCCGATTACACGGGGTACCTGACAGCATCGTATCGGACAGAGGGGTACAATTCACCTCCAAGTTTTGGAAAGAACTTTGTAAATTACTCTCAATTGGAATATGTTTGTCCTCTGCCTATCACCCACAGAGCAACGGTCAAACTGAAAGAACCAACCAGACGTTGGAACAGTACCTGCGATGCTTCTGTTCCTTTTCCCAGGATGATTGGGTTTCCTTGTTACCTTGTGCAGAATTTGCCTATAACAACTCAGTGCACGCCTCTACCAACCAATCACCTTTCTGGGCAAACTACGGATTCCACCCCTCATTTCTGCCTAATACCATTCCTGAATCCTCTGTCCCGGCAGTTCAAGACAGAGTAAACCTCATTCACACAAACTACCAAATACTTCAAGATACCATGAAGAAGGCTCAGGAGGAGTACAAAAGACAGTACAATAAAAGGAAGAGAGTTAACCCTACCTTCAAGACAGGGTATAAGGTGTGGCTTTCAGCAGCAAATCTTAAACTGCCATGTCCATCCCGGAAATTGGGACCTAAATTCCTGGGTCCTTTTGAGATTAAACGGGAGATTAATCCCGTAGCATTTGAACTTGTTTTGCCCGAATCTTTTAAAATCCATCCTGTATTTCATGTTTCCCTTCCTAAACGTGTTACCTTTAGTCCCTTTTCAGGAAGAGAAGAAGTGCCCCCGCCTCCAGTTCAGGTTGCTGAAGAAACTGAATATGAAGTTGAGTCCATCCTTGACTGTCGTCGGAGAGGTAGGACTATCCAGTTTTTAATCAAATGGAAGGGGTATTCTGCTGAAGAGAACTCTTGGGAACCTGCAAGTTATGTACATGCTCCTAGGCTTATACACAGGTTCCGCAGCCGTTATCCTGAAAAATGGGCTTGTTTGGGCATCCGGAGGCTGCCCCTTGGGGGGAGGCAATGTCAGCGAAATAGGCGCAATCTCACGAGGTACGTTCGTGTTAACGCGCGTCAGCGCCTACGGAAGCATAAGGTAGTTTCAAGACGAACGGCCGACGCTACGTCTAACCAGGCGGGCATACGCGGTGATGATGCGAACGCACAACGTACTCGACGTAGCCATATGATCGACTCGACGCGCTCACGACGTGACCTGGGCACCTCGCCTATTTAAACGTTCGCCTGACAGTGCTGCATCGCTGGATTATGGTCAGCTCCCCTGTGTACCTGTACCCGTGATTTCTGCTATCCGATCTCCTGTGTACCGACCCGGCTTGCTCGACCTGCTCCTGTTGTTCTCCTGGCTCTTACTCCTGGCTTGTACCCGACGTTCCTTGTCTGCTCCCTGCACCCGATCCCGGCTTGGCTTGACTACTCTTCTGGACTTCTGCTGCTCCACTCTTGGACTTCCTAGCACGGTTGCCCCCAGAGACTTGTTTACCCGGCTCTTGTCCTCTGCTGCTGCTACCTGGCAACCTGTGCTACTGTGGGCACTGCATCCCTGTGTCATCTTCAGGGTTGTGCTGCACTCGGCCGCAAGGGGAGCCCTCTCAGCATCTCGGCCTCACTCCTGATCGTGACAACACCCCTTTCAGAAAGACATAGCGTGCCTCTTTATCCAACAATGAATCCTGTATCTGGAAGGGACAATTCTTAGAAATGAGAATCGATACTCTCGCTGAGGCATTAGTAGCATGAAACACTGTTGGGTAAAGGGAGGACCGTAATTTAGGTATCTTATCAGACCTAAAATTAGTTTCCTGTAGAAATACAATGTCGGCTTTAGCTTTGCGTAATAGATGGAATAGTTGTGACCTTTTTTCTGGAGTGTTGAGACCTTTCACATTAAGCGAATACAGTTTGACCTGAGGGGTTGGAATGAGAGGGTGCCGATTGTGCATGTTGCGAGGTTTTAAGTGCAGTGAGTTAAAAGTACTCGGATTGCGGTTCGTAAAGAGAGAGTATCAGTGCGGGAGGGAAGGAAAGGGAAAAGGAACAAGGAAATAGGGATTTACCCTTAGGCGTTCGCTGTGATGGTGGAGGACCAGCCTCTCCCCCAGAGCGAAGACGTCCGGGAAATGTACGATGTCCGAGCAGATAGTGTCCGGCTTTCAGCAAGACACTTCCATACGAACAACCGTGGTGGGGTTGAACCAAATCTCTCGGGAAGAGTGGATACGGTAGACTACAAATGTGACCGCGATCCGGTCCAATGAAATGAAATGAATAAAGGTATTGTCAAGGGAAGCGGGTTTGTACTTCCCCCGGGACTCGTCTCAACTCGAGAGATTGCAATCTAACTTGTATATTCCCTGTCGGCCAGTAGGTTGGCTGAATATACAGAACACCCGCAGTATAGAGAGGATGAAAGAGTAGATCGTAATCTTCCACACTGAGGGAGAGGTCACTGAGAAACATTGAGAAACAAAGGTACCCAAGAAGAAACAACTACTGCGTTATATTCATACTATCGAGTAGCGGCCAACGAGCCTTCCACGTCTAGGGTACATAAAACATCAAATTTTAACCTGAGTCTAAACGGGTATGGGATTCACTGAGCTACAAAAGTGGGGTAGGCACGCTCGGGGAAGCAGGTCGGACAAGGCACATTGACCTCCGCAACCCATTTCGCCACATAACTATCCCACTGAGGCAGGCAAGGGGTAAGAACATTTAGAGGCGTAAGTCTTCCCCCCTTCCCCGAACGTGCCCACAGATCGAATCGACTCGAATATATTCGAGTAGATTCCATTTAAGTGCAATGGAAAACATAAAGTACGCATCGTTATGATCAGCATCCATCCCTCCATGGACCATACATATTTAACCACTTAGCCACTGTAAGAACCCATTTCTAACATAGGGACGACATCTTACTTCAGGCAGGTTCTCATAACCATATCTCAACAATAAGGTGGTAGGAAATCAAACATTGGCATATAGAAACCTACTTGTATATAACTGCGATCTTCTACAACCCTCGATAATGTATTGGTATATGGAGAATAAATCTTACTCTAAGCTACGAACATGTCAACTAGGGAAATCTAACTCCAAATCTGTCGTGGACTGTGTGCTAAAGGGATGGATTTGGCTATGAGTGATATAAGCTAATCAACTTTTTAGGGTCAAATGACCAATAGCCAAAGTCTCTAAAGAAGGGATAGTTCATCCGCAAGCACTTAACTGAAAAGTTACAGTCCTGGTGAATGGTCCTGGTGATGGTCAGCATCTCGTCTGGCACGTCTCGATCGTGGGGATTCCATGGGGCTGCGTCTGGGATGGGAGTCTCTCCGCGAGCGATATGACCGACTTCGTGACGCAGATCTACGCCGTCGGTACCTGCTGTGTTGTGCATCCATCGGTTCTTCACGATCCCTCTCTCTGCTGGGTTGGCGATGGGTGCGGAAAGCAGCATACCAGTTGGGAACATCCACCAGCGGGAGCTCCAGGGTGTCGCAAAATGAGGGAAGTTCCTCCGGCACACGAAGCAAGGCGGTACGGCCACGGTAAGTAGCCGCTAATCCAAACGGGAACTTCCATTTGTATTGAATGCCTTTCGCACGTAGTAAGTCGAGAACCGGTCGCAAGTCTCTGCGGTGTTGTAATGTGATTCCCGACAAATCCTGATAGATGTGAATCGTAGCACTCCCTAGGGAGAATTGGATTCTGTTTCTAGCCTTACGCAATATCTCCTCTTTCAGTCTGTAGTCCACTAGGCAACAGACAACATCCCGTGGGGGGTCTGTTTCTCGGCCTTTGGGTCGTAGAGCTCTATGTATTCTTTCGAAGGCCACCGGTGTTCGAGCTGGCCTATCCAGGAGGTCATTAAACAGATTCGTGACTGTCGCCTCAAGTTGTTCGGAATCCAGCGATTCCGGCAGGCCCCTCACCCGAATATTGTGGCGCCTCCCTCTATTGTCCAAATCTCCCTGGTGATGCTGGAGATCTCTTAGTTGTAACGTGTAGGTGTCTATTTTATGGGTAACCTTGCGGAGGATTGTATCATGATGTGTCGTGCGTTGCTCCACATCAACTACTCTGTCGGCAATGGCTCGTAAATCTAACCGGAGATCCGCTATAGCAGCAGTCAGGGTCTCTTTGATGTCCGCCGCCACCGATCTTAGGTCCATAAGACTCGGGTGTTGTTGGAGTGCAGTTAGTGAGATCCCCTGGTCCGGAACGGCTATGCTTGATGGCGCGTTCGGCGGTGTGGAGGCCGGAGTCTGGGTTGGAGTGGGGCGGTAAGACACCATATTGTCTCTCTGTGAGCGAAACAGCTCCGGTAAATTCTGGCTGATGGTGCACGTTGTCGTCTAGGGGAACGTGAACGAGAGGCGGATGATGTTCTCGAGGCAGTGCCCATAATCTCCGATGCTCTAGAGCTCAATTAGGCTTCCTTAATGGCTAGAGGACCGTATCGCGGCAGGAGCTCAGCTCTCAAGCATCCATTCCATCCCGAGGTTAGGCCACACCCCCTTGGTTATTTTCTACATACATTTTTATTGAATGAGTAAAAAGGGGTACTATGTCTCTTTGAGTTATTCACGTGGTGGGGGGTGGTAATCTGTGGCCCTCCTATGTTAATGGGGGCTTCCAAATTCCACTAAGTCTTTCTTCGCAGACGCTCTACCAGGCCAGGTATGGAAGAGGGCTCACAAGCAAAGAAACCCACCCCCCATGTTCACACACTAGTTGCCCCCTTTTCTAGCTAGCCAGGCTGCATGCTCAGATAAGGGTTTGGTAAAAAAAATAATGTTGGGGGGGGGGGGGTGAACCTTATCCTTTGCTTTGGTTTTTTGTTTGTTTTTTTGTGCAGGTTCTACTCTTAATTCCATACCAGACCCAAAGGATAAAAAGACACAGTATATATACGTTGTATATTGTGAAAACAAAAAAAAACCACTAAAAATTAATATAAAATTGGCCCAAAATATAATCTTTTTTGTTTACAGTCAAAGTTGAAAGTCAAAAAATTATTTCTTATTTGTACTTGCATTATGCCATAAAGAGTAGTGGTGAATGTTATCTTGTATATTTATTCCATAACCTCCTCTTTGTTTTTACATCCACATGTGCTCAGACTTCCTTTGCAAAGTTTCCTTGAAGCTTCCAAATCAAACAGCATAACCCTGAATGTACTTTTGTGCTGTGCGCTTATAATTGTTACAGGCTATTTCCGTGAGAGTGGAAAAAACATCGCTGTCACGGAGGCCTGACCTACAGATGTTTAAAAGTTAATTTAGGCTTTAGGAGTACAAAGTATTTCTGAATTACTGTAAACATTAAGCTGATTTCACCCCTGAGATGTTTAAATAGCCAAATGTAATTCAGATCTTGTTATACTATATGCTGATGTCCCTAAAAATGACTTTAATATATCAAAGTATCTTTTTACATTTTTTTGTGACGTTATTTTTGTTAGAAATGGAGCCAAGATCTGCCTTAACAGGGTGTACTTAAAAAGGTATGATATACTGTCCATAAAGATGGTGAAAATACTGTGTCCACCTTAAAGCTAAGCCGCCAACACAACAATAAGACTAAGGCCGCGTACACACGGGCGGATTGTCTGTCCAACTTAGTCCGCTGAAACGTGTTTCAGCAGACAATCCGCTCGTGTGTGGGCTTCAGCGGACTTTTTCAGAGGACAGTCTGGCGGACTAAGTCTTTCGGAATTTCCGTAATTTTGTCTGTCCAAACTTGGTTTTGTCCGTCCAAACTTGGTTTCAGCGGACAGTCCGCTCGTGTGTAGGCAAGTTGGACGGACTAAGTATGGCGCATGCTCAGAAAGGATTTACACGGCCGAAGGTTGCATTGCAGTGTATTGGACATCGTTTTTCTAGTCCCGTCGTACGTGCTGTACACGTCATCGCGCAAGCTTTCAGCGGACTGTCTGTTCATCGTGTGTGGTCAAGTCCGTTCATTCAAATGTTGGACGGACTGTCTGTCGGATTGTCTGACGAACTTAGTTGGGCAGACAATCCGCCCGTGTGTACGCGGCCTAATTGTGAAATATGTGGTATAAATTTGTAGCGCTAAAAATATATCTAGATTGTGGTAATCTGGGCACAACGCTATCTATAGATTCAGTGAAGTATCACAAGTGTATGAAACATATAATGTATATATACATAAAGATAGTAAATATATACTGTAGATACAAATAATGATATATGGATAAATAGAACTCAACTGCTGAAAGGCCTAGATCATGTGGTATACTTGTATATAGAGTGGTAACGTCTGCAGTAACCAACAATAGATATTCACTATAGTGGATTTGTTGCAACAAAGCAATGGTGACCTTAGTATCTTTAAAGGTAGGAGGGTATGGATTTCAAGTATAAATTTCAATATATGCTATCGCTTTTACAGCACATAAATCCTCTGAAGAAGACCCGGCGGGGTTGAAACGCGTCAGTTTACCATCATTTTATCACTTGACTATTGCATACCATCATATGTTGTAAATGTTCCCACTTGTGTTGTTGCTGTAATGTTTATATCTCCTGTACCACAGCTCTTATTTTTTGTTAAAGAAGTTTTTATTAAGAATTTGTACGCGTACAATATCATAAACGAAAACAATAACATATGTATGAATGAAAAAAGTGACAATATTATTCGGTACATATAAGAGTCGACAATCTCGGATGGCATGTAGCAAGAAATTCTAACCAATACTATGATGTCATTCTTTAAGGCAGATATCTGTAGGCTTGGTCTACTCAACTATTTAGTCTACTAAAAAAGGGGAAAGTGTATTAGATCTCGAGATCCCAGTGGAGGGATTTAGTGTCAACCACAGCTCTTATTTTAACAATTATTCCTTAATATTAACCAATTAAAATCTTTTGACATTTTGTTTAATAAAATTGAAGTTTGTAGTTTCTTAATTCTTTTGTAGGTTTTTTTTATTTATTTGCTGCCTAGAAAACCCCACATGGGGGATATTACCTCTTTGACAATTCTTCGGGGTGTGCAGCGCTGCCTTTTTCTCTGATTAGTGTGCTCCTTTTGTTTTGGGATAGCCAGATGTATTCCTGCACCAGCCCGGCCAGCGTCGCTCACACATGTTTGGTGTTGTTGACATGGATTGGCCGTTGAAGGTGAGGCTTGACTTGCCTAGTACGTCGCTGCACCTGTGCACTTTAATCCCCTTTTCCAATTGGCTCTTTGGTATGAGGTCTGGAACGCACGCCAACCTCCATTGAATGTTAAACCCCACAATTACCATACAGGGTGATAATTCAGCAATTACAGTTTTTCTGTAAAAGCGCAGTGGTGGTTCACATTTGCACATCCCAGTCGAAGTCTTTGCAGACGAAACACATAGGGTCATGGTGCTTGTTAAGCCACTTTTTACTGCGCCTTTGTACTTGTTCAATTGAACCATTTTTTATAGTACTCATCTGTCTGGATGTTGGACTTTTAATAAAATCCAACATAATTTTTTGAGCTACACTATGTGGCTTCTTTTCTTTTTTATATCTTAACCATCATCATTGTTTGGAGGATTGTGGTCGGTGAGTCATATCCTGGTTTCCTATTTGTCATCAAAGAAGAAGCTGGAGTACCTCACCCTCGAAGTTCGATCCATGTCTACTTGGCCTACGTTTATGCCTGTTCAGTTCGCTGCCGCTGGCGTGTGGATCCATTACCTAGGGTAAGAGTACCCAATCCCCTTATTCCCAGAAGGTGGAGGCACAATCCTGGGTGTTAACATAATGGCTGATCACATATGAAGTTTTAGAGATTGTCAGATATCTGCTCGCAGCACAAATGTCACTTTTATCACTATCTTGAATGTCCGTTGTATCATCATAATCACATGGACTTATGTGTTTTATTTTTCTGTGGAGGATTGGCACTGTTGATTACCTTTTTTTGTATCAGTATGTTTGTAATGTGATCACCACAGTTTAGATGCACGCCTGTATGGTCTATAGTTATATTTATTATATATGTATTTGCATTCTATTGGTTCATGCCATATTCTGCACCACAATATTGCACACAGTGTGAATAATAGACTATATGTCCGTTTAATGCAATTCATTTATTCATGTTCATCACATATTCTTTTTTCACTTTTTAGTGTGTATATACTTTTGATACTATTTGCGACATTTGCATTGTATACGGTTTCATTATTTGTATCCATATATTATTATTTGTATCTATATACAATATACATACATATAATAATACAATATATATTCACTATCTTTAGGTATATATATTGTATGTTTCATACACTGGTGATACTTCACTGTATCTATAGATCGCATTGTCCCCAGATTACAACAATCTAGATATATTTTTAGTGCTACCCATTTATTCCACATCCTGTCCATAAAGATTAGAAAGTATAATTACATGTAGATTACAATTTACTACTAAGTTGGTATTAAAATAAAACTAAATGAGTTAGGGGCATCTTAATATTTTAGCCTATAACTTCTAGTATAGTTTATTACAATTTAACATGTAATTTAGAGTCTACTCATGATGACACAGGATCTTCAGAAAACTAGGTTCCCTAAAAAAAAAAAAAAAAAAAAAAAAGCAATAGTTGCTTGTTTTCAGACTCTCTCTTTCATATTGTATATATCTATATGGTCCAATCTAAAGGGGGGGAGGGTGATTCATTGATATAAATAACTGAGCTATTGAACACTGTTAAAAAGGTGTGACAGCTGAAAATCAAAGAGCCGGCTCAAATCAGCAATTTTGCAGCAACAAGTTGTAGGAGCTGTGTTTTTGTTCCTAGGAATCAAAAGTTGTCAATTACCAGGCCATTTTTTCAGTTTTCAGCATTTTACTTTAATAGATTGACTGAAAATTACTCCATCACACAACACTGTAACCATTTAAATTATATATATTTTTTTGAGACAGATAAAGTTTTTTGACAGTATTTATTTACTATTTATTAATATTTTTTTATTATATAAAGAAAAATATTATGGTATTATATTATTAAATATAAAATTAAAAAGAAAACTGCTTACCTTAATTTCTGTTATAAAACACGAAAACATATTTAAAAAATGCCAAGACATACACACCCAAAATTTTGGAAAGTAAACACCCCAAGATTATTCTATATTTTGTGCCACAATTTTTTTTGAAAATTAAGAAACCTACTGATATTTATAGTGATGCACCGAAAGTTAAAATTATCTGCCAACAATAGGGTTTTCAGCATAAGAAAGAAAAAAGGACCGATAATGGCTTGGCGAAAAAAACGCCTGCGATTTTGCCACAATTTTACCTTGCTTATGCATCAAATATGCAACACGGGTGCATTTTTGATGCATTTGAATAGGAAGGTGCATTTTTGGTTCGTTTTTTTTAACTGACCAAATATGCACCAAAAATGCAGCAAGCAGGATTTTTAATACCGCCAGAAAAGTTGCTGATAATGGCCAACAGTAAATTCATATTCATTTAAATTCATGATATTCATTTAAAAGTTGAATACAATACAATTAGTTATAAATATATATTAACCACTTACAGACTGGAAGATTTGCCTGCTTAATGACCAGGCCATTTTTTTGCGATACTGCACTGCATCTCTTTAACTGACAATTGCGCAGTCGTGCAATGCTGTACCCAAGCAAAATTGGGGCATTTTTTTCCCCACAAATAGAGCTTTTTATTTATGGTATTTGATCACCTCTGTGGTTTTTATTTTTTGCACCATAAACAAAAAAAGAGCGACAATTTTGAAAAAATATATATTTTTTCTACTTTTTGCTGTAATAAATATCCCCAAAAAATGTTTTTCAAAATCAAATTTCTTCATCAGTTTTGGCCAATATATATATTCTTCTACCCATTCTTGGTAAAAAAAAAATCGCAATAAGCCTATATTGATTGGTTTGTGCAAAAGTTATAGTATCTACAAACTATGAGATAGATTTATGGCATTGTTTTTTTTTCACTAGTAATGGCGGTGATCAGCGATTTTTAGTGGTACTGCGATATTGCAGCAGACAGATTGGACACTTTTGAGACTTTTTTTGGGACCATTGACAAAATAGCCACTGATTACTGTTGAAATGTCACAGGCAGGGAAGGGGTTAACACTAGGGGGGCAATCAAGGGGTTAAATGTGTTCACTCGTTTGTGTTTCTAACTCTGGGGGGATGGAACTGACTGGGGGAGGAGACATATCGTTGGTCCTAGCTGGTAGGAGCAGACTATCTGTTTCTCCTCTCCTCACAGAACAGGGATTTGTGTGTTTACACACACATGCCCCTGTTCTGGCTCTCGTGCCCGCTATGGCGAGTGGCTGGCAGTCATCGTGACCACCGGCAATGCGCATCCGCTCCCCCACTGCTATAGGCATTTCAAGAGACAAAAAGGAAAAGGTCTGGTGTCATCCGCAAACCACCTCCATCCCAATATATGCATCAAAAAACAGGAAATCGCCCCAGGACTTTAACCACATGCCGACCGGGCCGTAGCCGAAAGACGGCTACATCGCAGCTGGCTTATTCTGGGTGGATGTCCATGGGACCTCCTCACATAATCGCGCTCCCATGCGCTCCCTGGGGCACGCACCCAGGAACATCCGTGATCCCGGACCCGGCGCATCACAGATTATGGTAAATGCCCACTGATAGCGGCCATTTACCACGTGATTGCTCCAATTGGTACAGTGTGAGAGGAGAGAGGGAGAGATTGTTTGCAGTGCTGTGGGCACTACAGATCCAACCCACAGCGCTGCTCAGTGCCCATATTCTGCCAATACTCTGCAATACTCTGCAATACTCTGCAATACTATGCAATACTCTGTAATACTCTGCAATATTCTGTAATACTCTGCAATACTCTGCTAATACTATTCAATATTCTGCAATACTCTGCAATACTCGCCAATACTCTGCAATACATTTTAACAGAAACAACAATTTTTTTTTTTACCAAATTTTCAGTCTTTTTTGATTTATAGCGCAAAAAATAAAAAACCCAGCGGTGATTAAATACCACCAAAAAAAAGCTCTATTTATGTGAAAAAAATGACAAAAAATTTCATTTGGGTACAGTGTTGCTTGACTGAGTAATTGTCATTCAAAGTGTGAGAGCACCAAAAGCTGAAAATTGGTCTGGTTAGGAAGGGGGTTTAAGTGCCCAGTTGTTAAGTGGTTAAATGAGGTGAATTCAGTTGGCCAACAAATGACAGAGTGAATGCAGTCTCAAAATGTATTAAAATAGTCATGCAAACATAAACAACAGAATCATAGCCAAGCCACTGAAATGATACATACAGTAGAAAATGTCATTACACGTATTATGGTATAAAATGTAAATTGCAGAGTACACAGGCATAAAAAGTATCCCAACACGTTTTGCAAGACCATGCTCGCTTCATTAGGGATATATGCGTGTGTAGTACATCTGTAGGGGGTATAATGAACCAAATAAGTATCCACACAGACATGGTATCATGACAATTAGTTCAGAGGGTCCAAAAACACATGGCCCTATACTCACCAAAGGCTGGATCAGACTACCAATTGCTTGATACCCAGAGGCAGCAGTAATGAGTGTCTATGCTATAGGCATTTAAAGGGCCAACATACAGCTACGACGGTTTGCGGGATCGCGCTGACCTGTAGAATAGACGCAGTATAATGACGGCGGCTGGTCGGCAAGTGGTTAAACACCGTCAATTTTGGTTTCGGCTGTCTATTGCCTGCCGAAAATAAATATCCACTATGGAGCTGTTAAAGGATACGTTCATCGTTTTAAACAAAATGATAAATGCTAATTTTTTTGCCAGTAAAAGGACTCCTGAAGACTTGTCAGTGTATCTGCCTGCTCGTACCTCGTACAAACAGGTAGAAACACACTGACAGGAAGAGAAAACAAACTACCATAGCACTAATAAGCAACGTGGTAGTTAATTGAGAACTATAAGCCGACAACCGCAAAGGCTGTTGGCACTTGTAGTTTTCCAATTCACAGAACATTGTGAATGGATTACTGCACAGAGCTGGAAGAAATACACAAAGCACACCAAGATTCAAGGAAGGATGCACATGACTCTTGTAATTAGGTATTAAGCCAATTGGCTGAACACGGTAGGTCCCCTGCTTGGGAAAGATGCCATTCGGTGAATCGCAATAAATGCAAAATGCTCTTTGACTGGACAAGGTGGAGATTGTGATGCCACTGTCCCTCTTCTCCATCATGTCCAGTCAGGGAACACTTTTCAGTAACCTCCTGTCCATGTCCTCACCCCAGTCTTGCAATCCATGGTCAGCAGTGGTCAGCAGTGGTTGAGTGACAGCAGCTGGCTGGGCCAAATAGATAGTCATAGCTCCCAACTGTCCCTGATTTTGAGGGACTGTCCCTGATTTGGAGCAATGTCCGTCTGTCCCTTATTCCTCTTCGTTTGTCTATCATTCTGGTCTGATCTATATAGATGTATATAAAATGCACTTTTTATCTATCAAAAAGTATTTTCCATCACTAAACCTTTCATCTGATCATCTGTAAATTCCAAAACCCAATATAAAGGAAAAGTAGTGGTTAAAAAAACACTTGTGAGTTTAACCAATCTTGTTTTTTTGTACAACTCTCCTTTTAAGTGGGTGTGACAAGGGTGTGTGTCCTATGCCTGCATACTTTTGCTGATAGGTGTTCCTCATTCCTATCTCAAAAGGTTGGGAGGTATGTAGATAGTGAATAGAGAAAAGATGACATAGCAGTCTGGAAATTTTAATGTGTAAATCAGCAGTGATGTCATCGGTTTTGACAACCCGCAGAATTTTCTGAGCAGGGTTGCCATACTGTACACTTTTGCCTCATACACAAGGTTAGAATTTCTGACAGCAAATGTTCAATGTGAAATTCTGGCCGTGTGTAGGCTCCATTAGACATTTTCTGTTGGAATTTCTGACAACAAAAATTTGAGAGCTGGAGCTGACATTTTCCGACAACAAAATCAGTTGCTGTAAATTCCGATCGTGTGTACACAATTCTGACACACAAAAGTCCACGAATGCTCGGAATCAAGCAGAAGAGCTGCACTGGCTATTGAACTTCATTTTTCTCGGCTCGTTGTATGTGTTATACGTCACCGTGTTCTTGGCGATCGGAATTTCCGACAACATTTATGCGACCGCGTGTATGCAAGACAAGTTTGAGACAATATCCATCGGAAATGAATCCAGGATTTTGTTGTCGGAATCTCCGATCGTCTGCATGGGGTATTTGAGTTGACGTAACAAAAACCAATATTAGTCATACTTTTTTAATAATTCTCTTCCAACTGATTGGCTTGTGTCATGGACCATAGACATGTTTTACTGAAAACATTTCTGGAGACTAAGACTTCATCCACAATGGAAGTTAAAATAACTTTATAAAAACAGCAGTAGTTTTGCAGTGAGTCTTTCAACGTTTTTTCAACAGTTTTGCAATAGCATTTATTAGCATTATTAGCTTTGTTTTTTAATGGATCGAAAACACAAAAAAACGCTGGTGAGCCACGTTTTTGAGCGTTTATCAACGTTTATCAGTGTTTATGAGCGTTTATGAGCGTTTGGCGGGTCTGGTCTGAAAAACGACTCCTGAACGTGATTTTATGGCGTTCAGAAAACAGCCGATAAACTCCACTGCTGCTAAACATCCAAAAACTTCCATGTGTATGGGCACATAGGATAACATAGAGGGGAGTTTATGGGCTGTTAAAAAAAAACGCCCAAACTACCAAAAATGGCTGTTTATGAGTTTCAGTGTGCATGGAGCCTAATACCGTGTACACACGGTCGGATTTTCAGACGGAAAATGTTCGATGGGAGCTTTTTGTCGGAAATTCCAACCTTGTGTAGGTTCCATCGGACATTTTCTATTGGAATTTCCGATCTCAAATTTTCCGACAACAAAATCCGTTGTTGGAAATTATGATAATGTCTACACAATTCTGATGCACAAAGTTCTACGCATGCTCGGAATCAAGCACATCAGTTTTTTTGGCTAGTCGTACATCAGTGCGTTCTTGACGTCGGAATTTCCGACAACATTGTGTGACCGTGTGTATGCAAGACAAGTTTGAGCCAACATCTGTCTGAAAAAATCCCATGGATTTTGATGTCGGAATGTCGGAATGTCCAATTGTGTGTATGCGGCATTACATTATTCTGATAGAATCAAACTCCAGCAAGCTAACTGATTGGCATAACATGTCTAAATTAGGCATCACATTTTTTCAGTACATCACGCCTCATGTGCAATACGCAAGTCAAATACAGCATATGGAACTAAACTTAGAACAAAATCTATGAAATCTATATCTTCATATTACCGTATATACTCGAGTATAAGCCGAGATTTTCAGCCTCTTTTTTGAGGCTGAAAGTGCCCCCCTCGGCTTATACTCGAGTCATCGCTGTCTGCCCGCTCGATCAGCGTGTCGAGCAGACAGACAGCGGCCATTCTATGATTCAAAAGCCGCGCCTCCGGCTCCGCCTTCGCCTGTGATAGGCGGAACACTGAATTTCCCAGCAGCCTGTGTTCCGCCTATCACGGGCATCCGCTCATCCTCGTACTACGGACGAGGATGATACGACGTCCGTGATAGGCGGAACACAGGCTGCTGGGAAATTCAGTGTTCCGCCTATCACAGGCGAAGGAGGAGGCGCGGCTTTTGAATTTTACAATGGCCGCCGATGAAGAGGGCACGGGACGGAGGCAAGGCAAGGCACGGCACGGGACGGGACGGGACGGGACGGGACGAAGGCAAGGCACGACACGGGACGGAGGCTCAGGACAAAGGCTCGGGACACAGGTAGGCTGGACACACACACACACACACACACACACACACACACACACACACACACACACACACACACACACACACACACACACACACACGGATGGATGGATGGATGGAGACACACACACACACAGGGATGGATGGATGGATGGATGGAGACACACACACACAGGGATGGATGGATGGATGGATGGAGACACACACACACAGGGATGGATGGATGGATGGATGGAGACACACACACACAGGGATGGATGGATGGATGGATGGAGACACACACACACAGGGATGGATGGATGGATGGATGGAGACACACACACACAGGGATGGATGGATGGATGGACACACACACACACACAGGGATGGATGGACGGACACACAGGGATGGACGGACACACAGGGATGGACGGACACACAGGGATGGACGGACACACACACAGGGATGGACAGGCATGTCTCACCCTCGGCTTATACACGAGTCAATAAGTTTGCCAGTTTTTTTGGGGGTAAATTGGGGGCCTCGGCTTATATTCGGGTCGGCCTATACTCGAGTATATACGGTAAATAAACATCAGAAACATGCCTCACTGACTTCATCTGTATATTTTCTTTTTTTCTCTATACATTCGCAGTCCATTTATATCGACTTACTAATTATAGAATGCATTATCTATACATTACATTTGAGAACCATAGTAAATGCCATCAGGGATTTAAGAGATTTAAGTAAGAAACATATTTTTTATTACTCAAAACATTCAGGTGTTTGTAATAAAATATAAAGTAATAAACCAAATTTGGTTTGGTAAGTTCAACATTTTTTATCTCTAACTCAGTCCATCTCCATCCTGACATTCTTGATAATTAATTCAATCTTAAGTGTTACATAATATGCTGCTTTCATTGCAGCTGAAATTTTTATAGCTTGGCATCTTTCCTGCATGTGAGTGGGCTGCAGATTAAGCATAGCCATCATTTTGCTATATATGTGTTTTTTAGACATTTCAGTTTCCCACTGCCTTACATAACCATAAGCGAGTAACCTGCCATTTGGAAAATGCACACAATGCTTGTAAATATGCACAGTTAATATATTAAACACATGATAATGTACAAAACCAAGCTAAAACTGAACTCTAGGCATAACAGCTTTCATTTAAATGTATTCCTCAATAGCCATAAAGGATGTAAATCCACTTAATGAGCACCAACTGCCTTTATAAATCCATATATTGCTTGGTATCATCACTGTGCTGTACATAGCCTTGGCAGAGAGCAGAGTTGTATACGGAACTCAGCAGGCTCCACCCACTACAGGCTGCCTGTAGAAAACGACAGGAGGGGGCGGAGACAAGACCAGTCACCCTGCACAAGGAGAGGGAGCAGCAGTGACCAGTCTTTATTACAGGAAGCTCCTTCACAGAGGCAAAGCATCACACTGGATTACTGCACAGATCTGGAAGAAATACACAAAAGCACACCATGATTCAACGAAGAATACATATGACTGTTGTATTTAGATTTATCCCAGAGTTCAGCTTTAAAATTGTGTTTTAAAAATGCATGTGTTTTTAGAAACCTGTCCTAACATTGAATGGTATATATACTATACTGTAGATGAGCGCAACTTTATCAAGTTTACAGAATGCTCCTGAAGGCTCAAAACCTAGGATGACTTATTATGCAAGCCATGACTTCATTCTCAAAGTCAGAATCAAGCCTCATACTCTTCCATATTCCCGGCTTCCCATTTTACCCTTAAAGGCAATGGGTGGAGTGGAAACAAGGGCCAAATTGAGGAATGGCATTGACGTTAGCGCATCCGTTTTCAGGGATGCTGCAGAATTGCTGTTGACTGTATAAACATAACGACAGTTTAATTAATTAATTGATTTCTCAAGTAGCCACAGGTCTAAGGTGTGGTTTTACTGCCCGATACCCCACTTGCTTGTTGTGAGCAGTGTTCACATTCTGTATAATTTAACTTTGGTGGTGCTTTAGAGCAAAATCACGTACATGACTTTTTCTTCCAGGTCTGCTGCGTGCACGCGCGCCACCGGTGACCCGCTCCTGCTGTGTTTGGGCACAGCAGGAGCCAAGCAGCGGGTCCTGTGGACACAATGTTCCCGGGACTTCCCAATCTTTCCCAAGGCAGACAGAATGTCAGTCTGCCTATGTAAACAAGGCAGATCGCCATTCTTTGACAGGAGAAGACAGAGATCTTGTGTTTCTGCTAGGCAGAAAAACGGATCTCTGTTTTAACCCATCAAATCACCCCCCACACAGTTAGAAAGCACCCCCCAAGGACACATTTAAGCTCTATTTGTGGGAAAAGAAGGACATACATTTTATTTGGGTACAGCGTCGCACCTGCAATTGTCAGTTAAAGTAACGCAGTGCCGTATCTCCAAAAAACGGCCTGATCATGACAGGGGTAAAACCTTCTGGGGCTGAAAAAGTTAAAGAAGAATTCCAGGTATGGATAATTTATATAGTTACATTGCTCCAGCTTGGACCATAGTAACTATGTACTGTATATACCATACCTGGTTGATGTGCCTGGAAGCTGGAACTCACTGAAATAGACATCGCCACTGCAGTGATGTCCACTAACTTCCGGGTCCCATGCTGAGTGGCTGGCCTGCTGTATTGTGAACACAGGGGTTTGGCTGAATCACCTCTCCATGTCATCTAAATAGAGACCACTTTGTAATCATTCTGAAAATACAAACCATTCTCTGAATGGTGTCCGTGCCAAGTGGCTGACCTTCTATATTCAGAATGTAGCAGACCGGCCACTAAGCAAGAAGTAAGTAGATATCATTGGAGTAGCGGTGTCTACTTCAGTGATTTCCAGCTTCCAGGGGCATCAGTCAGATATGGTATATACCGTACATAGATACATTGGTCCAAACTGGTCCAAACCTGGAATTAAACTTTTAGTTCTAACCAAAATCTATGTGGATGCATTTTTTTTTAACAATTCTCTTCCAGTCACTAGACTTGAATGGTGGTCTATAGACACATTTCACTCAGAAGTTCTATTTCTGGATCCTCACATATAATTCTCATAGAATCAAACTCTAACAAGTTAATAGCCTGATGGAAAGTGTTTAAATTAGACTTCACATTTATATAGTTCATTACGCCTCATGTAGTTTGTGTGTGTAATACGTATGTCAAAGATGGCATAAGGGACTAGGACCAAACCATCTGTGTCTTCATATTAAATAAACATCAGAAATATGCCTCACTAAATTCATCTGTATGTCTTTGTCCTTCTAATTGTCTTGCTAAATGTATTTTCTGTAAATCGCACCTGAAATCCATGTCAAACGGTATCTTGATGTAAATGTATATATTTGGATGTTTGGAAGTAAATGTAAAGTAATACATTAAAAAATAAATTCAGTCCATTTAGTTAAAACATTTTTTGCTTTGTATGTAGCTCACTCCATCCTGACATTCTTGATAATTACCACTTACCCTTACCAAAAGAGCTGTCATTTTGTTTTGTCTTTCCACAGCACATTCTTACAAAAGGATTTTGGCTTCCTTAGGTAAGTTTTGTCAAATTCTTTGATTCTTTTTTCTCTTCAGTCAACATCCACGGAGATTAGCTACAGTGCCATGGGCTGTAAACTTCTTGACAATAGCTATGAGTAAGCACAAGTGATTGACGAACTTCCGATGGGACGTTTCGCGAACGCGAACCGCGAACGTGGCCAAAAGTTTGCGAACAACGAGGTTTGCGGCGGACCCCATTGACTTTAATGGCAGGCGAACCTTAAAAACCTCCAGGTCATATTTTCAGCCACAAAATACTTACTAGCTGTGCACACATAGTCCCACAACATGGACACTGACATACCAGAAGTATTAAATGAATCTGGGATCGACAATGACAAGCATTCTTTTTTTATCTGCAAAATTTTGGCAATTCAGGAGCGCATGAAGGCCATGGAGGAGAGGCAAGGTCAGGCCAGGCTATGAAGGGGGTGCAGGAGATGATCAGTGCCACGGTTAGGGCAGCGCAGTCATGTGCCAGTGTCCCAGTGTGCCAACCTGTGCTTGAGCCCCTGACCCCTCCCTCTGCCCGGCCCTTACCCCCACCTATGCAGGGCTCCACTGTGGTGGTCCGGAGGTGCCAGTCCAGTGCTGATCCTCAGCCATGGTGCTAGCACTGCCTGTTGATTGGCTTCTCCGCTGCTATCTCCCTCACTGACACCAGCACTGAGATAGAACACTGACACCAGAACCGCTATAGAGGCTGAGCACTGACACCAGCACTGAGATAGAAAGCACTGATGCCAGCACCCAGATAGAGAGCACTGACACCAGCACCGTGATAAAGAGCATTGACACCAGCACCGAGATAGAGAGCACTGACACCAGCACCGTGATAGAGAGCAC